>NC_070584.1:25206371-25521927 GCF_027409825.1 Scomber japonicus | reverse complement strand
TGCACACTAATGGTTGAAAGGAAGAAATAATGAAAACAAATCAACATTTATTGAGTGGTTGCACCGGCCAAGATACATTCTGTAAAAGGGAAATGGGAATGGGACCCATGCCATAACATCATTTTAGTCATGGCACATACCATGTACTTCTGATGTCTGTATTTAGTCCCCCTTTTTAATCTTGCATCATTAAAAATAAAGTAATTAAAGAAATGATTGTGATAGTGATTTTACACCTAGGTTCACAGACATGGCTTCAAATTCACATGAAATCTACTTTTGGATAGCTGAGCAGTGCATGGTGTTTAAATACAATCATCCATTGGCCAGTCTCAGTCATATTATGTGCACACACACACACACACACACAAATCATTTATGGGTCTTTTTATATGCAGAAACATTCAAAGCCAGTATGAAAACACAGAATTTTCTCATTATGTGGCATTCCTGTGTTGAACTAATTTGACCACTGTGTGAGGTTTTGTTTTCGTCCTCCTTCACTCCCAGATTTTATCAGCTTAATGGAGGTGCTCAGGTATGCAGCTTTGATCTGTCTTTGGAACGTTTTCACATTGGCTCGATTTTAACAGCAAGTTGCTACTCCCATAATGCACTGCAGGCCTGGCACTACTTCCACTACATACTACATGTATTGCTGCTTTATGACTAAAAGCTTGTCCAGAGGTCAAAAAATATGTCTGATTTTCCATTAAAGTGCTTTAAAGTCAAATATATAGAAGGTTTACTTGGTCCTAAAGATTATGAAGTCTTGCAACTTTCATAATCACTTAAAATAAAAAAAATAGGATTGTCACCTTCAAAAACATTCTTTCATTAAGTTTTAGTCAAGTATGAATAGTGCACTGTGTTACTGTGGCCTGTAGCTGTTTTTAAAGATGTGTCGGCTTTGCACCAAAGGGCCTTGTTTGGAGAAAACCAAGGTAATGACTTGCACCTTATGCCTTTTTACCACATGCACTAAACATTATGCTCTCACAGACACCCACACACCCTATAGTTTGCACTGAGAGGAGGAGCGCGGCTCATCAGACAAAAGTTTAATCTTTGAACCAGGATGCCACAGATCTTTATTGTGCATTATGTTTATGACATTTTATAGCACATTGCCTTTGTTGTCTCTTTGTTTGTGTGCCATCCGCCACTCTCTATTCTCCACTCCATTTAGATCGTTTGAAGCTGAGTAATCTTAATTCCCATGGCATTGTTTCTTGCACCCAGAGAGACAGAGAGGAAAAAACCTAATTTACTCTCTCTAAGCTGCTAGATAACTGTATGTCTCTCATTTGAGTTACAATGCTTTATTTTTGGACTGTAGCTCAGCCACAATTCAGATGCCTCATTACCATCCTTTGTCCTGAAAAAGGACTAAATGGTGTAATTGTAGAAGTATGTTTGAGTTCACAAGGACAAAGCAAAATGGTTATGTTTATACCTCAGTGTTATTTGAATTTAAACACCAATGTGTGTCTAAACATAAAAATAAATAATATATATTTATATACTTGGATAAAGCCGTTTCCTTGCATCAATAAAATAAACTGAAATTAACTGTGTGTGGGACCATGGCATCATAATTGGATCATTTGACTGATGTCTTTGTTTTTTCTCTCAGATTTTGGTGTCTCTCTTTATTACTGGCTACCAAATCAAGGCTTAAATGCCAGCGGAGATTCAGATTTGACATTGTTCTTTTTTCTTTCTTTTTTTTGCCGCCGTGGCTTCAAATAAACAAGAGGCCTTGCTTTGTGAAGAAGTAGCTATTACACCATGGTTCTGCTATCTTCCTCTTCTCTTTCCTCCTTTCAGCTGACCCCACCCCACTTTTCCACAGTTCTCTTGTCCCCCCTCTCCCTCTCCCTCCCCCCTCACCCCTCCAACCCCCATTCCCTCCTCTTTTTTTTCTCTCACATGTGGAAAGCATTATATCCTGTCTGGTGGAGAGGGAGAGCAAACATCCCAGGCCGACACTGAGAGCCTCTCGGGTAGGTGTAGGGGGTGGTGGGGAGGCTGTTGGGATCTGCATGGTGGTGACTCTCTCTCCTAGCCCTGACGCTGTTTGGACAAAAGGGGGTCTTGTTATTGCAGAACCACAGCACCTGATAGCTGACAGGCTTCACCCTCCCACCCTGCTGGATTGGATGAGACCCCAGTTGAATGAGGGAGAGTCCGGTTAGAGTTCACTAAATAGAACGACTGGGCACTTTGCATACTTCTACGTTACGGTGGAATAATATCTATAGCATCTGCAGATGTCTGTTTAAAACTCTGTCTCAATGGAGCAGTGCAACTCAAATAGTCAGTATCACCTGTGTAAGATGTGGAACCAAGCCATTGAAATACGCACCTTCAACTACATAAAGTGCAAACATAAACGTGGAACTGAAAACCATACAGCTGTCAAACAAATCTACACATTGAATGTTTGTTTTGTGTATTTTTCTACATTTAGATACATTTGCGTTGTCCATGTGTATCGCAAATGGCATTCCTCATCTATAGGCCATCATTTTTGGGGCTCACCGGTCATGCGAAATGGAATTACAGGGTCTGGTGGAAAATGTTTGAATACAATTGTGTGTTGCCGTTTTATACGTTGCTTCACATTGAAAAGCCATTATATGTGGTCAGAGGGACACATTTGTTCAAGCTTTTGGGATGTTGGACAGTTTCCAAATGTGAACTTTAAGTCCCAAAGCTGGATACCCTGACAACAGGCCGAAAACCACCACCACCACACCCTCAGTGATTACTATGTGCTCAGTTATATCCTTTTGGCTTTGTCAAAGGTTTTAGGCAATTCACAGGTCTGGCATCGCTTTCCTCCGAAGTTCTCATTGATCACACCAGCATAAAATATGGTCCATTGAAAAGCTTTCACTGTTCAACAGGATGTTGTAATACTACATGAGATTCTGTTATTACTTGCATCCAAGATCCAATCATTTTACTTGGATTACATTCTCAGTGTTGCTATCAGTCAAGTCTGGTGTAGCGGTAACAGTTTCTGAGTGAGGTATGGAAGTGTCTGGATGAACATAAGCTTAAACATGTGATCATTCAATATTCCTGTAGAGAACTGAGTGCAGCCTGGGATTTAGATTTTGCCTTAAAAAGGACATAAAACTGTTTTATCCATTACAGTCAGTTACAAGTCAAATCGCTATGACAACCAAGTCATATTTTTATGAGGCTATAGCCAAAAACTTATTTCTGCATGTGGCAGCAATCCTCCCTATTTTTGTCACTTTTAAGTGCACATGAACCTCCCGCGGCACACAAATACTCGGAGAGGACTGAAAAAAAAAGGAGCACAGTAAATCAGATTTTTTCAGTTTACAGCTGGCTGCAGGGAAACATACACTCCCCACACTAACACAGCGTGTGTGGGCTGGGACTTTGGAGCCATTGCCTCAGGTTGTCCGCTGGTTAAATTCAAGCAAATTAAATTGACCCCCAGCAACTATCTAAATGCAGCAGCAAGCAGTTGGCAGACACTGACGGCCAGTCATTTAATTAGCCAACCTGCTTCACTGGGTTGAAATGGAGACACAATTAATTAGCAAGGGTTTGGTTTCTCTATGGCCATTATAGTGACATTCAGAGATCCAGATTTGATGTGCCTTGCTCAACTGCTGCTCCCCCTTTCCCGACTTTTTCATGGTGCCATGGTCACAACCTCGATGAGTTTAGATCTTTTTCTAAGCAGCTGAAGCAGTGAATTGGATATCTGCTCAAAATTTGCCTTCAAGTTCTTTTGGAATAAACAAACAATCAAATTGGAGATTTAAAGAATTTATGGGAACACTTCATATTTATTCCATTATTTGTTTCCTAAAAGTTTGAGTTAACAATGAAGATACAGCAAGTCTAAAATGTTTTTCTAAAAAGAGATAAGCTAATAATGCTACCCAGATTCTCTTTGTGATTTCTTGATTATGAATGAGGACACACTTGAAAATGCTGTATTGGTTCTGTTATGGTCCACAAGCTGCTTTAGAGTCAGTGACTGAGAGATTAGAGCAGTCAAAGGGAACACAAATCTGTGCAAGGTATATTGGTAAAAAAGTGGAAATGCTTAAGGGTGTTTATTCTATTAACTAGGTTTTGGGGCTCATGTCAGAGTTAAATGTTTTTCAACCCAGAGATCTTCAGTAATAGGTTCAGTTTTGAGATGAATATACCTTTTTATTTATTACTTTTTTTGCCAATTGGGGTTAACAAGCTGTAAACACAACATTGACATATTCTCATCTCATAAAGTTTTTAATTGTATTTGCACGTTCAGCAGACACGGAGCAGCATTGGCGTTCAGTTTCCAGATGACAAACGTCCAATATTTACTTTCCTTTTAGCTCTGTTTTGGTCTCCACCAAGCTGTGAAAGAAATATCTGACTCTTCAGCTGCTAAATGCTCCACTATGTTCACCAACTTCTCGTTAATTTTGCTGCCATTCGCTGCCTGGCAGGTAGTGTATGGGGGGCTTTATCCAAGCTTTTTTTAGTGAAAACAGCGGCCTGCTGTATCAGGACATGATAAAAATGTCAGACCATCAAGGTTGGAGGCTGTAAAACCAAAAACAATGAGCTGAAAGATGGTAAATACACATCCAGGGCTGAAGGGAACTGCAGATTTGGTGATAATTCTCTTTTGGTTTGTCACTATGAACAATGTTCTTTCCGTTACACATAGTTATTTGACCTTTTTGTTCATATGAAGATTTTAAGCTTCTCACTAGCACTAAGCAGCTGAATGGTGCCATCATGTTGGCCTTCAAAACTATGTTCGGTCTCATTTTCGAAACAGGAAGCTTACAATATATTCACAACTTTGTTCCTTCTAGTTTGACTGTGGCTAAGAAAAATAAAGTCAGTAGAACAGTTGTGTTTAAATCCAGTGCAAACCTGTTATCAGGAGTTGAGGTTTGTGCTGTTATAATTGACAGGGAAACAACGTGTATAAACAATAAACTTATCCTTTCAGGCTTTTCTGGGCTTCCTAACTTGTTGCACTAGGTTTATCCCTACAGATAAATAAATACAGATGCTCTGTTTTTCTGTTTTTCTGGCTCATGTGTTATGGAGCTGTAAACTGCAGGTGCAATTATTTCAGACTTTTTTTGTTGTGCTGCGGAAAAGCAAGAGACTGTGCTCTGTCTCTCTCTCTCCTCGTCTCTTTTCCACTCCCAGGTGCCTGTTTTCTGACTCTGCTTTGTAGCATTCAGAAAGAAAAAAAAATCGAGATGGGAGGGCAAGGTTGGGGATGGAGACATGGCAAAGGGTCTAGGAAAAAGGAAAAGAAAAAACACACACACACAACACACAAGCACATCAGAGGCGCAGCTCTGATGCCGCATCCCCAGGTCCAGCCGTTTGTAGTGCAATGAGCGGAGAGTTGGCTGGGGGCAGGGAGGGAGGGAGGGGAGGGTAGAAGGGAGAGAGGAAAAGCCAAAGGGGGGGATGAAGTTCTGAAGCAAGGAGAGAGGCTGAGCTGTATTCCAGCAGCATGGAGGAAGCAGCAGTTACTGTCCCTTGGGCTTTAAGCTTTTATCTGTCAGTTGTATGGAAAACAATCTCTCAGGCCTTACAGCTCCAAAACATCTACACTGCAGCCAAATGTGAGGATGGGAAATGTGCACGTGCGTGTGTGCGCATGTGTGTGTATGTGTTTGTGTGTTCACATAACAGAATTTTCCTACAATGAGAACCCTGTAGTGACTGATAAGCAGTCAATGAGCGACACACATTTCTTAGGCCTGTATGTGTATTCCTATGCACAGGGCACATTAGATTCACACTCTGCACATTGGCACACTTGGACTCGCTCACACACACACACACGCACACACACACATGCACACACAGATGCACACACATTTGAGATTTGCCCCACCCAAGTGATGCTCCCTATTTGCCCTCCGGTGTTTTCACAGATAAACCTTGGACCAATGATCAACAAGCCCCTAAGACAGGATTAATGGGTTTGTGTGTGTGTGTGTGTGTATGTGGGTGTGTGTGTGTGTGTGTGTGTGTGTGTGTGTGTGTGTGCTCTCGCTCTCATCCTACACCAAATTAATGTGCATCACAGCTCTACTCTGGCCTTTGAAGATGGGTGAATTACTTATAAGTATATTTCCTATGCAGCCCTACAACTGCAGTTGGCCTCGTCTTCCCTCCGTCCTTCCTTCTTACCTTCCTTCCTTCCTTCCTTCCTTCCTTCCTTCCTTCCTTCTTGCCTCCACTTGGCTTACTATTACCTCTCACTCCTCCATTTGTTTTCCCTCAAAACATAAATGGGTGATTATAGGGTTGGACAGTATATTGATATTGCATCGATATCATGATATGAGACTAGATATTGTCTTAAATTTTGGATATTGTAATATTGTGATGTGACATAAGTGTTGTCTATTCCTGATTTTATTTTAAAGGCTGCATTACAGTAGAGTGTTGTAATTTTTCTGAAATTAACAGTCAGTTCTAGCTAGTCAAGTATTTGACTTTACCCACTTGGTCATTATATTTACATAACTGATCATTATTTACCACAATGTTCATAGTGTAAGTACAAATAGTCATCCCTGCAATATTGACATCAAGGTATTTGGTCAAAAATGTCTGATATTTGATTTTGTCCATATTGCCTCGCCTTAATTGATTCTCAGACTCTTGGTCTCTGGGCTGATACTGTCAGTCATCTGTCTGGATTTTTATCCTCCACCCCGCTAAGAACAAAAGAGTCACTTTAAAAGGAGAAGAGCCTCTTGGGGCAGTTTATGGCATCCCCAAGAGAGCCCGACTAAAGAGCTGAAGAGGCAGGGCCAATTAATTGGATGCCATATAGGAGTGGTTCCCATGGTTTAACCGCCTGTGTGTATTAACACTGTGTAATAAGCTGCTATAACAGTGAGGAGAAACAACAACCCTGTAAAATACTACAGGATTAAAACAACACCAATTCTGGAATTTAACTTTGAGTTTTGCAGTTTGAGTTTTCACTGAGGTTTAGCCATTCCTGTAAACCACTCATCTGTGGTCAGGATTAACCCCAAGGTGGATGGATTTAAAAACTGGCCTAATGAGACAAGGGCTGGTCCTCTGTGATCAATGGGACAGGAGTTTGAATGCATTTCTTGTGAGCTTAGTGCTGAGAAAGCCGCCTTTTTGGATCCAGTCTCTGTGTTTTATGAAAACTAACTTTAGTGTGCATCCCAAATTGCTTAATTTGACTTGGCATTAGAAACAAAATGGATGCATCCTTTTTAAATAGCGATGCTGACTTGAATCTGTGGTTCATTTATCATCCAAATGGATTGCTACTGTACATGCACCCTACATGATAATACTACAAAGTGGTTTTCTTCACAGTTTGATATATGAGGCCAAGAGTTCATAATGTTGCTGATTAAGATGGAATGTCTATATTTCAGGAAAATATGCTTGTTTCTCACTTTTGGGTTTGACAGACAGAAAATATACTAGAAAATATTTGTTATACTGTATATTGTCTATCATTGTGATGTTTTATATTTTTGTGAATTAAACTTATTGTTTAGTCAGATTTCTATCAGAATACTCAATGTCATTTCAAAAGGTCCAGTTTGATTTCTCATTTGTGACCTGCACATTAACTGGATAATTAGGACCCAAGCACTTAACAGTGCGAAGGCCCTATTGTAATTGTACTGATTATTATTATACAAAGCAAACGCCTTTTTGACAGCCTAAACGTGCCCCAAAACTCACGAAAATTTGCACGCACATCACACCCGGTTTGTTGCGATTTGACCTTGAAGATGTGTTGCGGCAAGTCTCGCTGCTTCCTGGCGGGGCGGGGGAACTTGGGCCCGGTCATCGCTGCTTGCAGCTTTAATCGTTGTCGTTGTGATATTTATTCTCTCCAGTTTATTAATCTTTTGCCCACTCCTGCCCAGAGTAGGTAAGCAGTAAGGTGTATAGGGAAGTCTTAAGTACGCTGCTGACACTGCAGTTGTGTGTGTTTCTGTACCGGTGTGTGTGAGTGTATATACACGTCAGTGTTTGATTATGGGTCAGGGGAGGCCACAGGCCCACGATGGCCCAGGCAACCTCAGGCCTCTCGGGTTTCAGAGGCGAGCATTCCTCCCTGGCTGCTTCATGGCTGTGAAAACCGCAAAGCAGCTCCAACAACAAACACTGGAGGCACTGAGGGAAAGACAGCTAACCTGTGGCTAATCAACAACAGGAGTTTTCTCTCTCTTTAGGATTTGTTCCCAAATTTTTCAGGATTACTGGCATAATGGGAAAACAGCATTTCTCCCCCAATTTTCTCTGTCTTCTGTTTTGTTGTGTTTTGAAAACACATGATTCCTGCTAAGTAGTGGCAGCTCTGTTTGTGTGTGCTTGTTCGTGTTTATTTGACAGTTCCACGTCCTGGACCTTCTTTTTTCCCCACTAAGAAGGGTGTGGAACAACAGTAGCCTGTCTGGGCTTGGTTTTACACTTTGTAAATAGCTCAGTAGGGAAATATGCAACGCTGTGTGTGTGTGTGTGTGTGTGTGTATGTGTGTGCGTGCGTGTAATAATAACATAATGAAACTGTTTGTATAGCACTTTTTCTGTTTGTCACGTCTCTGTAAAATGAAGGCACAAAAACAATCAGCCATAAGAACATTTGCGGGCTATTCAGACAGACTGGATTGTATCTTAGCATTTCTGTTGAAGACATTTAGCAATTTGTTTTTGTTTATGCCAGCTTTATAGACCATATTAGACATAATTAAATTTTCAGATACTGAAACTACTGGAGGGTAAGCTGACTGGCTTAATTATGGCCCAGAAGAGGGCATTGGAAGGAGATTTCAGTGTGGTTTCACAAATTTATGTTTACTTGCAAGAGCTGGAAAATGTTATTTTCCCAAGCATCCCTGAATGAGTGAGGTTCTGTTTCTGTTGATGTTTAGGAAGCCATGTCAATGGGACTGTTGGACTGTGTAAAACTGTTGCT
The DNA here is from genome assembly GCF_027409825.1 of Scomber japonicus. Classification (NCBI taxonomy): domain Eukaryota; kingdom Metazoa; phylum Chordata; class Actinopteri; order Scombriformes; family Scombridae; genus Scomber; species Scomber japonicus. The sequence continues at coordinate 25,512,920 of NC_070584.1, read as the reverse complement.
TTGTTTTGTTACGCTTTGCTGAGATCCACTGAAAGGTGGGAAGGTGTAGTTATTGCGGGGATATAAAGGTCTGAAGTGAATCTGCTCCAGGTTAGTCGGACGTTGTGCATTCTGGGTAATTGGTGCCTTCTGGAATGTGTCTAACAAAAGGTGTGGACAGGCGGCAGGAAATGGTTGCAGCATGGAATGAGGCAATTTAAGGCTTTGTGTGCAATGGAGCAGCTTACAGTGGAACACCTGCCTACCTGCTGCCTCCACACAAACCAACATTAGTTTTCCTCTGTTTGTAGCTGCAACACACTGCTGTGTGATGGGAAGTGTGTGTGTTTAAGTAACAGAAGAAAGAGAAAGAGAATGTTTGTTGATGGGGATCAGGAGACCATCTCTATGAAGTGTGTGTGTGAGTGTGTGTGTGTAAAGGTCTATATTTAAGCAGCTCTTAAAATGTTTTTTTTGTGGCTCTCTGAGTGTGTGTTAAGGCTGAGGTCACACCAGGACTCATTTTCTCCATGCCTTAATGCACCGCTCTGCTTCCTCTTCAGTTAATAATATAAATCAGGGGCTATTAAAATGTTTTTAGTCTGGAAGGTGAATGGGGGAAGTTTAACATTACCTTGTGATTCAGGCTCATGAAAACCCACACTTGTGTCATGGCTGTCCACCAGGTTTAGACAGGTGATACATATTCCTCGCCAACCTAGACATTTTTGTAAATGACAGGGCTGTACTGTCTGGGTCTATTGGTTGTTTGTTTTGGCACATAATCAAGGTTATCGGTCCCTTTGGACTTGTAATAAAAGTGATTGCAGATGCACCTGTCGGAGCAGAGACAGATCTTTACTCTGCATCTAAAATCAAGGAACATTTTCCCGCTAACTCAGTACAGTCAGTTTGGGGGTTGTTAACTACCTTTAGCCACACAATATTATGTTAGGCTACTTATTAATTATGATATGATACAGAATGATTTTGGACTTAACAGAACTGTCTTGCTGTATTTCGACTTTGAGGAGAATCACTTGTGTAACTCTGTAACATTTACAGGGGCCATTAGGCCAGTTTCACTACAACAAGGCCCTGACACTGACACACCTTAATAAAATGTAGCCATTATTAATGTTATTAATGTTATTAGCTACACATGTGCTTGACAAATTAAAATATTTATTCGAAATGGCTTTTTTACAAGTTTATTTTGCATGACATTGCCCAATTTATTCAACAGAAAGATTGTATTTTCTCTGTAATATGATATTGGAAGATATAATCTCACTGAGCACATGAAGTTATTTAGTCCTTATTTGTGCTGAAAGTAAACTATCTGGTACGACTTTTGTTCATCTTGTTCCAGCTCAAAGTTACAACTTCTCTCCTCTCAGCCAGAGAAATTCTTTGACTAGACAACAGTTGGTATTCTGCCATTATTAGAAAGTGCCAGGATACATACAGAAATAAAATATGAGGTGAGAGAAAAAGAGGTCTCAAGCTGTAATAAAACCAAGGATGTTGCGGATATGTGGTATCCACTGTGGTCCACCACTAGAACTATGTAGACTACCATTTTATCCTTTTTGATTTAAGTGTAACAAGCGAGTGATGAACAGATATGTGTTATGTCTGTATATATAACACTTTTACAACTAGCTAACAAGGGCAAACATGAGTGCAGGTTGTTTCCTCATCTCATCAAAATAGTTTGTGTCTGTGCCACATCACACTACCCTGGCAGGAACTGATCAAGTGGGATGGGCAAAATTATAGTTTGAAGGCGTCTGTTATGTAATTATGTTTGTATATGTTTGTTTTTGTAGCAACCAGGACAGAGTGCCATTTTAAAATTCTCTCATCTGGATGCTGAAACCATTGTATTGTGGTGGCATCTGTAAAAATTACTCTTTGAACCCTTATTTGGTGAAGGCAAATATATAATGTTAGAAAAAAATGTTTCTTGCTTCTCATTTGCAACTGTGTTTAATGCCCCTAAACACAAAAAGCTACAGAAGGAACTCTAAATGAAAACCGTTGTAAAATGCAGTATGAAATGATGAAATTGACAAAAAATGAGAGAGGAGAATCTGATCAAAGACTGAGAATCTAAACAAGCAGTAGATGCCATCTTTTGGTATTTTGTGAATTCTGATGGCACTGGACAAAATTTAGTCTAGAGTTCAATTCCCAGCACCAGTGGCAGCTTCATTAAAGCTGGTAGGCTTAAGTAGCATAGTTGGCACAGTGCCACAAATGATCTTGGTTTGACTAGATTCTTTACAAATGTGAGGAAGTGCAGTCATGACACTGTACAAGGTGTGAGTGGTTGAACTATTCAAGAAATCATGTTACTGTAACACATTAGTTTGCACATCCCTCACCCTCTTATCACAAATTTGGAAGACTTTTCCAGATGTTGACGTAATTCCAGCATGAAAATAACAAAAGTCTTTGTTCAACAACACCCCGTACCAAAATCTGTCTACATAGAGGAAGTCTGCCAATACTCCTCAGGTGATAGTTTTCAGTTATTGGATCCAAATATTCAGCATTCCTCCTGATCTAACCTTCTTTCCCTGTCTGTCTCTCCACAGAGGATTTTCAACTCATTTGTGTACACCGAAAAGACATCAAACGGAGAGACAGAAGTGCAGCAGGTGAGTAACAAAGGCTTCTCCTTTCCGCTGTCTTTGTATGTGTGTGTGTGTGTGTGTGTGTGTGTGTGTGTGTGTGTGTACATGCCTGTTTGTGCATGCATATGCCATGGATGATGTCTGTTTGTGGTCTTGTGTAGAGTTCAATACAGCAGCAATGAATACACACACACACACACACACACACACACACACACACACACACACACACACACACACACACACACACACACACACACACACACACACACACACTAGCCATCAGAGGAAGAGGGGGGGGGGGTTTATTAAAATTCTATGGCTGCTGTCTCATTGGCTTTGAAGTTCTTGCTCTGTTTTTCTACTCGTCTGTGCTCTCTTCCTCTCTCTCTCTTTCTCCCTCTGCTCACAATATGAGTGCAGAGCTGCAGTCACACAGAGAAAGATGGCTTGAAAGAGAGAATGGCATCTTCTTGGAAATGAACAGAGCAGCAGGGTCACTTTGTTTAAAATGACCCTGAATCCACCAGTGAAAAGTTTATGAGTGCAATTTGGTCTGAGATTGGAGAAAACTAAGCACAGCATTTGTGGTGTCCAGTATATCCAAACATAATTTTGTATGTGTGTGTGTGTGTGCTTGTGCTTTTGCTTGTGCTTGTGCATCAGGGATCTTGGAAGAGTGACAGTAAACACCAGACTGGTAAACAGCCACCAGCAGGAACAGACAGGTTGATGTTTGTTTGCATTTCTCCTGCGTCTGTGTTAGTTTGTGTGTATGTGTATGTGTGTGTGCACCAGTGTATCCATCTGTGTCAGTGCATGTGTATTTATCTCTCACCTTGCAGGTATAGACTATTCCATAAGCAGCTCGCAATACATCAGCTGGCCTTCTAGCATTGACTTTTTCTTAACTAACTCAAAGGAAAATGCTATTCACACAACTCTAAATGACTACATTCAAACATTTTCTGTAGGTCTTTGTTGGAGTATTTTTCAAAAGCATTTCCATTCACAGAAACCTTGACTATATAATATTACTAATACTGAGATTTGAACTGGGAAAACATATGGGTTTGGTGCATGTTAATAAGCACAAGTCCGAGGGCAGCATTGACTTCACTTATTTTTGGTCCTTTGTGGAGATTTAAGGAGGCATTCAGCCCGGCAACAGCTCTGCATGAAAGAACACAGACCTCCCATTAATTTTAATGGGGCAGTGCCCCCTCAGGCAGCTTGGCAAAAAAACACATCAGTTGTCTGGCAAAAAGTTTAATCAGACTCAAGTTTTGCCACAACACAACGTGACTTTATCTGGCAAGGTGTTGTTCAGGCCAGTCACGTATGCAAGCACACTCTTGGTGGTTTACTTGGTAACATGGACACTGTATTAGACTGTTAACCTTGCAGCTGCTGCAACAAAAGACAAAACATTTGAAGGCGTTGATAACTTTCTATATTTATAAAATCCGCAGTGTTTTAGCTTATGGTGAGCATTTAAATACATGAATCTCTTGCTCCAACTTGAATTTCTGGATCATATTTAAATTGTCTCACTGGTAGTTCAAACAACACGCCCTACCACCGCAGCTGTTTTAATGCAGGCCTGTCTTCAGTCTGAACGCAGTCTAAAGGATAAGGATGGCGATTTTCTATGTTTTATGTCTTACTGCCAACAAATCTTCTTGGAGCCGTTTCTAAACAAACTAACATGCCTAAAAGTCTTTGTGGTGAAGGAACATGTCACCAAGTACACCAGTGTGGTTCATTGACATGCTTTGAATAGTTTTAGGACAACAACTGAGGTCTGCAGAGAGATAAGATATATCACGCTTTGGATACACATAGAATACATGCAAGAACAATCAATTCATTATCGGTTTGGCACTGCATGTGTGGTTTCTTGACAAGGAAAATATAGAAAATGAGTCATATCCTTTTTAAGTATTGTTAGAGTTCACATAAATTCGATCCATGATGTTCTTGAGGCAGGCGGCAGCTAATTCGAATTTCAGCTCAGAAATAGTTGGCTTGCTTGTTCTCTCTCGGCAGAGGGGCAGCATCCCTGAGCCAAGGCGTGCCTCAATTAGGAGTGGATCTGTGGAGGAAGAAAGGGCAAGAAGTTACAGAGAGGAGCCTCTGGCTTCTCAGAAGAATTTCTGTTCTGGAAATTAATTATGCAGACAGACATGCAGACATCTGTCCCTCTATAATGACACAGGCCCACCCTCGCTCTGTCTCTGTCTCTGAGTTAGTTCTTGTCTGCTCTATGAGTGCATTCTGCTTGTTGACATATGCAAGAGTGGATATCATGAATTAAAACTGCTGGCTGCTACTTGTGTTTTATATTTTGTGTTTAATAACAACTAGCAGAAATGTCCTACATGTGGAACATTATAGGTTTCAATAAAAGAGTGGCAGATTTATCCAGCTTTATGTAGCTACTGCAGTAAATTAATAGATCAAGTCAGGACATCTCTACTATTAAATTAGTATTGTGTAAACATATTAAATTACATCACAAATTCTAAACAATAATGTATCAGTTGTTGGTACCTGGTTAGTTAGTTAGTCACTGAAGGAAGAGGGAATAGTAAAGCTTTAAAGCATTGGTTTGTAAAGGTTCCTTTGCCAGGTGCAGGGATCTCAGCTCACATGGGCCATGGTGGGAGAAATGATCCATTAAAAGCTTTCTGGCTGTCTTTAAGATACACATAATAAAGCTCAGGAGAAAACTACAGATCAGTCTCATGGTATACCACAAAACTAGGAAGAAAGCATTATGTGTAACTATTTGTCAAATATGATACAACTCATTGGATACCAAATTGTAACACATGTGCATGCTCACATAAACAGTATATGCACACTTCAACTGCTATTCAATTATATGATAAAGAAACGATACAATACAAAACATACCGTGTTACAGTGTTAGAGTCGTACTGCATTTCCCTACTCCACTCTGGCTTTGTATTTTAGAGTTGGGGCTTTCAGTCACAGGTCCAACATACAAACAAGGTGACATTTAAGAAATGGAAAGAAAAGGACAACTAAAAATGATTCTATTAAAGTCAAAAATGGGTTTTGGATTATTTCATGATTTATCAAATCTTTGTTCACCATTTTATCGGTTTATTACATTTACTAAACTAATAGAGGATAGAGGATGTCAATTATAGATAATAACGCCATTGATACATTGAACATGGCAGCACAGTTATTGTGTGATTTCTGGTCTTGCCATATGAGTATGAACACTTTCCTGTTTTTCTTGTTAATATGTTAATATAAGACAATCCACAGTCTCAGCATGATATCAAATAAATTAATTAAATAAATGTGTGTTTCTTTTACCTTTTTAATGATTCATATCATGTCATTGTACGGCATATTTATTTTATTAGCCTCCAAAAAATATGGCAATGTCTGGAAATACAACTTTTGCCAAACTGCTGAATGACTGTCACATTGGTATCATCACAATGTTGTTAAGTAATTAGCATTTTGATGATTCATTTACTGTGGTACTTTCCATGAGAATTTTACAATTTTGGTAAATGTCTTTTTGTATCAAAAGACATTTCCTGGCTTTATCAAATCATCTTGTATTTTTACGTCACCATCTGTAATGTGAACAAAGTTAGCAGTGTGCACTGCACGCTCACACAAATCTACTGACCATTACTGGAGGCAACAAATAAGTATGTTTATTTGAATGTAAAATCAGTATACTTTACAAGAAGTAGTACACATTACAGATAAATATCTATAACATAGGAAAGCACAATACAATAAAATCAAAACTACAAAACAGAAGAGAAACCAATAAGAAGGAAAGTACAGGGAAATGAAATTAGATTTAGATCCAACCTTAATTTAAAGGTCTCAGTGGTATTTGCCTCTCTGATAGAGTGACCAGTCTAACTCTCACACTGGTGGAAGTTCACTAATTCAATAAAGTAATCAGTGCATCCAAGGGAAAGCAAGACGTTTCTGCTGTGCCTGTCAACTGCATGCTCACAGAGTTCTTAGCCCGGCAGAGCTCAACATGTGTCCCCCTTATACTCATCCTTATATCAACCTCAACCCTGTACTCTAAAGTAAGAGTTGGTCTCACCATAAACACTGCTGCCAGTGAATGCGGTTGAAGGCTGGCTGGAAAGCCTTAAAACTTCAACATGAGCCTTCAGGGTGCACCCGTTGTACCCACTTCAGTCTGTGGCTGCACTAACCCCACAGGGTGCTGCAAACTCTACGAGTTGGTTGGATATGTCAGGGTGAGGAGAGAGGGCGCCTGTGTTTTTGGAGAGTGTGGTTCATCTGTAGAGCGCAGGTTGTAATGGGCGGCTTTGGCTGCACTGTGGCAGACCCTCTAACCTTAACTTGCACAGGTAGAAGTTTCTGGTTTCTCTTAAGACACACTGTGAAAAGTCGAGTTGTACTTTTCCCCCTCTGTCTCTCTCCCAACCCCCAGCTATGGAAACACGCCTCAGCTGAACACTGGCCCATTTTCCCCTTTTTAATACAAAATCCACTGCAGCTAATTACCGTGCTGCCATGCATGGACAGTACAGAGTGTTGGGGGGTGTTTGTGTGTTTAAACTTTATGTCTGTGTGTGAGAGTACACATGTTTTGTGTGTGTGTGTGTGTGTGTGTGTGTGTGTGGGTTCTTTGTGGTACACTAGGAGTAATTGTGGGCTGTGCCTCAGGCCCCTGTTAAACCCCCTAATAGAAATAGTGGCTGGCTGATTAGGTGCACAAGCGGTCAGTGGGTCGCGGTACATTTCCCTGTTCCTGGCTTGAATCGCAGCCCTTTTGCAGGCACCGGTAATTATGGGACGTGAACAAAGGGTGTCCAGTTACTGTGGAAATAAGCCTTTTTATGTATTGAACACAGCTGAGTAGGTAACTTACAATGGCTTTGGAAAGTATTCAGACCTGTTCGGTATTTCTACATTTTTATGTTGTTACTGTCAGTGCACACAGTTTTTGTTTTTCTTTCTTTTTTTTGTATCCCAAACCCTTATATGCAACTCTAGACTCAGCTCAGGTGCATGTTTTTCCCTCTAATCACTCTTGATGTGTTTTTAAAACTTAAAAGCGATATGGAACTTTTTAATGTCACTAAATTTCTTTTGGTATTTCTTCCCAAAAAATGCTGAAGCAAACCACGTACACTTTAGTCTGAGGCCACTGTAGTCATAAGTGACAACTAACTAAGTGACTAACTAACTGACTTTCTTGCTTTCTTTCTTTCTTAAATAACAAAAATCCTTAACCTTGAAACTTGGCACAACATCATTCTCAGTTAAATATTTTACAGATTTTAGAAAACAACGTAATCCAAGTCACTGCAAAGTTCTTGATCTTGATCTAGATCTTGAGTTAATCCAGTGGATCATGTGACAGCTTTCAAATTAAGAGGATCATCTGTAACAGATTACATACATGCAATGATTCAACTTAATTGAGTCCCTCACAATTTCACATCCCATTTTGGCAAAAAGAAAGCGAGAAGTGGAACCTGTTGTGAAGAGCTGCTGGTGTGCAGGTTATTAATGTCCCCCTGGAGGCTGCTGCAGTGCTGGTTATTAGTTTCCCCAAAGGATCTGGAACCCCATTTTCAAAGAGCACTGTGATGCATGTTCGTGTGTGTGCTCAACAAGAGCATTGTCCTTCAGAGAAAGAGAGGGAGAGCATAATTGTATGCAAGTCCAGGGGCCCGCTTTAAGGCCCGAGTAAACAGTGATTGAATTAACTGTTTTTCCTTTGCTTGGAAACACAATTTTCTCCTTCCTGCTTCCTGGTTTTCATGCCTTGTTATAGCTAAATTACTAAAAAAAAAAATCTGTCTTTATAAATGAAATGAATCCAGAGAAACCGTTCCTTATGATAAAGACAAATGGTTGATCGTGTATTATAAATGTGGATTGTTCAGCGCACTCACAAAATAGCACTACTGCATAAATGAATGTGGTAGAAAAAACAAGCGGTAGAATCAAGTGTATTCATAAAAGAGCTGAAATGTTAAAACCCAAAGAACAGTTTGATTGTGGTAGTTCTTTACCACCACATACTAATAATGCCTCAGCTCATAAATTTCACTTGGCTACCATGGTATGTTGTATTTTCGGGTGGATTTTCTCATTAAATGATTAAGGGTGTGCTGTGTGGAAGTGAAGAGAGGGTTTTGTTCTTGAGCCTCAGACATCCATCATTCTGCTCTGCCTTTAACACTGATGGATTTCATGCTTATAGTGCAGCCTGAGTTTTGGACATCTTCGGCGTTGCTCAACTTTATTTGTAAATATTAAATTATGTGTACATTTATATGAAAGGACGCTGATGATTTTAGGTTGTGTAAATGACACTTTATGCCCTATTCCTGCTAAATTGAGAATTGTAAATACAATCATGGGTAAAAGTATATAATGTTGTAGTTTGATTTTTTGTAGTCTAGTTTCTTTGTCAATCTGGGGGCAGAGAAAGTACAGCGCTGCTTTAGGATATGTAATCTCATCGTTCCTGAAAGGGGGCTAATTTTAGAAATGAGTTTGTATTCAGTAGCACAGTTTATACTCAAAAATTCAATAGCATAGTTTATATTCCAAACTTGAAGACAGAGGAGAAAGGAGAGGTCACAATGAAAGGAAGCTAGTTTGTTTGAGAAGAACATAAATTGAGATTTGTGGGGGGAAAAAAAGGGAGATAATGGAAAAATGGAAAAAACATTGAGCAAGCAGCAAATACGATACAGTACAGGGTGAGCGAAAGACAGAAAAAACGTTTAGGTCATAATAGAAGAAATGGACTAGGTCAATATCCAGCTGTATATACATGCATTAAACCCACTATAATAAGTTATGACCTGTAGAAATGCAACCAAATACACAATTAAAATCCTCTAACACTTCTGTAAACGTCATAATGCAAGCGTTTTGACTATCATATGATTAAAAAATGTTGTGTCACCAGGGTCAGACCACCAACATGTGCTGGTAATGACCAACAAAACGACACATTTTAATAGGTGTTCTTAATACCAAATGAGTAGGGTCTAAGCAGACTCAGTGAAGTATCAGTATGGATCCGCCTGTATAGTGTAGAGCCTTAAAGGGTAGGGCCACAATTTTTCTAGTCTTAAAACAACAGCCAGGTGCCTTTTTAAATAAGCATTGAAACAGGTTTTGCTCACTGTAATCATTCCTGCTGTTCATACTCACTAGTAGAGGTTCCCCTCCAAATGTGCTTACAATGTAAGTGATAGAAGGACAAAATCTACAGTTTGTGTTTTGAACAGTCATGCATTCAAAAGTTTACCTCAAGATGACATGAAGCTTCAGCTGTCTGAATTAGTCAAACAAAGTGAATATTTTCCACAGTTAGTGTTTTTTAGTAAATTCCCTCTTCTTGTCCCGATGGACAGTGTTTTCCTGTTCAGCCTCAGTGGAGGGATAATTTGTCACTACAAAGATAGTAGCTTTGAAAACTGTTGACTTCATTTGAAACCTCATATTATCTTCAAATAAATGATTGCTTAAATGATTACATCGGAAATGAAAGATGAAAGAGATAATTGGATTCTTTTGGCTACTTTAAGCCTCAGTTAGGAAGGTTTTAAATAGATTTTGGACTAGGCAATATCCTAATTAGAAAGTTAGTTATTAGGCATACAGATGTTAAACTAAGGTAAAGCTGAGTTTAAGGAATAAGTGTCTACAATAGTAATTGTCTTATTAACACAATTATTTTCTGTTTTACCTATGTGCAGTTGGCCAAGAAGATTCGGGAGAAGTTTAACCGCTACCTGGATGTGGTGAACAGGAACAAACAGGTGGTGGAGGCATCGTACACCGCCCACCTCACCTCTCCACTCACTGCGATACAGGACTGCTGTTCCATACCAGCGTCTATGATGGAGTGAGTAACTTTCTCTTTTACATAAATACACACAAACACACACACACACACACACACACACACACACACACACAAAGACAAACTTTTCTTTCTCTCTCATACGCTGTATATTTTTTCACTCACTCAAAAATCTCTGCAGGAGGTTCATTCTCTATAAATCCACCTCCCACTGTTAGCACCTGCACACAGCTTTCTATACATCGCTTTATGCTCCGACTGCACACGCACACAAATCCCCATCACTCCATTGTTTAAACATGTTTGATCATCCTTGGATTAGTTATAGCCGGGTATAAAACACGTTTACAGCCTTGAGGAGCATTGGCACTCTCTGCTACTTGGCAGCCCTTATCTCAGATCCTTTTTAGGCAGTTGGTAGTTGTACCAGTTGTTGTTTTTCTGCAGTGTACCTTGACAATAAAAAAAGTTTTATGGTACTTGGAGGCCCAGGAAGGCAGGGAGAAATGGGGATTCTTGGGTAATGAAGTTTTTTTTTTTTTTTAAAAGGCTAGAGATTTCATTGCTGTAGTGGAAGTACCTCTTTCAGCATTTCAGAACAAACCTGTTTCTGTTTTTTAAATACTGTGCTTAACACAGATATCTATGCTAAACATGGTCAAGATTCTAAAACCTGACGTTAACTTATTGCTGCCTGCAAGTCAAAAGGCAAAGCTTCAGCCTGCTCTCAATGCTTTCCTCTCTTGCTGATGAGTTGATGTGAACATTTTCCACATGTATTTGTGTTTTCCTCTCTCATATTTCAGGTTGTTTGCTGCTTGAATATGTACGAATATGTTGAATGGATATGAGAAGTTGACATTATGAGTAAAGAACAAGGAAAAAATAAAGAAATCCTACTAGTATAGTAGATGTTTGCCGAGGGGCAGCTTCCAAGAGCTGGCCAATCTCTTAGATATTCCCAGTTGAGCCCCAGAATAACAATATAGACCTTTTAAATGTGCATAATATATCCCTTTAATGACAAAATGACACAAATTTCAATTTCAGTATACAGTTAATAGCACTGTGAGAAAAGGATTGGCCTTCATTGTGTTTCTTAAAAATAGTCGGCCACCAAACTAAGCAATGGGGCTTTGTGAAAAGGGTTCCGATATGACAAGAGTGTTAGTCTATTTTCATCAAACTGGGTGTGAGACTGAATATGTCAGATTTAAGTAGTGGTGCAGAGAGAGTTTAAATTGCCCCAGCCTACAGTGTAGACCTAGCTTTTCAGTCAATCACCAATTCCGGCAGGCGAAAACAGTTCAAAGCAAAGCGAAGAGAGAGAGGGGGAGAGCTGCTTTCAGTTTAATCTACAGAGCAGCAGCTGTCTCTACCCTTCATCCCTCTCTCTCTCTCTCTCTCCATTTCTGCCTATCTCCCTCACCCTTTATCAGCCAATGTAACCAGTTATTGCCCTCTGAAGTTTCTGCACTGCAGACTTCACAGACTGCAAGGTCACCTATCTCTCCCTCAGTCCTGCAGAGGGGAGGCCGCCTGGCTCAGGGCCACTGGCCACCTGTAGCCAAACTTACATGCAACACTTGTTCATATGCAAACACCCTGTATTTATGTTCTGACACGTGCAGACTGAAGTCATGGATTTACAGCTATGTGAAACAGTCAAGACAAAATTGTTGCTGCAAAGAGATTATATAAGACCTAGGTAGGAAGGATGGAATGATGCAGGAGTCATATGGGTTTTTGGAGGGGGGTTGAAAATACCAAAACTGAGTCTGATAGATCCCTAAACTTCAAAGGATCTTCCTCCAGGGTGGAAAAAGGCATGGACCTTCCTCACTTTCATTTTTGGGGGGTTTATGCAGGATCATGAGATTCTCAAGGAGTGAGTAGAATAATGTGAGTCCCCCTTCCTGAGCACTCTGCATCAGAGAATCTGGCTAAAGCATCTTTGCTTTTTTTCCTGCATTTAAAGACTGATAGTAGTTTTAACATAATCATTATTGTTCAAACTTCAGGGACTGTTTTTCTAAAATGTTTCCCATTTGGGGAAAATTGCTGATTCTCTTTTAGCCAAGAGTTGGAAGAGAAGATTGATGCTGATCTTACTGTGGAGCCAGAGCAAAGACACAATTAGCTTTGCTTAGCATAAAGACGTGAAGCAGGAGGGAAATGCTAGCCGTGCTCCGTCCGAATTTTATTCTTGGCGTACGTCAGCAGAGACATTATACGTCAGTCAGGTGTAGTAAGACAGCCAGCAGAGACTCAAGAAAGTCACTGCACCATTACAAAGCCTTTAAGATGCTGATAGGCACATTTTTGAACTACAGAGAGAGACAGTCTATTTGTTTTGCTGACTTCCAGTGTTTATGCTAAGCTAAGCTAATCGCCCCTTGGCTATAGCTCCAAACTCTGTTCTCATGAGAGACATATCATCTTCTCATCTAACTCTCGGCAAGACAGTGAAAGCATATTTTCCTAACGCACACTATTCACACTATGTCACACTATGTCACACTATGACTTTACTCATTTACCTTTAGAATATAAAGTCATGTTCAAAAAAGTATCCAAGGTATGTGCAATGCTGTTGGTTGAACAGGAGCAGCTAACCCAGAATCCATACAGGACTTCAATTCTCTGTGGTGTAGTTCAGAGTGTCCTTCATCAGGCTCAGACATCAGCTGCTTCTTGGGGTCTCGGTCAGGTCAGCCAGTTTAGAGGGGGATCAGGTGGTTCGCAGGGTGTCCATGTCTGTTAGCCGTCAAGCTAGCAGGCTATAATTTCGCAGGGAGGCCACCGAGGGCAGTGCTTAGCACTCGATGGTATGCTTTAATCACTGCTGGGTCTCCACGACAGCCTGTATCTGAAAATAGCAAATGAATGTGTCTTGTAGAGTTAGTGTGTGTGTATGTATGTCTGTATGTTTATATTTTTAACATGTGATCTCCAGGTGCTCATTTCAACAGTTTGACTGATCTGCAGTTGTAAAAGTGAGAAGTGTGCTTGGAAGCAGCCCAGGCAGCACTTAGTGGTCTCATTTCATCAGTAGATTTAGAGATAAGCTTTAAACTGACAGTGGAAGGAAAATCCTACTCATATGATCCTGAACAGTCTGCTGTAGACACAGGCAAACAGCTCTATCTCCAAAATAGAAATTGTACAAACCAAAATCAGAATGTGTGACCGTTATGGTTGACTCGAACAAAAGAAGGAAAGACAAACAGAAATTGTGTCCCTATGATGATAGGGCCTTTCCCAGCTGCCTGCAGGCATGCACACTAAAGCATTTAACTGGTATGATATAAACATCTGTGTAATTTTGGTGTTTTTCTCTTAGCTTACAAATAGCACCTGCAATTTGAAAAAAAAAAGATTTCTTTTGCAAATACTACCTTGATTACGATAAGTGTTCCAAACAATTTTGCACTCTGTCTTGTATTTAAAAGATATTCATGAATCAAGATTTGAGTTTCCAACACCATCAACATAAGGTAGGCTACTTATATTTAAAAGATATTCATGAATCAAGATTTGAGTTTCCAACACCATCAACAAGATACTCAGGTTTTTGGGACAGGTTGCTTTTTTTAAAAAAAATGGAGAATCTAAACTGAAATATTTAGAATCATGTCCAGTCTAAGTTTTGTTTTGTTTTTAGGTGCATAACTTTATGAAATATTTATTGCTCCTTATTTATGTGGGTAGTATAAAGGGGGTTATATTCATGTCACAGAAAATATTTAATGCATAAAATACAGGTTCTTCAGTGTGTCTTTGAGAATCATGAGTATCATGAATATGAATTTTTGCTTTTTGCTTGGTTTCAGACAAAATAACCACAATAACCTTTTGCTGAACATAACAGATTCCTAAATTACTCCAATGATCAAAGTATCGCTCTAGGAATTTGCTATACCTTTACTCATAAATTCAACATGAAGATGAAAGACACCGTAGAGCTAATCACAGCTCCTGTTTCTTAAGAAGAATTCTCACCATCTGAACTTTTGGCAGATTTACAGTCTAGATGAAGAGTATATGTGGCACCAGTGAGCTGCAGCTCAGAGTTAGCTTCAGATCAAGCTGATCATCTGGTTGCTCAATCAGCAGGATGATGATACCTCTATTTGCATATCAGAGAAGGAGATGGCAAAATACCAGGAAGGTTTGGAGGGGGTTTGTTTAAGTGACCTTAACAGGTGTCAATGCTGGGCAACTATCAGAACTTTTTTCCCCCTCTCTCTCCACATGCCTCTGTTAATGTCAACCTCTTCCTCTTTCCTCCCTCACTCTCCTTCTCTTTGTCCTCTGTCCTTGCCTCCCTTAAATTTTTCACTCCCTTTCCTACAGCAGTTTATTTAATATTCTCCACATCCTCTCTGTTTTACCCCTCTTGATCTACTCCTTTCCCACTGATCCATCCATTTTTTTCTTTCCTTCCTCCCCTCTTCTGTTGATAAAGAAGACTGATTAAGCAGTGCGGAGGACTTTGGGTCCAGTGTCTTAGGAGGCCCATTCCAATCTGTTTCTGCTATTAGACCCATTCAAACTTGATTTATACAACATCAGTATTTTGTTTAGCAATACAACCAAACCCATATTTCATTGATTATAATATGAAAAAGCCCATAATATATATATATTTTTAAACACATTTCCACACAATAATGTTTGGTTTACTTTCCCATGCAGCATGTGCAAAACATTTGGACCATAGTCTAAATAAAATTCATAGGATTTCTTCACCTAATCAATGACTTGTTTTAACCTAAATAATGAAACCAATAAACAATTTCTTCTGGAGTATTTCTTTATTGAGTTTTAACATGATTATAGCCACAGGTGGATGCATAATCAGTCACTTAAGTGTATCACATATGAGTATTTTATCATGCTGAATATCACATAGGGCTGCATTGCATCATGGTGCAGTCACAACTGCAGGCTGTTTCTCTTACCCACTCCCACTAAATACACTTGCATTAAAAAAATAGATGTGGAAAATGTTTACTGTATTACTGTTCTTCAGCATATGAACACAGTTATGCAGTAATCCCTCAAATGTACTCCTTATTGAAACCAAAGCATACATGTGAATATTAATAGAATGCCAGTGAAGTGACATCATTGTGAGTCATATGTTATGAAGTCATTTTTACATCCGTCCCCATAAAAATATGTAATGGACCAAAACATTCTTAGCCCACCAGTGCTGTAAAGGCTGATTAATGAACAATTAGGCTCACAGTCAACCATCATGCTTGTGTGCTCACATATGCAGTCTGCAACCCATGAAGTTGTACACAGGTTCAAAACAGATGACATAGTCTATTTCCTGAAGAAATGTACCAGGTGCTAAACAAAACTTATAACCAGAGAACACTCAAACCTTAGTAGAACTTGTCAGTAGGAAATGAGCTCATTCACCTGAAATTCCTTACTTCAGATTGCCCCATTTCTTCACAATTTTTAATTGTGCTTACACACACCAGGTATGATGCCTGAAGGGGCTTCAACCTCAGGCCAGCCATGGCAGAAGTGCCGATGGTCAGAAGCGACACCTCTCGATTGATCATTGTTTATCCTCCCTTATTCTCCTTAATAGATGTGCTAAGGGTCTTTTCAAACCTGCCTTGTTTAGTCATGTTGAACCAGAGTTTGTTTTCCCCCTTGGTACGATTCATTTGGGCAGATTTTTAACACCCCAATTGTACTCAGAAGAAGTTATTTTGGTGCAGTCCCAAACAAACTCTGGTGGTTTGTTTGCAGCAGGATCCAACCTTGATCCAACCCAGCTACTAAGTGTACTCTTAAGTTTGAGCTAAGCAGGTCCTGTAGCCAGGAACGCTTTGCCTGCTGGAATGCAGATGAGCAAGCACAACAGTTTTCAGAAACTAGCTAGAGAGTCAGTCAAGAATCAAACTGGACTAGTGCAACAAAGTATGTTGCATTTGGCCAGTGGTCCTTCTTCAGGACCTTTTGTCTTTTTCCATGTTCTCATGTGTATTTTTAGTGATGCTTTCTGGGTTTGCTTTATTTTTTTCTGTGTTAAAAGAAACCAAAAAGAAAAACAGGAAAACACAACAGGTTTGCCAACTCATCAGTTGCTTACAACAATATTAGGTTTTCATTTTGAGACCTAGTAAATGGTGATGGTCTTTTGGATTGCAATATTTTTTGTAAGTTGCTGCTGAATACATGCAAAACATTAACATACAAGAGGTTGCCATCATATTAGAAACACCTCTCAGATTAATGCATTTAATATCCACTGGAGTTTTTGAGCCAGTGTTTCACTTCTTGTGAGAGCACTTCCCATTTAGAGCCCAGATGCCCAGAAGCTGCAGGACATCAAACAAGATTCCAAACTCCATTCTGCACATTGATACCAGAATCTAATCTGTTTGGATAATGTGAAAGCCAGAAAGGCCTTTCTTTTAAGCGCTCTTGATTCTGTGGCTTGCATGTTGCCTGCTTTACCGCTGCTATTCACATTAGAAATGGTATTACTCTTGACGTTGGAGCTCACACAACAGCACGCCTCTTCAAGGTAATTGTACTCACTAGGTTGTTTGAATGGCATATCATTGCCTCCTCTGTTGATATACATGGTTTCTGCAGCAGGGTACAGTTTAATATTATGTATTTTATAAACAGTGGATGACTGGTAACTGCTGAACACGACAGGTGTAGCTTTATTTAGAAGTGTTGGCCTGTTTCATTCTTGTGTGCTTCATGACACATGACTTTGTGTTTTTTCTCCAGTGTCTCTAGAACTCATGCATTGTTTATTTCAGTATAATTCAGAATTAGAAACAAGGGAAAATGGTTCAGTTGCAGTCCAAATTTAAAACAAATCAATAAATTAAATTGTAAGGGGGTCTTAAGGTCATTAACATGTCTGTTACTGGTGCTATCTAAGTCTTGATGTGTCTTCGGGATTATTTCTAATTACCGCATTGGGAACGTTCCCCTTTCGGGAGGTATGTTAATTAAGCAAGCATTCCTACATTATTAATATGCATATTCAATGGAGGAATTATTTAAAGCATTGTGCAGAGGTTCTTTAACATTCATGAAAAGGAGTTTGGACACAATTACTTTTTATATTTGTCAAATCAAATCCAGCTTGTTTGTGCTTGCGTCTGGTGAGTCCACCCTTTTTGCAAAACAGATTTGTTTGCCCTCATTAAGATGTCTGATCAGAATCGAAGCTCTCCTCCCTACTCTCTCTCTCTCACCCCTCTCTCGTGCTCCCTCCCTCTCTCTCTCCCTCTCTCTCTCTCTCTCTCTCTCTCTCTCTCATTTTCTCTCTTGTGTTTTTTGATGTGGGATTCAAAGCGGCTGCAAATGTATTTTTTATCTGGAACACATTTTGCTGAGCGTCCTGCACACCCCTTCTATGCAAAGTAGGTTGAAGGAGAATAGTAATGACTTTGGCCTTATGGGACACTAAATGAGTGAAGTTCAAACGAATCCTGCACATCACAGCACCTGTCAATCAAACCGGGCCAGTGCCAGGTCTGCAAGCGGAGGGAGCCAACCGGTGTGTAGCGTATGTGTGTTTATGTCTGTATGTGTGTCTGTACGTTTGCTAAGCCAGTGGGGGGTGGGGGTGGGGGGGGGGGGGGGGGGGTCTGGTTGTAGTGTAGGAGCGATCAAAGCTTGCAGCCTTGGTGCAGTGCAGAGCAGGCGGCTCCTCTGCATACCTCCCCTTTTGTCAGCTCTTAACTCTAGAGATATGAACTCTATAAAGCATGCTTTACCATCAACACACACTCCTATAGGACATTTTAAAATAACATTGCTTATGCGGTTGCTTAACACTAAATAAAATACAAAAAAAAATATCTGTCATGTGTAAAGATGGTTGTAGAAAGCCATTGTGATTTTAGATTATTTTGACACCTCTTAAACACATTTGGGTGTGTATAAGATCAAGGATAACACTTGTCAAATAATACCAGAGCTCCTAGTGGAGATCAGTCACAATGCCAACCTTATGGAGTACAAGCAACTGCCTTCCCTCTCCATGTCTCTTTAACTCCCTCTTCCTCTCTCTGACTTGTTTTAGGCCTTTTAAGAGGTATAGATTAGAAAGTGTCCACTGCAGATGCTGTGACCCACATATGCTTGTCTGCCTTTCTGTGCTGTTTATAATTGCATATCTATTAATCAACTGTTTTCAGCCTGGTTGATCAGGAGGAACTGTTTGGTGAAAGACTTAAAATCTGCAGTGCATGAAAATTAGAATAAATAGAAATAACATGAACATGACCCACATAAAATTGAGTACTATTGAATATAAACACCCTGAGATTGTATTCATTAAGAGTGCGCTTTGATGATGTAAAATAATTTCTTCAAACATTTACACAATTTTTTTCTGATCATAGCTTCCTGGTTCTCATCATTTTTTACCTCCTGAATTTGTATGACCAATTACCTGCAAAACTAATGACATCAGCCACACCTGCCACTTTATGTTTAGTGCTGATTAGCAAATGTTAACATGCTAACATGCTAAAGTAAATTGCTGCTAGCATGTCTGTAGACTTAGTGCACTGGGAAATTAGTGCATTTGTTATCTAAATTTGACCATTGTTTTTGAAATAGTCTTCACCCTTAACTGCATTACCACACGAATATATCAAAATTTGTCAAAAATAAAGATATGCTGTTAAATTTATTAACTTTCATGTCTTTCTTTGACTACTTAAACCACCCCCTCGTGACTTAAGCAATGACTTTTCACGTCCCTCTCATCTGTTAGCATTCTTAGCATTGCCTTTTCATTTGTATCATGTTAAGTCAAGAACCAAAAATTATGATGTTATTAATATAATAATTAAAATACAAGCAGATCTTCCATCTATTACTATTAGCCGCTGGAAAACAATAGCTCATTTTGTGATTTTACTGCTACTTGTGTGTTGTCAGCATAGCTATATCATTTGATGTTCTGTGTAAAATGCCACAAGAGGAGTAAAATATGTTCATTTTGACAGAGAGACCGCCAGTTCGAATTGTGGCTCTGTGACACATGATTTGAATTATTGAATTAAGCGTAGAGCCCTCCCTACAATCACATTCAGATGTATTCAGGGAACTGGATATTAGCCTTGTTGGGGAAAAGCAGAATTCAAGCAGTTTTTCCATGGAAAATGTTATTCACTAGCCATAACTCCAACTTTATTATGAGGCCTGGGCAACAGATGATATAGCCAGTGATACAATTTAGCTCAAATTAAACAAGCAGCGTGTAAAAGTTCTACCAGATGTTTAGTGTGATTTGATTAATTTCATGGTTCCACCTAGATTCCTTCACCATTCATGTACATCATGTAGATGTACACAGTCAATAGCTTTAACATGAACACTAGCAAAAAGTCAGATGTATGTGTAAACCTGTGAGTTGGGTTTTATTGCACATAAAGCTGTGGAGTAGTAAATCTGTTAGTGCTGAGAGAAAAGCCAGTGCTGCTCCACTAACAAATGAGTTGGACACGGTCTATAAATTCTCAAATGTTGCCTATTTGTGTGTGTTTAGGTTTGATGGAAACTTCAATACCAACGTCTCCAAGACCATCTGCTGTGACAGACTTTCACCCACCGTCAACAGCCGAGCTTTCAACCCAGGACGAGACCTCAACTCAGGTTTGTCACAGACACACAGACATACTGATACACACTCACACACGCACACACGCACGTACATGCACACAAACATACACACTAGATGAAGCAGAAATAATTTTCTATTATATTAACTGGCCTGCTTCAGTGAAGCATGGGCACACACAGCGTACACCATTTAAAGTTTATGCACCAAATGGTGAATAACTTAACTGCAATTGCCATGGCAACCATTTTTAATTAACAACTTGTATTATCTCCATCTTCTAAAATGTTAAAAAGGAAATTAATCTGAGATGAAAATACTGAGCGGTTTGCATGCTCCTTTACTCTCACTTCCTTCTCTTTCTCTCTCTGTCTCTCTTATTTTTTTATTCCCTTTGATTTTAAAATACTTTTTCTCATAGCCTAAGGTCACATATTCTTATATAGACTTTGACATCTGTCTGCAGTTGTTTTCAAGTGATACATGGTTTTATCACCCAGTTGCTAAGGATTGTCAGTTCTGACCTCAGTTCACCTCAAATAAAAATGGTATTCATATTGCATTAGTACATACATGTAACCCTAATATCCTTGTCATGAATCATGTGAGAGAAAGAGCAATGGAAAACTGTTTGATCTGATCAGGTTCTCATTGCTCCCACAACACATTTATTGAGGCTCAAGACTGCATAAGCACATTACAGAGTATTACCATGTAAAAACCACATATCTGCACCACATATGTCAGCCTGCATTTGATTACAAAGAAAATTGACTGAATTGACTAAAAATCGGGAAAAGGCCAACTTTCCCCTGCTGGTTTTCTGTTCTGTTGCCATTACCTATTTAGCAAACTAAGGGAATGAAGCTGCATTACATAGCATTTGTGACACATACAGGCTTGTGTTTCCTGGAATATTGCACTACTTTCTCATAACCTTCCTCGTGCAGTCCAAACACAGTGTAAAATCATGCTGGCTCCCTCCAGGAATTTGCAATTGTACTATCACAGGAATGAATGCAAATTGAACCAATCCCCATAATATTTGTGAGATCATGCAAAGTTTCAAATCCCAACATTTTCTGCTAGTTTTACCAATCATCACAGTTATGCATAAAATAACCACTTCAACTGCCAAATACAAACCAACACTCGAATCTCTGCAAATAACAATGGGAAAGACTTTGTTTCTCTGTTACTTGTCATGTCAGGCATCACCCACCCACATACTAATTAATGCCCCGACCAAAACATATCCATCTGTAAACTTATACCTAAACTATTTGGTTTGTGGAGCTGGCTGGCACCACTATTTGTACAGCAAGAAGCAGTATAGGTTACTTTTAGATTAATTCAGGGAAAAAAAAAGTTACATGAGCATGTTCAACTTTCTGGCTAGCTTATTAATAACATTATATCGCAGGGGGGAAAAAGGTACAACATGGTGGCACACATTTACTCACTTCTTGTCAAGAGAACTCTCGCTTGTCTGATCCACTAACATTGTCTAGAATACCCCTCCCCAAATACCTCTCTAATGATAGAATTGGTAGGACTGTGTCTGACAACATTCACAACTTTCCAAAACTGCCAGTTTACAATCCATGTACGGGTACTAATATAACTCACTTGACAACTTATTACATTCACTTCCTTTAAACAACCCTTTATTACACCATTGTGGACCGCACCCCTCTTCATTTTATGGGTAACTTTCAATATCATTTGTTCTTCCTCTGTCATCCCATTGTCCCCCCCACACCTTTAATTTTTTTTCCAAACATCCCAGCCTTCACCTCTTTCTGCAAACCATTCATAATGACTGCCATTCATAACACGTCACCATCACTGGGGTTTTATTTTCCTTACAAGCCAGTCATGGCAAGTTCAAGTTACCCCTCCGCCTCCCCTCTCCTCTCCCTGTCCCTCACACTCAGCCCTCCTTGACCCCCATGCTCCCAGCGTATTCATTCTCTCCCATTTGTCTCAGCCCAGTCTAAACAAGCAGCTACAGAGGGAATGGAGGGAGTGTATGAGGGGAAAAATGGGCCTCATGCAGGAGTTTTTTCATGTTTTTATCCTTAAAGTTTTACTTACTATTTTCTGTGAGGTTTGCTTTTACAAGTGTTTCAAGTGCAATGGCAAATCTGACGTGGCCACGTGACAATCACTGAGATATTAGACAAGAGAATATCATAGTCTACAGGTGATGCTACACCGATGGTACTGGACATAGAGACACAGAGGCAGCTTTCAGAGTGAGGGAAGTTTCCTAGTTGCTACTGAAATGTAGAAGTTGCTGTGCCAAATTGCCAGCCATAAAAACTCTTTTTAAATTGGCAGCCATGATGACAACCATGATGATGAAAAACATGATGACTGGAATCAATTTATTTTAGTTTAGTATATTTAGCTTTTGTTACTGTTTTACCCTATGAAGAAAGACAGAGATGATCTATTCATGACAAGTCCCACAGCTGTAGACCGCTCGTAAATTTTGATTACACCTATGAGAAAAATTCCAAGTACGAGTAAAATTGATGAATGCCACAAATGTTCTTAAATCATTTGTCTATGAATTTTAAGAAGGAATGTGGTCCTGTGAGTGGTTCTTGCATTAAGGGCCATTGAGAGGGAGAGAATGATGAATGAAGAGGGAAAAAAAGGAGGGGTGAGAGCTGATTGAAACAGTAATTGGAGTAATACTATCATTTATGGGGATGAAGGGGAAGATAGGAGAAAGATGCATCAATAGTGATAACAACTGGTGGGAGTGAAAAGACAGATGAAAGATGACTAAGGTGGAGTGCTGTGTGATTAGAGGACTGGTTCATATCCATCTTTTCTCAACCATCCATTATGCCTTTTTAGAGTCTTTCCTCTGGTTTCGGGGATGCTGAATCACCTCCAATTTGCTTTTGTTCCTCCAATCTTCTTTCCATCCATGTCATCTACAGCTATCATATGTCTTAAATGGTTCCTGGGGGCATACTGCAGGCTGCTTTTTTTTAACAACAACAGCAACAAAAAATCAAAAAAATAGATAAAAACTTAGTGAACCCTTCCTGCCAAACACCAAACAGAAGACACACAGTTAGCAAATATCTGGTGAACATAGTGGAGCACTTAGCTGCTAAAGAGGCCATCATTTTCCTCAAAAGTAAGTTGAGACCAAAACAGAGTTAAAAGGAGAGTGAATATCAAAATGACATTCATTGAGTGGCCAAAAACATGATTCTAAATGAATGCTAATGTAGCTCTGTAGCTGCTTGATGTAATTAAATGTATGCTATAAAGTGTCAGAATGTTTAAAAAAAAAAGAAAAGAAAAAAGTTCTGCTTTCCCCAAGTGGCCAAAAAAATCTTATACTGCATGTTTGATTCAGCTTCCACTCAAGTAAAATTAACTTTTTATTTTAAGGCATATTGCTCATGTTGTAAATAACATAAAGGCAGATTAAAAAAATGTGATGAGAGTGAAAATAGTTGAACAACATGCAGCATTGAGATGATCACTTTGGTGTCTAGATGTGATTTTTTTTTCAAGTTCTTTGTTTAAAACGTAATCTTATCCTGTATGTGTAATATACACACATGATATGCTGTATTGTTGCCAAATTTTCAAAGCAAAACTGATTATAATTGTTTGTGTATGTATGAAGAGTGAAAGAGAAATGCCATTTAGCGATCCCTAACCCATAAAACCAATCCCTAACCCATAAAACAAAGCTTTTAAACAGAATGCAGATGCGCTTGTGTGGCGCCTCGACTACATTCTTCTGATGTGTCTGAATCTGTATGGTTCTTGCGCAATGCTTAAAGCTGTACGTTTGGTTGTGTTTATGTATACATGTTGATGAGTTATCAAATTGTAGATGTATCAAATTGTGTCATTTATAAACAGTCAAGAGTTGTAATGTTGCAGGAAATGAGTGTCATTTGGGTCCTATTTCTTGGCTCTTCCATCTGTTTCGGGTAAGTTCTAAACATTGGTGGCAGAGTGGAGCACTAAAGCCTGACAGATGTATACAGAGCCCTTCTTTTACTGTCAACACAACTGAGTGGTTCCTGTTTATATGAGCCTCACAGATGGATAGAGTGACTGGGCATGGATGATGTATGATGGCCAACTACGGTGTGCAACAGTGCAAGAAAAGAGATATTTTGCCAAGTAAATATAGCCAAAGGTGCATTTTGCTGTTGTGTATAATGTTTGGCAGATGGAAGGTTTCACGGTTGTTCTGTGAGCTGTTTGTGTATTTATGTAATTTGTTTTGGATTTTCGTGTTATTTGAATGTTTGACTTATGATTTTCCACCACTCCCCATGAAGAGGAAAAAAAAAAAATGTTTTGCCTTTGGCCCATGGTATTTATGGAAGATTGGAAAAGGTCAAACAGGTTCTCGTTAGCAGGTGATTAATTCAATGTGATCATAAGCCAAGAACCACATTTTGGGACTATTAAGAACCAGCTGACATGCAAGAATGGTGGTTAGCATGTCTGGCAAACACCGTAGACTTAATTATAAAGACATTTGAAATCTTTCTCCAGGCTAAGGAGAAATCCCAATAATAACAAATCGTCAGCTAATTGGCAGAATAGATGGTGAATACATACAGCAGCTAATGAGATGCAGAAGCCACAATGAATATTCATTACTAGTAAGAAGTCAAACACTGTACTACTCAGATAAATCAAACTAAACATTCTCTTAAAATGACAGTTGTTCATTTTTAGCCAAAAAAGGGTAGAAGTCACTTGTGATTAAAGGATTTAAGCAAAAAACAAAAAAGATTGATGCATTTGAAATTGTATTATAAACATATAGCTAGAGTTTCTGAACTGTTCCAGTCTGCTAAATTATTTGCATCCTAGCAGGATTTGTGCTGCACTTTTAATCTATTTATACTGCAACCAAGCATGATTTATTCTAATATGTTAATCTTTAAGCACAAGATTAGCTAACATAGTATGCTGTTTGAGAGTTTAAGATTTAAGGTGATGGGTTTTGCCGTGGGTCTGTCTGCATTCCTGTATTTTAAATTGAAAAGTTGTTTTTAACAGTTGCATTATTGTTTCATGTTATTTTAATGAAGCCTGCTTTGATGGCTACGCTCTGATTCTTCCCTCTCCGTTATAGCTGTTTGCCTGGTTAAAAGCCCAAAGTTTTTATAATTGTGCCTCCCTCCCCCTCGTCTCTTTGTGAAAGGCCGTTTTGTGTTGCCAGTGAGCGGAAAGGAAGTTGCTGGCTTTGTGATGGGATCTCTGTGAAGATACTGTTGACTCTGTGACCCAGTAAAAATCTGTCTGTTAGTGTTGAGCAAATACAGTTAGTCTCAGTGTCTCTGCAGAGGTTATAGTTGGGGTTGTTGTTTCAGCTTGGCCTGCAGTCACAGTTATGACACACAGATGAAAATCCAGCAGCCAAATGAAAGACACTTATTATATGTATTACACTGTGGTTGAGCAGTTTGTGCTTTTTTTGTTGTTGTTGTTTAACCTAATTAAACTTATTCTGTGAGAGTACATGTGTATATTGTACTGTGTCCCATCACTAGAAAATGTAATTCCTCATCATGTCTGAATAGATGTGAAAAGGCCAGTTACAGAAAACAACATACAACATAGTTTATCAGACAACTTAGAATAGTTTCTTTGCAACAGCTCACACATGATTAATTAAGACCACCTGATTTAAATACAAGACAGTTTTCCACTTAAACTTGTTTTGAGTTCAAATTGTCATTTTGAGCCCTCCAGTCTATATAATAATATCTAATAATGCAGTTATGTAGGGCTGCATTTCACCATGATTTTCATTTTTTAAAGTGATTATTTTCTTAATTGTTTAGTCTATGAAATGTTAAAAAATTGTGAAAAGTTCCACATGTGAGTGATGACGTCATGTGAGTGTTTTCTCACACATGAATCACAGTTAACCCCTGAACTTGAAAAGTCTCCTTCCTGACAGAGGTTGGGAGGTTGTGGTACTCAGTAACATCAAAGGTTACCGAACTCTTCTGTCTCCTTCCCAACTGCCTTTCCTACCTTGCTCTTTTTCCTATCCTGATCCTGTTCTCCCTTTTTTCTGTCCCTTTCCCATCTGTCTTTCCCTCTCATTTATAATTTCCCACTCTGTCTCTCTGTTTTGCAGTGTTGGCAGACAACCTGAAGTCCAACCCAGGGATAAAATGGCAGTACTTCAGCTCAGAGGAGGGCATCTTCACCGTGTTCCCTGCCCACAAGTTCCACTGTAAAGGAAGTTACGAGCACCGTAGCAGGTATAAAACAACCTTTCCTTTCCTTTCATTTGTTTTTCTTTTGTTGTTATGCAGTTGTTGGAGTGCAAAAGAGACACAATAACAAGCTCAAAGTTAATGCCATATGTGCAATTTGTCAGCAGATATCACTCACATTACACTATTCCTTACCAGAATAGGATGGCTGAGGTTAAAGCCACAAGAATTGTTCCTTCCATCATTCTTTTCACCCTTTACTACCCTCTTTCCTCCTCCTCCTCTTCTTCACCCCTCCATCTTTATGCCAGTTGCTGTGGGGTGGCCCAGAGGGCATGTTGATGGCATGCCGCCCTCACACGCCCTGACCACACATGCCCTTGGCAGGAATGTGGCTATGTACTATTAAAGCCTGTTGGAATTTCACACCTCCAGTGTTGTGGGTTTTTATGTGACCACCACTGAAAGACGCCTCTTTCTCTCTCTTCCTTCCTTTCTTTCTATATCCTTTGTCTCTCCCTTGCTCCCTGAAGCATTTCACATTGGCTCTCACTAAAAAAAAAAAAAAAAATCATGTCTCTCGGATTTTATTTTATTTTTCTGGCTATTCGAGTCAGTGAGCTGGCATATAGCCATGGGAGAAATGACGTTGCTTGGCTTGCTTTGAGTGTGAATGAGGCTTTGTGAGTACATCACTCTCCTTCTCCACCCTGTGTTAGTGTCTCCTTGTCCAACAGACCACACACACAGGCACTGAACCCCAATCCCCTGCACCCTTCTGTACCCCACCCAACTGAGAATGCACATACACTAATAGATACAGTGACACACAAATTATAACATGTTAAAAGTATAGATTGAAAGTCAGTTAGAAGAAAGACTAATAAAATACCTCATCTGTACTCTCTTTGCATTGCTGTGATTACACAAATAATGGATTTAGACCCATTATTACTAACAGCAGGCCAAGAGTGAGTTGCATAGCTTTTTGTAAATTGACTGTGCTGCCAACCAGCCAAGCGAGATTGTTCATCTATTTAACACTGATGGGCTATAATAATATCCCTTTTTTGGAGGGGGGTCATACTAATACTGTTACTAATGCAAAAAGTTAATTATGTTATCATGACCCTATGAGGCATGACAAATTACTGAAATCTTATTTTAAACCCTAAAACACATGGGTTTGAACTGAAAAGAAACAAACCAGCTGTAACTTTTCAAGCTCGAATGTGTCCTATAATACTGTAGGTGTAAGATTTAAAACACATGGGTTTTGGATTAATAACTCAGCAATGACAGTATGGAATGAAGAAAGTGTTGAAACGCCACCAAAAATAACACTAAACTGCTGGGAATCTCTTGTGAAAATTGAGATTCCAGGCTGAGGGAAACCTTTTTTTAAAGAAAACTAATGAGGGAATGAAAGACAAAAGACACTATGACTGAGAAATGTTTAGTTTTAATCTTTTAAACATCTATGTTCATCTGTTAAATTTAGCACTGGAAAGAAAGCTTTTACAGTAAATCTTAATATTCTAAATTGATCAGAACATCTATCATTGGATTAGTTAAGTGTGTCAACTGGTCATGCAAGTTTGTGAGTATTCATGTGTATATTTTTTTGCAGGCCTGTGTATGTGTCTGCAGTGCGTCCCCAGTCTAAACACATTGTAGTGATGGTGGACCACGGAGCATCGGTAACTGACACCCAACTTCAGATTGCCAGGGACTCTGCACTGGTTATCCTTAATGCCATAGATGAACATGACAAGGTGACTGAACAGTCCTTTATTAAGAAATATCCATATCTGTATCCAAGTTTGAAGAGCACCCAAACATTCTTTCGAACACCAACCTTTTGATGACATTTGATGACATCATCATTCCTCTCCAGATCTCCATTCTGTCTGTGGCAGAGATGGTTCGCTCCTGTTCTCTGGATCAGTGCTATAAGAGTCTGCTGTCTCCAGCCACCAGCGAGACCAAGAGGAAGATGACCACCTTCATCTCCAACATTAAGGCCTCTGATAGCACTACACAGCATGCAGCAGGCTTCCAGAAGGCCTTCCAGCTGCTCCGAAACACCACCAGCCTCAGCAAGCAAGCAGCAAGTACCAGTAAGAATCCCAGAAGAAAACAAATCTTTAGGAATCAGTTTTCTGTGTAATAATCAACTCCCCTGTTGTTTTAGCTCATATTAATTGTGTTCCTGTCCCCTGCCAGCCACAGACATGGTGATCATCTACTTGTCATCTGGTATCACGTCTCGAGAGTCCTCAGAGCAGGAGAAGAGAGCGACTCTTAGTGTGGTCAGAGAGGAGAACAGACACCTCAACAACTCTGTCATGATCCTCACCTACGCTCTGATGAATGGTAAGTCATTCATATTGTAACAAGTCTTTAAAAACAGAGTAGTTTCAATTATACACCACAATTCAGTTTCTCTTGACACAAAAACAGCTCAGAAAATTGCATTTTGATAGAGAAAGACAGAGAGTAGCATTTTACTTTAACATTTTTACTGTTATATAGTGCTGGATCGTAAGTAGTAGTAAGCACAAGTATTTGCAGAGTTTCTAAATGAAGTGCAGAATAACCTTGTAGGTTAATTAGATATTTAGAGCAGTAACTCAGCTAAAGGATAATGTTTTTTGGAAATAAAGGACAAAGGAGTCAAAGACTATCAAATGCCGACCACTTTTTGCCCTCTGTGAATGCTACGTGTTCTCCACTGAAATGTTGTTTTATTTTCTTGCTCTGCACATACTGTATCTGGAGCTTCATTGCTTTTTGGCTTTTAGTGGGAGCTGTTTCTGTCTGTTAGATATTGTTTCTCTGTGTTCTTGGGTACAATGTGCTCATGAGAAGACTGAGGGTTAGAGAGGTGCTCAGAAACCTCAAAGGCTTTTTGTTTTCAGTTGGGTATGTATGTGTGTGTGTTGGTGTTGGTGTTGGTGTGCATGCTTCCTTTTCCTCTTTTATTGTCCTTGTCCATCCATCTGCCTCCTCTAATTCCCTCCTGCCTCTGCAACACACACACACACACACACACACACACACACACACACACACACACACACACACACACACACACACACACAAACAAACACTCACCTCTGCTGTGCATGCATTAGTCCACCATTAATACTAATCATTTTTGCATCAGAGAATGGAAATTAGGTACATCTAAGAGAGGAGAGAGTGAGACTTCAAAGGGTGTACTGCTCACTCTGTGTGTGACTGACAGAGGACCTTGGCCGTTTAAAGAGCTCCATGATGAAAAGGATGCAGAAATCTATCGTCCTATTAGCATTGCATATCCAAAAAAACATTTGTTTTGTTGCTGATGCTATTGCATGCAGCTGAAAGGCCCGCTTGTGGGTGTGTGTCTTATTCCCTGCATCCCCTGCCAAATGTGAAGTGCTGATTGTTCAAGGAGATCAGCAGTCCTTTGGCAGTATAATGCAGAGTTGTGTGTGTGTGTGTGTGTGTGTGTGTGTGTGTGTGTGTGTGTGTGTTTGCACTGATGAGATGCCCACCAACCACCCCTATCAGTGTAAGGTTACCAGAATAAACTGCTGTCCCATAAACTAGAATATGTTTGCTACTAGTTTCTACTAATGTTGATCCTTACTTACTGATTGTATTTTGCATGTGTATCAGTGAGACATTATGTTTTCGGGTTGTCTGTCAGTCCATCTGTCCATCTGTCGACCAATCCCATTCTCGTGACCGAAATGTCTCAGGGACACTTTGAGGGAAGTTCTTCAAATTTGGCACAAACATCCACTTGGACTCAAGGATGAACTGATTAGATTTTGATGGTCAAAAGTCAAGTTCACTGTGACCTCACATCAATCCCAATCTCGTGAACATGATATTTCAGGCTAGTCTGGAGGGAATTTCATTACATCTGGCACAAAAGTCCACTTGGACTCAAGGATAAACTGATAAACTGATTAAAATGTGGTGGTCAAAGGTCAAGGTTGCCGTTTTTAACTGTAACTCATGAATTCATATACTGATTATGACAAAGTCTAATCTCAGGTACTCACTTTTAAACGGTGGTGATTGTATAGATCATCTGTGCTGCCAGGTTGAAGATGTGTATGAAACATCTACATTTTAGAATTTGTAGCTTCTTTGTGTCATACCTGAAGCTTTCTCTACTGTCGAGGTCCTTCTGTGTGTGAGAATCAGCTTTATTGGCTTAGAATGTAAACACATACAAGAAAAATACACTTGAAACCTTTTATTAAATTCCTTCAAAGTCTTCAATATAATATGAGTCTGGACAGACATGAATGTAAACTACAATTTGACTGGTTGACAGAGGCAAGGCAGTATTTATGGT
The DNA here is from genome assembly GCF_027409825.1 of Scomber japonicus. Classification (NCBI taxonomy): domain Eukaryota; kingdom Metazoa; phylum Chordata; class Actinopteri; order Scombriformes; family Scombridae; genus Scomber; species Scomber japonicus. Next base: position 25,482,199 of record NC_070584.1, on the reverse strand, counting down.
TTTAGTGAAACATGTGGTCCATAGAATGACCAAAAAAAACACAAAGAAAAATGTGTGTGACAATTTTCCAGAGCCCAAAATGAAATTGTGTTTCATTTAACTAACCACCCCAAACCCACAGTTTTTCTTTGTGCACTTACATAAAATGGAGAAAACTAGCAGATGCTCAAATTTGAGAAACTGGAATGAATAATTAATGATCACTTATTGAATTTTTGTTTATTGTTTTCTTTCATTTAACTGATCAACTAATTATTTCAGCTGTCTTTGAGATTTGAGACTTTTCATAATATTTTAAGGCAGCCAACAGCACTGGGTTTGATTTCTTGTCAGTTCAGTTCATTCAGGTACATTGAGGCTTAGACACTTCAGGTCCCTGTTTTATTTTTAATCATGGGCCCTACTAAACACACACACACACACCTACTGTATATGCACAAACACGAGGGTTACACAATAGTTTCATGCTCTTGCACCGATCAACAGTGAATGTAATGCCAAGAAATGTAGCAATGCTGCAGCAAAAGGCAGAGAAGAAGAAAACTGGTTGCCTACTTGTTTTGCACCACACATTATATTTATAGAACACCAATTTGGGGGTGGGAGTGGGGGGGTTATGACAGGAAATAAAGTTCCAAGTCTGAGTTATTTGGATATGATTACACACAAAAGGCTTTTTTTTATCTCCCCTACCACCTCTGAAGTTACTCTTAAACTTGCATGTTTTTATTTTTTCGTCTTAGCTAGGTCATTTGAACAGTAATAGGGAGACAACTCAAGTGGGTGATGATGGATTACTTCACACTGATATGTACTGTAGGTGTGGCAGACTGGCAGTGCAAAAGTAAACATAATTACCTCTAAAATGCCTTTAATAGCCCTTAAAGTTATACAATTATTATTCTACTGTTTTGGCCAATTGATATTAACTCCAGACAGCCTGCTGGTAAATTATCTACAACAATGCAGATATCAAAATATTCTAAAAATGGCCTTTGCATATGTTTTTATATAGACCATCATATCTGTCCTAAAATGAAGATACTCCCTCAGAGATGATGGTAAACAGAATCTGTGCTGTCAGCGATATTTCTCCTTTGTGCTCGTTTGACATTGCCACCCATGACGACACGCCTCCCGTCAGTTGCCCAGCGTGATGATCAGCAGAGCAGAGCCTTGGCATTAAATAGGGATTCTGCTGTAATCCTGTCAATGATTGGATACTGGCAGACATTCTGTGCTCTATCCTTCCCAATAGGTTGTAGGATGCCAAATGTGCCAGGTGACAGCTGTGAGGGCCAGTCATGGTTATCGAGTACCCTCTAAATGACCTTTTATAGGCTTGGAAAGATAAAGTCTGTGTCTAAGTTCTGAAGTGTGCAATAACATCTCGGCTGCAGATTTTCTTTAAAGTGATGAGGGATTTATTTGTGCCGTGATCTCCGAGCTTGACACATGACAGTTGTGTTTGGCAGATGTGAAGGATTGTACGAATAAAGCTTATAGAGATCATAACTTACAAGCCAGGGCCTGCATGTATGAAATATCTCTGAGCTGCTGACCCCGAATCAGTTTCCTTCCAAAGTCTGAGTGGTGTCAAGTAGTCAAAGTTTGTTGTTAGATTAATGATACTGTTTCATGCAAGTAAGATGCTGCCTGGCCATATAAACTGCATGAGGGTAATTGTTCTCAAAATACACCTCTCAAGAGTCTTGTTGAATCTAGCCCCTGTTTTGTGGCAGGAGTGTAATATATTTTTCTAACTCCTTAAAGGAATCTTTTACTGCTAGAGGGGAAAGAGAACAGTGGGGAAATTTGAGTGAAGAGCTTTTTTATCTCTTCAATCACTCCCTCCTCTTTTTATTTGCACAATTACCCTGTTCAGTAATAGTAAATGTCATCAGTTATGATTTTGTTCTTAATATCCCTGTTTGATTAAATCAAACAAATCCCATCATTGTCCCATCCTCCCTGTTCTAAACTCACTCTGTATCCCACCCCCTCTCCTTCAGAGGGAGTAACAGGTCTGAAGGAGTTGGCCTTCCTGCGGGACCTTGCCGAGCAGAATTCGGTGAAGTACGGCGTCGACCGAACCTCCGACCGGGACCGTTCATCTATGGCATCCTCGTCCGGAACAGCAGGTGCTTCCATGATGCCAGTGATGAAGGGCAGCATGATGGTGCTGAACCAGCTGAGCAACCTGGAGACAACAGTGGGTCGCTTCTATATCAACCTGCCCAACCGCATGATAGACCTGGCCCGTTTCAGCCTGCCCTATTCTGACCCCATGGGAGACGGTGAGTACTCTGGTCCCAACTGGACTGAAAAGTACTGTTAGTTTAGATTATAGCCAAGATAGTTCCGGTTCCTATCCATAACAAGTTGCAATCAGTTAAATCACAGTGAATTAAATTGCAACTAACAATTATTGTCATTATTGATTAACTGAGAAATGATTTTGTCTATAACAAGTCAGAAATGAGTAAATAATGACACTTATATTTTCTCTAAAATCTCTTGTTTTGTCTGATCAATAGTCCCAAATCTCAAGAATATTCAGTTGATCAAATCTTCACATCTGAGAAGCTGAAACTAGGAAATATTTGGCATTTTTGCTTAATAGATCACGAAGACAGTTATTCCATTATCAAAATAGTTGTGGATTAAGTTTCTGTTGATCAACTAATCAACTCTGCATGAATGAAACAGTATTACATTTAAATGGTAAGAAACGCATAGCCTTATAGTCATTTCTAGAAGTTGATTGATCCCTGCTTTTTCAGCCGACAAAACTCTGATTGGCTCACTTATTTTTCCATCTGGGGAATTAGTGCAAAACCAGACCTATTTCAACCATTGCACAAGTCAGATGTGGGCTCAATTCTGAAGTCTGGAACCAGACTAATGAAAACTTACTTAAAATACTTAGAGAAGTAAAATGAAACAATTTAGATGGGTTTATCTGAACTGCACAGAAATGAATGATATGAACAACGCAATAGAGCTAAACTGAAAACACAAGATAAGCTAACCATTCTGAGTCATTGCATGAATTTCATTGACACCCTTCTTGTTTCTCCAGGGTTTATTATGACTGTGAGCCGGCCGTGTTATTTTGGTAACCTGCTCCTGGGCGTGGTCGGGGTGGATGTGAATCTAGCTTACATTTTGGAGGATGTCACCTACTACCAAGACTCTCTGGCTTCATACACCTTCCTCATCGACAACAAAGGTCAGTCCCGTACAAGACTGGCAAAGTGTTAGTACTCTGCTCCAGTGAAAACATTTATTTTGGGTGCCTGACTTTCCCACATATGCATAAACTTGTGTTCTTCAACACATAAGAATTCACATGGCTACCCACACAGGACAAAAAAATGGTTCCCTTTTTCTAAATTTCCCTCTATAAACAGTAAGTTGTGGTCAGCAAAATTAACAGAATTAGAATTTTAAGCCGTTAACAAAACAAGCAACATACTATCTTCAGATCTAACAAACTCTGCCCCTATTCAGAGTATCAATCTTTATTAATCACAGCCATAGAGAAGTGCTCCAAATGGTTCTTGTTTTACATACAAATGGAATTACACTTTGTTTTGTCTGTCTCAATGTCCTCCACAGCCATTATCCCTTATTAGACTTAATTGACATCTACTAAGTAGTTTTGGCATTTCTTTGGCATTTCATTCTCTCTTGAGCCATGTCTCAGTGCGTTGCCACAGTGCAGGGTAGTAATGCTCATGTCCGGTCTTGGTTTATCTTGGCTTCAGCTGAGGTGATCTTGACTGAAGTGGTGCCGTGCAACAGGTAACGTGTGCCCTGTGGGCATGGAGAACTGTGCCATTAATAAATCGGGTTCAGTTAAATGGCACTATAGCTACAGATTATTTCCTCTTACTTATTCTGAGTAATATTGGCTGAAAAAAAATGCTTGATGAAATTGTCATCTTGCCAAGCAGCCTGCAAATCTAAGATCTAAATCTGGGTATTAAAATGGAACCTAAAATAAACTGAAAGCTAAGTTTTTATCACATTTATAGGTTATACACAAACATTTACCTTTACTGAGGTGCCTTTCATACCAGATCTAAGAGTTTAATTTAATTAAATGTTATCTTCCTTCCTTAATATGGAGGGAAGATAAATCGAGAGTACCTGTCGACTCATAATCTGCCCTGACTGTTGTTCAGAACTTGATCCAAATTTGCAGTTGCAGTCCTGTCTCTTCTCTGAAAGCTCGCTGCGGCCATCACTGCCAACACAGGGGCGATTCAGCAGTGAAAACAGACAGTAGGAATGTCAGGAATGTGGAGAGAAGAGTTTGCAAAGTACATAGAGCTCTGGCCATTTTCACACCTTTATGCATTACTGTTTTCACTCAGTTTTTATCTTTATCTTTTAAAGTTACCACCCCCAATGAAAACATTACAAATTAAAGCTGGATTTTACCAAGCACAAATGGTAATAAACCCGGGAAAGCAGATGCATCTAATCTGAAAAAAACAACTGCAACCAGACTTGATTTGTGTATGTTTTAGTGCTTGGGAGGCAGTGCAATGCTATTTAGAGGCAAGAAGGAGGGAGGATTAAAGAAACTGAAGAGTGAAGGGCAGGTGCGAAGAACGATTGGAAAAGAGGGGATTTTGGAAGGTGGGAGGGGCAAAAGTGGTGGAGGAAAGTCATAAAACATGGACATAATTATTGACTTATATGGTTTGCGTGAGTGTTAGCCACCATCAGAATTTTTAAGCAAACCAAAACCTCTCTTTATTGCAAGTGAGTTTTTGCAGCTGTGTGAGTTTTGCTCCTATGCTGTGCCATTCAAAGAGTCTCTCTAAAATGTTTGTTATTGTAATAAATATGCCATCAAATTATAGCTTATTATTGCACCTGCCTATTAGTGCAACAACTCAGTAAACATTGACAAATGACTCCTATTAAAGATATTAGCTGGCATGCAAATTGTCTGCTGCCAATTACAGTTTAGGTAAACACTCAGCTGACAAGAAGCTTCCGGACCTGGAGCTAAAATAGTAGAGGAGTACACTGGAAATATTTTTGCGTGGAAGGCATGTAGGAATTGTGACTTTTTAGGAGTCTGCTGCTTCTCTGATAAATACAGGCCCTCTTTTTCTCACTAAATACACACAACGTTATTTGAACTGAGTAAAGCACATGATATTTTGTTTGTTTACTCACTTGAACACAGATGGGCTTTCAATCCTGTGTTTCTTGAGGTCTCTCTATCTCTCAGAATGATAACCATTACTGTTAAGAGATGTGTTTACTAATGGACTGCACTTCTTAGCAGAGAGTACTGTTGCTGCCTTTGGAACACTTTGAAGGTTATTATTGCTGTCGGTACTGCTCAGTGAAATTTCAGATTTTAGGGAGAAAGAAGCTTTAAACTGTACAGTTAGTTCCCTCCTTGGTTGATGCTGTGACTTTGTAGCGTACACAGCACTGGAGGATCAGATTCAGATGCTGATTGCTCTCTAAAGCTGCAGCTGTAACTAGTTATATCTCACACAATATCACATGCTGAAATTGGCCAAATAACTCACAATGTATGAAAACACACAGACAGACATTTTATCCTCCATTGATTCATTTTTACACCACATTGCTAACTTCATGATATCATGAATTGAAATGAATGTGTCCCTTGTTTGTCAGTGACCACGAATTTCCCTGCTGGTGCATTATTATTTTAACGATGTGTGCAGATCCTGTTTTTATTAGTTCTGTGTTATTACTGTGTGGTGGTGTTGTGTTTTCAGTATATAAAAGCATAAATCAATAATGCTGGTGTTTCAACTGGTTGTTTGATTTTCCCAGGTTACACCCTGATGCACCCATCACTAACACGGCCCTATCTGATGACGGAGCCTCCCCTGCACACAGACATTATCCACTATGAGAATATCCCTGGATTCCCTGCTGTACGACAGAATATCCTCAGGTGAGAAAGGATGATTAAGGCGCCACTTTAAAAACCATTCAAAACCAGAATTACCTTGAGGACACATGACATGGACACATGGACACATATATCAGTCCATAGCATGTTTAATGTGTATTTTATGATTACTACAATGTCTGTATTTCTTGCAGCCTCCCTTTGGGCAGTCAGATCATTGTTGTGCCAGTCAACTCCTCTCTGTCCTGGCACACCAATCGACTCAGGGACAACAGCAAAGATGCATACAACGTCAGCTACGCCTGGAAGCTGGTAGGTGATGGTGTAAATGGCTCACCACCTAACATTTTCCTTTACAAATCAGCATTTAGTTGATACATTTCACACTGGTTTTACACTTACCACATTGAGTTTACGCCTGCCGGATGAAATCTGCTATATAAATACATTTGACTGGACTTGACTTGACTTAAAGACGCATGCAAATAAGCAAGCTTACATACGTTTAACTTCTGTTTGAAATAAGAACATTCAACCTCATCTTTTTCCTATTTTCTGTGTAATTTTATTGTTTCCCAAAGAGAAAAGATACAATATTATGTTGCCTGACAATAATTGTAAATGAACTTATAAACCCTATACCAACCATTTTTTCATTACTTGAATGTCAGTACGCCAGAATAAATCTGAGCGAACCCTTTTAAAATACATCCAGGGCCTGTGTAGTCACACCATGGATAAATGATCTTTGGCTCAAAGCCATTGAGCTTTTGTCATGGTGGGAAAGTAACTGTCTCGAATACTCTTCTGCTGACTTGACTCTGTCTGTGTCTTCCCTCGCTGTCTATAGGTCTTTATCATTTCTGTATCACTGTCTAAAAACAGTATAAAGATTTATGCTCCCAGCCTTTGTGTCTCCACCAAAACTCCGCCACCTTAAATTAGTTGGTTGTAATAAAAACCAAGTACTCCCACACCCAGAAACTGTCTACGCCTCAAATCTGCTTTTCCTCTCAGGCCTAGAAGTGTCATGTGTTAGGAACAAATGGCAACAGGACAGCAATAACATCACGCTGTATTGACTCTTTTTGCTTTCTGACATTTAAAGTTTTTGGCAGGAGCAAAACTATCGCACTTAATGTAGACATTTCACTTTTGGCCTTTTTAAAAGCTTTTGACATTTTGTTTTTTTTTCACGCAGACACAAGAGTTCAAACACGTCACCTTTGCCATGACTTGGACAGCTGTCTCTGTTTCTTAAAATGAATGTTCCACAGCCAGAAAAATGACCTAGACAGCAACAATTGAGAAGAAACTGTTGTTCCCACGCTGTTCTTTCCTATATTCAGGGAACTTATTTCTGAATAGATCATATTGTCAGATTTTGTACTTTTGACCAAAATCACGATAAAACTAGCAGTTAATTTTCTTCTGTTTCCCCATGACAGTTTACATGATCCAGCAACAGGGCCTCATAATATAGGGACGAGGCTAGTCCTGCATGATTCATTAAGAACTGGTGGGGTGATAACAGTTGTTAAACAGGACACACTTATCTTCTGTGGAAGACGCCTGCAGCCTATAAAACACTGGCTGTGATGTCTAACATTAAACATGGAGAAAGAGGGTAGATGGAGATGGGGAGTGTGTTTAATGTCATCGTCTCTCCTGCCTCTAGTTTCTACAAAATATGTGGGGCTCAAGTGTACAATAACCATCACTACCACCCAGTATTTTATTCATCAGCTTACTCCAGTCACTAAAAGTAAATGTATCATATGTTAGTGCAAAGAAATGTGCAGATTTATGCACTTAACTTGCTTAACTGCATCCGGCAGATTTATCTGGAATATGTTCATCTTAAAGTCCTTTCACTAAAAAGACTTGGATGTTTGATGTGTGCACAGTTTAACACTAGATGAGGGAAAGATTATGTGTGCTCACCTTAAATCTGAGTTAAAGATTTGTCCCTATGACCATGATTTAGTTAGGAAGGTAATCCAATATGCAATTTACACAAGTGGGATGTGAAAACTGAAACCTTCAGTGAGCATACACGGAGAATGAACTTTTCCGGGAACTATGTCAGGAGGGGATTTCTAATTTAAAGCATATATTAAGCACCTCTTTTTTCTTGTTCTCTAGGTTCAGGACACGTCATTCATCCTGTGCATAGTGTATGTGCAGCCAGAGATTCCAGTAAAGCAGCTGAAGAATCTGAACACCGCTCCCAGCTCTAAGCTCCTCTACCATCGTTTAGACCTGCTGGGTCAGCCCAGCTCCTGCCTGCACTTCAAACAGCTTGCCACCGTCGGTAAGAAAAACACCTAGTCTGCAGACCTGGACTATGATGTCAAAACTTATGTATACAATTACTTATTTTTATCCATAGTCAGCTCTTAAACTTTGATTTAGCACTTCTGACTGTCCCTTTTTCCCTTTCTGTATCTTTCCCAGAGTCCCCCACAGTGATGTTGGCAGCTGGTAGCTTCTCCTCTCCCTATGAGCACCTCAGTCAGCCAGAAACAAAGCGTATGGTGGAGCACTACACCGCCTACCTGAGTGATAATACCAGGCTCATAGCCAACCCAGGACTCAAGGTACACAAGCATGGCAACACAGCTATAGCTCAGGGTTGAGGCTGGCCTGAAGGCACACCTTGTCAAACATAGTATTAATGTTGGCCCATGTGTTTACCTGGAAAAACACATGGCACATAACCAGCCCTGCGGTCAGGTTACAGACATGTTCACAAATATTCATATTGAGTAAGTATGTAGAAGCACTGTCACACATAATTAATGTGTCCTATGAGAGCTCAGGGGATTTTTAATGCTTGTTTTTGGATGTACTTTTTGATCATAACCTTCCCTCAGTTACAGTATCTGACAAGGATGCCCAATGTTTCAGGTCACTAATATTAAAACTAATATTCACAAAATTTAAATTGATCTCTGCATCTTTAAGAAGGAGACAAACCCCCATGTGGTTTTGGCAATCTGTGTGCATTCCTGTCCTAGGGGGGGAGTAGGGGGTTAGAGTTTGAACTCAAAGCCACAGGCCCAGCTCTCATTCCCAGGCTAGTCTGTAAGGCCTCTTCCAGTGATCTCATCACCCCTTTCAAATGTGGAAGCTTCTCTGAAATGGTCCTGGGATTTGATCTTTCTGGGTGTTTTTCACGTCTTTAGGAGCAATAGAGTTTCAGTCCAGAAAAAACTGGTTTTCTGAGTCTTATCATTTGTGATTTCTTGAGCTTGAAAACATCATATTTGATAAAAATGTGTATGACTGTCTGCAGCAGTAACACAGTTGAAAAAATTCAGTTCTACTTCCAAGTTAAGACTTGAAATTAGAGGAGTTGTCACTTTTTATTTCTGTTTGGTTTTTGTGGGTTGACTGGAGGCAGACTTGCCAAAAGTTTTAGCCAACTTACATTTCTGGCCAACCACAGATTAAAACTTGTACTTTTCTACTCCTTCCCCAATTTCTTTCTTCTTCTTCCACCCTCACAATCCCTCCTGTCCCTCTCTCTCCATCCTTCCCCTTGGCAGTCCTCTGTCAGGAACGAGGTTATGGCGACCAGTCACGTCACGGATGAGTGGATGACACTAATGGAAATGAGTAGCCTCAACTGCTACATTGTGCGGCGTTACATAGCAACGCCCAGTGGGGTGCTCCGGATTTACCCAGGATCATTGATGGACAAAGCCTTCGACCCGACCCGTAGACAATGGTGAGGCATACTTTGGAGGGTGTGAAGGGGGAGAAAGGAGTGTGTGTGTGTGTGTGTGTGTATGTGTGTGTGTGTGTGTGTGTGTGTGTGTGTGTGTGTGTGTGTATAAACTGTAGGTGCATCTTGCTTAAAAAGGGTTTATAGCTGTTACTGAGTTGAATCTTGTCAAGCCTTAGATTTGTGATGAGTTTTTATATAGCCAATAGAATATTATATAACATAATATTTTTCATCAGTGTTTACCCTAAAGGTAGAGTAGAGTGAGTTTGTCAGGTTAGTTTCTTTGTTTTTCTATCAGCATATTTTGTAGAGGTCGATCTCAATGGGCAGAAGGCTTTTTGGTGTTGATCAATAACAAAAAGAATTTTTCAGTTCCACCCCTGGCAAGTGTTTTCACAAAATGTCAGACCTGCATTGATTGTACATGTTTTCTGCAACTTTACAAAATACCCCGGCCTCTGACCGTGTGATGTGTTGTGTAGGTACCAGCATGCAGTGGCTAACCCTGGCCTCATCACCTTCACGGGGCCCTACCTGGATGTGGGTGGGGCAGGCTATGTTGTAACCATCAGCCACACCATTCATGCCTCCAGGTAAACCCCTGTGCTTTATCAAATTGTTATTTTTACTACACATAGGGATATCCATTTTCATACAAGTTATGTCTGCTCCTTCAAAACATTACATCAGTGCTACATTTTTATGTGAATCTTTACACCTTATATGGGCATTTGCTTTGGCAAGAACCACTAGTGATGAGCAATGATCAAAATTAAGAGCACACATTATCAAATATGACAGTTTCATCATTATGAGCCAAGACGTATTTTTAGGCTCTCAGCCTAGAAGTAATTTCAGCCTTGTCTCACTATCTTTGAAGTCAGAGAAGAATCTGAATAAGACTTAAGGAGACAGTATTTGCTTTCTTTTTTGTTTTTACAGTAGAATATCATTCACCTAAATGTACTGGGTTCAGTCCCAGACATCTTCAAGCATCTCCTTTTCTCAAATGCTCTTTAGCAAATGAATTTACACCTCCATATGTCTGGTGTGGACACAAGAAAGCCATAAGGATAAAACATCCTGTGCATTGCCAATTATCATAGAAATGACTGCAGACTGCTTTCTACACTGCCTCTTTTAGTAGAGAATCTGAGGCTTTAAGAATCCTATGACTGCAACTGAGATTAAAGTGTTTATGTTTCTAGTTCAGCAAGCTTAAAATGCCGCTCACTGTGATAGCGGCAACACCACTTGCAGTAGTGTAAAAAGAACTGTTTACCACGGTCCATGCCCATGTACAGTATACACACAAACAGTGCGTATCAGGGTGTTTGATGAGTCAGGATTAGTTTGTTGTGTACTGGCTCAGTAAGCATATCATCATGCAGTCTGTAGCTCGCATAAACAGTAATTGCCAGTTTGCAGGTAAATGGGGATCATTGAGGGTGTCTGTAAATATTTAACTTATCCTGCAAAGTCTGCAGAAAGTTGACTATTGACTTGTAGGATAACTGAACTTAACACACAATCACAGCAACAGTTTAAAAACTGGTACTTCTTATTTTAATCCCATCATGCTGCCTTTCTGTGTCTGTTCTTTTCCTGTCCTTCTCTTCTTTTCTGTCACTCTTCTCTTTCTAGCTCTCAGATGGCCCCTGGTTATGCAGTTGCAGTGATGGGTATAGACTTTACCCTACGCTACTTCTATAAGGTCCTGCTTGACCTGCTGCCCATTTGTAACCAGGACAAGGGTAACAAGATCAGGTAAGACAGATAGCTGACTTGTTATTTTTGGGTGTTTTTTTCCCCTATTTGTTTTTGTTGTCTTTCTTTATGCACACCAATGCCTCCCTCTTCTTCTTCTTCTTCTTCTTTTTCTTCTCTCCTATACATTTACCATATCATTTCCTTAGAGGGTGGCAAAATGTCATTTCTGCTGAGCAAAAATTAAACTTGAAGTGAGAAGAAGAAAGAAAAAAAGGAGGGAAAAAGAAATAAGCTGATTATCATGGCATTCCTGCTGGAGATGTGGCGTTGCTGCTGCCTCAATCCTACATACTTTCTCCAGCTTTTATGTCTCCAATTTTGTTTTTTCTTCTCATCCTTTTCTTCCACCCCAACCTCTCCAAGTCCCCTCTTCTCCACTTAACCACCCCCCCCCCTCCCCCAATATCTCCACTTCCCTCACGCTCTTTCTGTTGATGTTCAGGGGCCATATAAAACAGGATTACCCAAAGAGGGTGTGGGGCAGAGAGGAGCAGTATTTGGCAGAATGTTTAAGGAATAAAGGGAGGTAGAATGAAGCAGTATTAAGCAGATAGATGAGCTGGATTAGATACGGGGTAAAAAAAGGGATCTAAAATAATTGTAGTTAATGTTGTTTCATTGTATAACAGGTCTAAGTTAACGTTTGTCGTTAGATTCATCCCACCCCTCCACCCTCAAAGAATTAACAGTTACTGACTGCTCTCATTTACATATGTGTCTGTGTGTATTGTAGGTGCTTCATAATGGAGGACAGGGGATACCTGGTAGCACATCCCACTCTCATTGACCCTAAAGGTCATGCCCCTGCAGAGCAACAGCACATCACACACAAGGTAAATATGTGGTTTTCAATATCAGTCCAGTGTTTTCTGGGAAACACCACATAAATATAAGTTAATTGTGGAAGGATTGTATTGTGGTGTACAACATATTAGATAAAAACATTTTTATGCACACAGTCATTCTCTCCATTAACATGTAAACTGTAAACAAACTATTTAATTGGGAGCTGTCTGTTTTGTTTGTTTGTTTGGGTTTTTTTTTAATTCATTCATTCATCACTTTGTCCTCTGGGCTTTTTGATGGCAGGAGCCACTGGTGGCAAATGATATCCTGAACCATCCCAACTTCGTCAAGAAAAACCTCTGTAACAGCTTTAGTGACCGCACAGTGCAGCGCTTCTACAAGTTCAACACCAGCATACTGGTAAGTCAGAGACAAACAGGATAACTGGATATATGAATGGCTGCAGAAATCAGATTCAGTTTTTTCTGGTTATAGACACATACAGACACACTCTTCAGGGTCCCTCTTGATTATGTGAATATCTGATAGTATAACACTGCCATCTTGTGGTCATCTTTGGTGTTGCAACCATTACAACAATTATTCTGTAGTAATATGATTATATTAGAGATGCTGTGGAGATGCTGTGGTTTTAGATAGTTAAAGAGCAATTTCAGGCCAACAGCTTTACAGTAATGTAAAGTTATTTTTTAATATTTAATATTACACGTCTCTGATTGATAATTAAAATATGTCTAATTTATTTTTATATTATTGGATTTGCTTTCAAAATAGGACTATGAACATCTTTAAAAATGTCTCTCAAACTTCCCAGACATCCAGTGGGATGCTCTATTAATCTTGCTCTGTCTTTGTCTTTCTCTCTCAGGGGGATCTAACCAACCTTGTCCATGGTAGCCATTGTTCTAAGTACCGTCTGACCCGTATCCCTGGGACCAACGCATTTGCTGGTATCGTCAACGAGACATGTGACTCTCTGGCGTTCTGCGCCTGCAGCACTGTGGACCGGCTCTGTCTCAACTGCCACAGGTCTCTGCCTCACCCTTACACCCACCAGGGTTTCACCTACCTGTTTAGCTCCCAGACACTTTAAAATGATACACACACACACACACACACACACAAAGATGATATTCCTCTTTTTAACATATTTGATGTTTAGCCTTTTTTCAAGTTTAGAAAGAAAACCTTTGGTTATGACCTAAACTTTGATCGTTTAATGCAGCTGCAGAGTTATTCTATTGATAATATAATTATTATTTATAATAACAACAATACATTGTCCTGAAAACTTATCTTAAAGTTGGTCATTCCCTCTTAAGATTTTTACTTTTGCTCTGTCAAGTGTATGATGTATTATAGGAAGTCCTTTGTTCTGAGCCATTATTCCATGGTCAATTATGTTTACCATAACAATTTACCATGATGGGAATGTTTCTCAATGAACATGTTACTGTGTTTTTCAGAATGGAGCAGAATGAGTGTGAGTGTCCATGTGAGTGCCCTCTAGAGGTCAACGAGTGTACAGGCAACCTTACCAGCGCTGAAAACAGGTCAGTGTAAGACTGAATCCTTAGCCACATACTACACTGCATTTATGTCCACATATTTTACATTGCTCACATTAAGTGATAAGTGTAATATGAAGACTACTTAACAAGTAAATGAGTTTTTTTAGGAAGCTTATGATGAGGCCTGATCCCTTTTCCGAGGATGTGTGGACTGTTACTGTAGTGGTGCCACAAAGTGTTGCTTCCCATTGTCTCAGAAGTATTTGTGGATGTTCAGTTTCTGAACAAAGACTAGAAGACAGCAAGTCTTAATAATTTATAACTCAATAAAGCTAGTTATCAGAACTATGATTTTATATTTATTTATAACAATCCAAATGTTTGTTAAATGGAAAATTACCCAAGCTACTAAGAGTAACACAGGAATGTAGCAGTGCTTATGTCAGAGAAGTCAGTGAGCTGTCAATCACAAACCAGGCAGACACAGTCTCTTCAGGTTGACATTTACAAATAATAAAGAAAGCGAGAAAGGGTGCTGTGAAATACTGTCATGCAGGTAAACACTACCAGCACGTTCTGTACACTTGCATTTTAGTTTAGTTTACTCCTGCACTGCGGATATGGATTAAAATGCAAGATGTGTTCCAGTGCACCCCAATGCAAAGTCATATCTTGCCATAAGTTAAAGTACATATCACTGTATGATGTTTACGTACATAATGAAAATAAATAAATGATTTGCAGTCTCAACATCAGATGCTTATTATGTTTCTTAGGTACATACTGTAACTGTATGATACATTGCATTAGCACTAATGATTGACATTTGTAAATATCATGTCTTTAATCCTTGTACATACATACATACACTTCCCTCCAAACTGGCAAGTCTTTTTCAGATTTCTATGATCATTATTAGGCAAGGCGAGGCAAGGCAGCTTTATTTATATAACACATTTCATACACAATGGCAACTCAATGTGCTTTACATAAAACAAGCATTTAACAGTAAGAATTGGAAACAAAAAACATTAAAAACATGCAATTTTAGAAATAAAAAATAAAAACCAAACATTAAAACATACAATTAACCCCCCCCCCCCCCCCCACCCCACTAATAGTAATAATACAAAATGAAAAATAAAAACAAAGTGCAGAAAAATAGGAAGAATAGAGCATTAAATATAAGGTTGTAGCATAAAATAATGATTTTATATTCTACTAACATGTCATTCATGTATTCTGGACCTAAACCATTCAGTGATTTGTAGACTAGTAGCAGAACTTTAAAATCTATTCTGTAACTGAATGGGAGCCAGTGTAAAGACTTTAGAACTGAGTAATGTGATCTGATCTCTTTGTTCTGGTTATTATTATTATTATTATTATTATTATTATTATTATTATTATTATTATTATTTGAATTGTGGACATGTGTGTGCTCCAGCAAACATTTTGGAAGCTGTGTGCTGCAGTGTAAATGTTTAGTGGGTGTTTCCTCACTTTTACTTCCCTCTCTCTGTGTATCTAGCTTTGCTCTAGCTGTCTCAGTCTTTTTCCTCTACCATTTTTGCCACTCTGCACATCATTCACAGTGTCTCTCACATCTCTTTCTTGTTTCACCCACTTCCTTTCATCAGCCATCAGCAGCCTTTGACAGCACATCAATGTTTCAAATGCCAATTCTTCTTTCATTTCAGGAAGACATGCAATTATCATTTTTCACTGTCAGACTTTTTCTCCGTGTTTTGTGTCAAGCGGCATTGATGTTTTTCATTTTTTGAGCTGTTTTACATAAATTGACACGTTGAGGGCATTACTTTGTGGGCTCATGCTTTTTAATGTCAATTTTACTTTATCTGCCTTTGTCATATGTAATCATGTTTCATGCTTTGAATTGAATGGATGCTGTCTGCTGAATGTTGTGTTTGTATTTTGTCCAAGAATGTGTACCTGTGCCTCTCTGTATTTTTACCTTGTGTGTTTTATGATTGTGTGTATTGTGCAGAAACCCCAGCTGCGAGGTGCATCAGGAGCCCATCAGTCTCAATGTGATTGATTCCAGTCTGCATGACACTTTGCCTCAGTGTATCAACACCCGCTGCAGCCAGAGATACACCAGCAGGTAAATGCCCAGTAAACGCCAACAGGTGTAATGAATAAACCAAAACGTCAACCATGAAAACATAATTGGCATGCATTAACAACATAGTGCCACCCAGTGGCTGCATTTTTCAAATCTTAAATTGCTACTCAATTATTGAATGAAGTCATTTTCAAACCATTTTTGATCTTACCACTTGGCCAATCTCTGAAAAAGCTCTTCCAGTTGTGTCTTGTTTTGATCATTTTATGTATGCTGTGTACTGTTTCAGTGACTGCTTCGGTGTGTTGGACTGTGAATGGTGCATGGTGGACAGAGATGGTAAAACCCATCTAGACAAGCCATACTGTGCCCTGCAGAAGGAGTGTTTTGGGGGCATTGTTGGCGCAAAGAGTCCTTACGTGGATAGCATGGGGCTCCTGGGTGAGTGATGTGGATTTGAAAGCAGGCTTTACTAAACTATTACCCAAAACAAATGGTTATTTTTTCTTTTAAGATATGATGGGGGTTTTTAAATCTAAAATTGTGATGAACAAGCTAAATCTATCAGATACCCTACATCTTATACTCTACAGTGATCGTTTAGGAAATGGTAACAAAAAATGTCTCCTTTAAACTTGGTTACAATACCTTTCCAGTTAACATTTGAATGCCCTGAGCATTGGTTGGTTCCACAAAAGATGCCACAAGTCACGTTGTTTCTGGGTCCTCAGACCAGCAGAACTGTCACTTTTATAGATCACAGAAAACCAATATTTCAGAATGTCCGCTCAAACTTTTCAGTTATTTTTCTTCAGTTTTTGAATCAGTTTTCTCAAAGGACAGCTCGACCATCTGCCTGCAGTTAGATAATTACTCTGTAGCAGTTCACACTGATGACAGAATAGTCAAAGTAGAAGGCACACTAGCATTGCAGCTAGAGTTGAGATTTGAGCCTGTACTGTATGGTATCAGCTTGTCTTATTGCCACTTCTTAAGCCATCTGAAATCCTTTGCAATTTCATAGAGGATAACTTCTTCATCCTTTGGATTACCCCTTAAAACCCTTCTTACCCCTTACCCCCTTCTCTATTTCTTCTATAGACGAGGAGGTGGCATCTCTCAACATGATAAAGAGTGCACCTGTGGGTCCCGTGGCTGGGGGCATCATGGGATGCATCATGGTGTTGGTGCTGGCTGTGTATGCGTACAGACACCAAATCCACAGGCGCTCACACCAGCACATGTCACCATTGGCAGCACAGGGTAAGACTGAAGGATGGACATACACATATGTAGAAATATGCTTACATCTTTGTAACTTACAGATGTTACATGAAATTTCACCACTTTTAACTGCTTTTTACAGCATGCTGTAATATATTTTTGCTCAGAAAGTTTTTAAACACTGGACTCTGTTGTATGCTTTACACCTACTGGTTGGCCTGTAGTTCTAAAAGAACAAGAGCAACAATGGAAACTAATCTGATAGCTGTTTGTGTTACCCTTCATATTTTTCTCTTCACATTTCTGTGACCGTCAGTGTTAAGAAAGAAAGCTGTGTCATTAACAAGCAGTGTGGCAAATGCTGTCGGAGCTAAACAGCTGACATTAGCATCACACAGCAGCTGCTGCTGCATGATTTGTGTAATTACTCAGCATTATTGACAAAAACATCTAACAAGATTATAGTCTCATTAAAACTCTTTGGTCTTAGTCACGTTCAGTCGGATAGTTTGGTAAACAGCTTGTAATAGATGGTGGAGTGTATGTCGTTACATTATCACAAGGCATTACACTGAGAAATTGCTTAGAAAATTGCAGTGCTCAGCTTTGCGTGTGTGTGTGTGTGTGTGTATGGTGTGTGTGTGTGTGTGTGTATGTCCAATCTCTTCCACAACTTTAGCTTGTACTGCCAAGACACACAAATACACATGGTCAAAGGCAAGATTAATTTAAATTGCAGTCTTAGGTGCAGCATGTATACACTCCCTTCTTGTATAAACTGAATATATATACACACACAAGCTTTCCTCCTAGTTATTAAGCCACGAGGAAGACGAGGAAAATGTAGATGAGTTATTATCTGGGCTGAAGAGCTAGTTGGAATATTAAGTGTAATCTTCACACATATATCCACTACATCTTTAGGCTTTTGGGTTGTAGGTTTGTTTGGATAATTTAACCCTGTTCACATATCACTCCTACTTTTCATGTTTGCAATACTTCAGATATTAAAATAGTAGCATTTATCTCATCTTGGTCTTCTTCTTCTTCTTCTTCTTCTTCTTCTTTCCTCCCACTCTCTTCACCTCAACGTTGCACCAGAAATGTCAGTAAGAATGTCCAACCTGGATAATGAAAGAGATGAGAGGGATGAAGACAGCCACGAGGACAGAGGAATCAGTAAGTTTTGTTGGATGTTTAATTATATAAATTGATTTGTATTTACAGGTACAAGGGTTTGAATACTTTTGATGCAGTGATTACAGTGCTTTAAACTTACCTTGTGTTGACCTGTGTCCTCTCCTAACTTCCAGTAAGTAATACTCGATTTATTGCTGCGGTGATCGAGAGGCACACTCACACTCCAGAGCGGAGACGGAGGTACTGGGGACGATCGGGGACGGAGAGTGACCATGGTAAGATATATTCTCTATTCCTCACAGGGACATAATTAATGACAGGGGGAGGCTTACAAAAGAAGCACAAGCATGATGACATTCAAAACCACTAGCTGCTGATGTACATGCATAATATCATGTAGAAAATCAGCACTGATGGAAAGCAAAACTGACTTTTCCTTATATTCCTATAACTTGGTAATGTTTGCATAGTTATCTAAAAGGTGAAATCTGGTCTAACTCAACTGAATATACGATACTGTTGCTGTCAGAATTTATATTTAGTGAAGACTGAGTGATACAGTTTTGAGTCAGAACAAGAAGTACCAATAATATCCTTGGGCATTGTTTTATATAAAATGTCCAATAATTGCTCATAAGCTTTAATGCAGCATTCACTTCCTGTCTGCCCTCTGGAGGAAACATCCTCATAATCAGCTCTCCATGGAGGCGGATCTTGCTACTGATCAATTTTTGTTACGTTACTCTTACACAACCAATTGTTCAGGCTAAAATAATCTCTGTGGAAAATGATTCAGTCTTTTGTTTTATTTTTTTTGTTGTTCTTTTTACACAAAAAGCTGACCTATCCTGCACTCCATAAAATAAAATCAAAAGTTCTGCTGAGATTTTGCCTCAGGCAGAAACAATATAAGCACAGTAAGAATACGTAACCGGAAATTTGGAATATTAATATAAATGTAACCATGTGGGCAACAGCACCTCCACACACAGCAACGTGCTCTGAAACCAAATTCCACTGTAGAAGCTGAACTGTACAAAAACACAGAGTTTCTGAGTCCACCTCTAAGTACAGGGTGAGGTGTTCAGATATTCAGTGGGATCTCATAATGGTAACCACTTCTATTTTGTGTTGGAAGAAGCTGGCGATAAACCCAGAACAAGCTGGAGGGTTTACATACTCCACCTGGCATGAGAAAGCTTTAGGGTCCCTTAGGAAGAGCTGCTTTGCCCTGCTTTGGCGGCTCTCACAGTGACCCAGGGCTATAGAAGCAACAAGGCATTAAGTAAAGTTTCTTTTCTATAAATTTAGGATATTTTACTAAGATAAATTATATTCCGGACATAAAACATGACATAATAAACTCTAGCTACATTGTCAAAAAAATTGCACATTTTGGACTTGGGTATGACCTTTAATAAAAAAATAAAACTCAGTTCTTTGGCAGCAGTACAGCTTCTAGCGTGTTCTTTTCATTATATCACAGCTTCAGAACCTTGCTTTCTCTCATCTGTAGCTCTGGGAGAGTTGCTCATGTTCTCTTTAGAACTTGCAAGTCTGACACTCGACTAGTGTGGACGGACAGTTTCACCCACAAGGGCTCTTAACACCTACATGTGGCATCACTTCACTTCCTGGCAATGAGTGTCTCTGTTACTTATTGTATAACTGATGATGACGACAGAGAGAAAAAGGATTAGTTTGAAGAGAGGAGAGTGTTAGCTGTACGGAGAAAGTGAGACTAGATTTGGCCACAAACTGATTTCTAATGTCTTACTTCTTCTTAGTATTTTGTTTTCTGTAGTTCATGGAAGATTATATCCTGCCCTGCTGCATGACATCACTTGATAGTACGCACCAAATAATTAAAGATAATTTTACAATTAAGTGAAAGTCTTTAATCCGTAGCATAATTTACATATATCTGCAAAACAAATGTTTCAGAATAATTGAAGATAGAGCATAATAAAGTGATTAAGAGGGGCTAATCACATGAGCAGTCTAGATAAATGGACAGGAAAGCCCAACATATGTTGTGTAACTGGCATGAGAAAGAAAAAAAATTAAATTGGAGGACAAGTGGAGAGATGTAGAGATGTAAAAATGATGAAAGAAGGGAAATGGGAGTGAAACACAAGGACAAGAGGACAGGGACAGAGAAGATGATGAGTTTAAAATAATGGAAAGACAGGGTGTTAGTCTGTCAGGGATTAAAATAAATTCATTACCAAGTTGATGCTGTAAAGTTGCTGCTCCTCCCTGCTCGGTGCCCTTCTGCCACAATCCACTCACTCATACCGCTGAAGGGTATGATGATACATGCATGCACGCAGAGGCTCCATGTAGCAGAGGATCAGAGCTGAAAATACAGTAATGTCATTCATTTAAAACCTCAGTTTTCTTTTCTTTTTTGTCAGTCATGCTAGCTTTTCCCCTGTTTTTCAGTATTTATGCTAAGCTAAGGTCATTGGCTGCTATAGTATTCATTATAATACATTTTATTTATACAGTGCTTTTAAAGACACTCACAGACACCTTGCATATTGCAGATAAGCACATGTAAAAAATTACACAACAACAGAGCAGCAGGAAACACACAGTGTTAAAAGTAGATAAAGAATAGATCATTATGGTAGCTGAATGATTACAGTGCATGCCACATAACCTCAATGCCTGAGGTTCAATTCCACCTGGGGACCCTCGTTTCCTCTCTACTTGTCTAATGTCGACTGGCAAAAATTCCCAAAAACATATCCTTAGAAAAATGAAAACCTATGTAGTAAAAGAGGATAAAAGACATATTGTCATTTAATATTAAGTATTAATAGCTGATGGCAGTAGCTACATAGTTAACGCTTCTTATCTATTAGCAAGAAAGCAAATAAGCACATTTCCCAATATGTCAAACACAAATACAGCTTTCAGTCAACATTCAGTTTGTGACTTAATCTCGATGTCTTTAAGGTGTCTTTAAACTCTATTTAGGATTTGTCTCTGAGATTTAGACTAGTCTTGTTTCCAGCTGTTAAAAGGAAAGACTACAAATGTTTGGAAATCTCAAAGGTCCGATCATAATTAGAAATTCGAGCCTGTCTCCAAGCTGCAATCGCACGCTAGTTCGTCACATCTCTTGGTATTAAGGTAGATTTTCTTTCCTTCACCTAGTGCAGCTGAAAATTGTCAACAGGACAGAGTTAGCTGTAGACCTGTCTGAAACTCTGGCTCTTGCTTGTGGGAAAAGGGGATAAACTGGGCTGAAGTTGGCACCTTCCATGTCTGGAACTCCTTTGAAGTCTCCATCCCTCCGTTTCGTTTAATCCCTCCCTTCCTCTCTCCTTCTCTCTTCTTCCCTTCTTTTCCCTCCTTGTCACTCCCTTTGCTCATTCCTCTGTCTCTCCTGTTCTTTGTCAGCGTTCTCTCTTTTAGTATCAAAGCCCAGCTAATCTTCTGAAAATCAAGGTGGGGGAACTATTGGAAAGCTTGTAAGTTTGACTTTAGAGCAGGATTTTAGGACACCTTAGTGATTCATACTGAACGTTACCACAACAACCACACCACAAGAACATAATGAAAGCAGATCTTTTTGTGGACTTAATGATTTTTTTTTTGGCTTGGTCCTGGTGGTGTTAAACTTATGCTGGGGATTAGCCACTACAAAACAAGATTTCTGCATGATACTATAAACTCCAAAAGCCATGAGAAATAAGAATGTTGTAGGATCACATTAATTTACTTGATGGTTTAAATGTTTGGAGTATAGAAGATGTTGTTAGTCGTCATTTTAAACAAGGCCAGACACAGACATGCACGTACTTAAATTTATATGACACACACACTATTATGTACACCCACACACACACATGCTCACAAAGCACTTGGTTCAGTATCTCTGGAGGTCTGATGTTTCATCATCCAGAATGGCTGCATTTTTTTTTCCTAAATATAATCATCGAGGTACTCAGGCTTACAGGGTTATTTGCTCATCAGTAATAACAGATTGATGTTGCCATCGTGCAGCATGTTGAAAAAAGACAGCACTAAAGGAATTAAGGAAAGGAGGGTTATTTTCAGATCAGTTCCCAAAATTAAAAAAAAAAGTCAGACCATGTATTTAATGGCCTTGAAGGTGATGAAACCCACTCAGAAGATGAAATTGAAGTTAGTTGCTGTTAAACTCATAAAGCTTTCAGAACCTAAGAAATATTTTATTATCATTACATTTTGGGCTTTTTAAAGTTCAATCACATATTTACTTTTTTCTCTGACCCACTAATCGCTTTTCTTTATGACAGCAGTATTGCCCTCCCACTGTTCCAGTTAGCAACGTATCCTAACTGCCATGTTGGCTTGTGTTTCTCTATCCCGAGGCTGAAAGTATGTGCAAAATGTGTAGGGAACTGGTCATAAATATGCATGCATCTTCTTCTTTTTTTCTCCCCACATTGTATAAGATTTTCTGAAACCATAAGGAGGAATTGCCCATAGGGTTTTTTTAAGTTGTCAATGTGCCATCAAAGAGTAATTATGTAATGCTTTCAGAGGCTTTATGTGTTACCATGTATTCACATGAATGTTTCTGAGCTGAATGTCTACGACTGGAGGGTGTCATTGGCTGAGTTGTTTCTTTTACGGCATATTCCCATTTCTTTTCAGTGTATTGTAGCTATGCCAAACTGGTATACATGTAACCTTCAAGTACATCGCGTTTGCTTGACTACCAGTGTCTGAATTAGGCTTGCTATATAATATCATGGTGGTTTATTTTTTTGTTGCCTTTTTTTTCATTGAAAACCTGAGTGGGTGTGCATTTGAAGGTAAAACATGCAAATCAGGGATGTTTTGGTAGCCTCATTGTTAAAGCGCATAACACATAACTGCAGTGTCCTCTGTGTGATTCCAGCCAGGGACATTTTTTTATGTTTCATAACCCTCTGTCTCGCCCCACATTTCCCATCTTTACACTATCAAAGGCTAACAATGCCAAGCAATAAAAAAATAAAATAAGTCATGATCTAGCAATTACAGTTTCATGGAGCATACTTTACTTTTATATTCTTTTTTTTCAAGTGTTCAGGGATTTTTTGCTGGCCCTGTCTGCTTATCAGGTGAGGCCACATGGGGTCCTTAACCCCAAGTTAATAGAGATTGTGCGTCACAACAGGGCCGTGTGCGCTGACATTTATTTGAGAGTTGCAATAGTGGTAATAGTCCACTAATGCTGTCTTGTTTTATGTCTCCAGGCTACAGCACCATGAGTCCACAGGAAGACAGCGAGAATCCACCCGGCAACAACGACCCGCTTTCAGCAGGCGTTGACGTCGGAAATCACGACGACGACCTGGACCTGGACACGCCTCCCCAGACGGCTGCATTGCTTAGCCACAAGTTCCACCCCTATCGGCACACGCACACGCATCACCACCCGCTGCACACGCACCACCTGCAAGCTGCAGTAACCGTGCACAGTGTGGACGCAGAGTGCTGATCCTCAGTGGGATCTGCACCCTCCTTCCAGGGATGGAACTGTTTGGGTTTTTTTTATGAAAGACTATTTTTAAAAACATTTGTGCTTGATTAAATGGCACTCCTTGGGTACTGTCAGGATGGATGGTGCCTGGAAACTCTGCCATGAATGGAAGTTTAGCTTAACATGAGTATTAGCCTCATGGTCTCATTCTGCCAACATCTCCATCTCAATCTTTTCTCATTGAACCCCATCCATTCACATTCAAGACTCTGTAAGAGCACACAAAAACCTTTGGGATCAAACATTCTTTGGGAGCCCATTCGTCGGTGAGGGCACAACTGGAACCTAAAAGCCTTGAGGGAGGACAAAGTTCTTTATTTCCATGTGGAAGGCCAGAGCAACCACTTTTATAGAAGCAGTGGATAATTAAATTAAATCTAGAGCCTGATGGGATCCCTTTCTCCATGTTGCTCCATCCTAAGCTGCACACAGGTTGTTTCCCCACTAAGCTCACTTGTGGTGATTGGCAAGAGGGGAACAGAGCACTCCCTACATTTTTGAAAACTGCTGGACATCTCGGATGAAGACTTAAAATACTGCATTTCCAACACCAACCTGGATCTAATGTGGGATTCTATCATCGATTCAGTTACGTTACTCTCCCTGGCTCTGCAGTTTGACACTCCAAAGTTGGTCATCTTTGAAAGTTGCTGCCTTTTTCCAAAGGAGTGGCTGCTGGCCTTATATGAAAGGGTTTTTTTTGTTTGTTTTTTTAAATATATGGACATTTCCGTGAATATCCATGAACTTCACAATACAAAAAAAAGTATCTTATCCACATGAATACATAAAGAAAAACACTATTAAGAGGAAAAGATTATTTTTCTACTATTTATTAAAGAGGTAGATTGCAGGACAGATGAGCAAACAGTGATATTCACATACACACTCCCTGTATCTAATGCATCATGTCATAAACTCCTTATTTTCATTTTCATTTATTTCTCCCCCAAACTTGTGTGTTTTATTTTGAATTTTAAGAATATCACTACAACAGTCCAAGTGAAAATTGGACAACCTTTTTATTTTCATCCCTCTGGTGCATAACAAGCAGCTCATTTGCTTTCTGTTATAAGAAGCACACTGTACTCTGAGCTGTGCTCTCCACCAGAGGATCCTGTTCTTTAAGCAGAGTGAATATCAGATCAGCTTTTTTAACAACAATAAAAATCGAGGTATTATTAATTGTTTGGTAAAACACAAAACAACGGGCCTTAATCATATCTTATGCCAGAGCAGAGACATACACAGCACATTTTTCTATCTGTTTTCACACTTCTGAATCACTGGGTTCTGTGTGTTCCTTCAAGGTAAGACTTGCTGTGCTGATTATCCTTATTCTGGACATGTCCTCTCTACTGGGAGGCAGAACTTGGACGCTCGCTGGCCTTTTTAAGCCCCCCAGGGATGGAGGAGGGAATAGAAAAACTAACACCAGCAAAACATCCCCTGGCTTTAGTCGCTGCTGGGGATTTGGTGTGTAAGGATAATTGGGGACCCTCACAGTGGTCTTGATTGACAGAGACTGAGTCATGTCCTCTCTACCTGCCTGAGTCACAAAACCAGTAGAGAATGTTTTTTTTCTCCCCATTTTACTACTTTTTTTTTTTTGCCTGTGTTGCCAAGCAGATAGTGTATGTACGTTAACGCTGTGTGCTGGATTTTGTGCAAAACAAGTTGAATTTCCATGAATGCCCAAGATGTAGTCTCCCCCTCATCAAAGAGTGAGAAAGGGAGAGATGCTGCTGTTGTTGTACAGAGGTTACACCCATCTGTCAGCTCCTCTGTGGTTAACCACTCAAAATATCTTTTCTACACATCTCTGGTGTGTGTATGAGTGTGTGTATGTATGTATGTGTGTGTGTGTATGTGAGAGAGTGCGAAGAACGAATGATTATCCACTTGGAACCTTTTCATTGAATGCATTGTTGTATTTTTCAAGATAGTATTAGAGAATATAGGTGAAACTATTATGATTGAGAAAAATCCACTTATTTTTATTCTGATGAAGCGTCACTTGACCCGATCTGTGCTTAGTGGGTTTGATTGTTCAACTGGTCAAATCATGTCAGTGTGGCATCCATTTATTTCTGGGTGCAAAAATGTCTATTGTTTTTTTCAGAGATTCATTATGAAGTGTAAATACAGAATCACAAATAGCTATTAATGTCCTGTACACTCCATTTTTTTATGTTGGTAAGACGTGATGTAAGCTTCAAATGATGCTCAGATATTCGGGTTGATATTGAATTGTCTGTTCATGGTGTCTCACTATATTTTTGATGCCTTGGATGTTTGTTTTTTTGGTTTATTTTTCTTTAGGTCCATATTGGATGGAAGTCAGTACTTGGAAAAATTAATACACACTTTTTATGTTTGAGAGACTTCTAGTTTTTAAAGTTTTATTGTGTGTTTTTCAAAATGTCAAAGAAAGCTTATCTCTCCATAAACTAATTCTAGATCACAAAAATAACGGTACTTCATCTTTTTCACTGAGTAATGACCAAAATAACAACAGTGTAGTAGATTTGGGGTTTACAGTAGGCTGCTATGGTTCTTTCGCTACTTAAGACTGAAAATCACATTCATTTACAGTTTCTGTTGTATGTTTGTCACTTTAGTAATATTTGCATTAACTCATCCAATTTTAGCTCATTAAAGCTTCAGCTACAAAAGTGTGGAAAAAATTATAAACTCTGATAGAGCCAAAAGATTAAAATCTACATTTCATGTCGGTATTGCCTAGTACATCCTCACTTCATAATACCACTGTTGAACTCAATGGATGTGTGTAGTGGGTGAAATATTCCAGTTCATCACCATTATTATTCCATTCGACCAGTTACTGATGGAGGTTCCTGTCTCTGTATGCTAGGTTTAGACCCACAGTCATTAACAAAAACAAAAAAAAACCTGTTTTCACCTTCTCATATGGTACATGCTCTCTGTTCAGTCGGACATCATCAGTCTTGTAGCATTTCAGAGCAATCTTTAGATCAATGCAGTCTTGCAGATATCTTTGGATGTGTGTGTTGAGGCCTTTTTTTCCTCCAAATTGAAAGACAAAGACATTTTTTTCTGGAGAGCTTTGAAACAGTATTTACCAGCTGTTGTAAACAAGTATATGTGTGTGTGTGTGTGTGTGTGTGTGTGTGTGTATACAGAACACTCTGAATCGCATTAATTAATGTACTGAAGGAACATGTGTACATCACCCCCCCCCCCCTCATGTATCATATAAAGTTATCAAATTGAGATTTATTGCAATGTGAATGTGATAAAGTCCATTTTACACTTAAATTGCCTGTCTTTTTTTATTCCATACAATATTTGTGAGGGTTTTTTGTCGGGTAAATCTACAATGAAGGATATAGCTCAGCCAAGTGCTGCTGCACTGCTCACTGAAGGTTTACATTTTTTATTTATGCTGGCTTTAGGCCATGCTCCTATCTCAAAATCATCCCAAAGTCAAAGCAGATGTTTTCTATTAGCTGTCAAAAGCTAAACACGTGCTGTGGTACCACTGATTGAGGCATGGCTTGAAGTTAGGGCTGCATCTGATCATTTTCATTACAGATCAGTCTGTCAGTTATTTTCTCAATTAATTGATCTATAAAATGTTGATCACCTAACGCCCATGCTCAAATGTCATCTTTTGTCCCAACCAATCAGATTCAGAAACAGGTTTATTGCAAAGCAGTTTTTGCACATACAAGGAATGTGCCTTGGTGTTGTGGTGAATAACAACCAAAAATATTAAGGAATCCTAAATAGTATTCTTTTTTTAATGAAATGTACTGTAAAAAAAGTGAAAAGAGCTGCTACAAGTTTAACCACTTAACACACGCCCCTGTTTTTTATGCTGTTAGCCTAAATGACATGCCCAAGTTGTGAGCAGCACAGATCCCACATAGTTTGAGACTCAGAAATGTGTCTGGTATCATTGGAAAGGAAACACTCTCAGGATTCTTGTAAAAGTGTCAGTGTGATTCTGTGACTGTGAAGAGTGGCAGAGGTTACAATGATGGGGTTGTTTACTCGCCCATAGGTTTGCATTTACAATGACATGTGTACAGACATTCAGGGACCTCTCAGCAAGATATAGACACAATGAGGCCACAGCCACATGTCTTGGCTTCATGCAGTCCAAATTTGGAGTCAAAAGATGAATTTTTCAACAGGTATGTCCATGCGTTTTCCTCAGGTCCTTTTTGGAGACTCCAAATGGACACTTGGTTACCAAAGCTGTATAACCGCAATCAAACACCTATTACTTCACATCCCCTTTGCCTACAATCAAAATCTTGGTCTCTAATGAAAGCTGACGCCATATTATTATTATTATCATTATTATTATTATTATTATTATTATTACATATAACCATATTTTTTTGTTTGGCCATATCTATCTATCTATCTATCTGTTTATTTTGGTATAAGTCATATGTTAAGCCGAAGAAGAACCAACCGTGTACCAAAATGCCGAGTGCGTAATGATATATGGTTCAACTCTTTTACGCACAGGGCGCACGCCGGTTACGCTTGGAGTTTGTTTATGGACAGCCAAACGTAATAGCTTAGTGTCATACACCGTTGGAAACCTCTGACTATTGGCTAAAAGGTTATCAACTTCATTTCACCGAATATTTCCATAGGCTGGAACAGCTGTCAATCAAAGCCATGTCGTCATTGTTGTCGGTCACATGTCCTCATTGGCTTTGGAGACATGTACTGCCTAAACCTGAACACCGATTGGCTTGTGTGTTGGTGTCGTCAGAAGCAGAAGAGGCTCACGGTCGTAAACATCTAGTCACGTGTACTCTGAGATGGACGTGCAGGTCAGGAAATGACGTAAACGGACCGTAAAAGGTTTGTTATTTGTGTTATTACGGTACGTGTTGGACTAAATACATGTTGACATATTGAGGAAAGTATTTCGGTTTTATGGAAACAGATTTCATATTTCACAAGAATGGATATTTGGCGAGCTGTACAGAAAGTGCTGAGTCATAAGATGATCGTTGTGGATAAAGGGAAGACTTTGAAGGTATGTAGGCATTATAGCTTTTCTTACTTAGCTCAGGGGCTAGCCGAGCTAATCGCTAATACTATTACGGCTGTGAGCAACCATATAAATCGTGAGTGGTCTTGAATGAATCAGAACAATCTAAGCTTTCCAACGATGTACGGCATGAATATATATGTTTAAGGGTTGGTGTTTAAAACATCCAGAAGAACTTGTGGCTACCTCCTAACATCCGTCCCGTCCCGTAGACGGAACAGCGTGCGTTAAGTGGTTAAATTGAAGATAATTAAATGTACAAAAACAATCTACAACCCACAGATAAAAAATGAAAAGAAACCAGAAAATATATTTAATTACCATAGCAGGAAGAGCACAGATGGGACTGGTTACATTAGCAATAGCTTTGTTCAATCATGCATTAACCAGAATCATACATTTGGAAAAAGCAGCCATCATTAATACTGTTAATGGCACCTGTGTTTTTCGTTGTGTTGTCTGTGTTTCTCACTGGCATTTTGGGACAGTTAAATGGAATGAGGGACATCATTATTGTAATTAGTTACACCTTTGCCTTCCCTGCTATGATGATTTTGATATGAAGTTCAAACAAACTGCCATAAAACAGAGAGAACCCTTTTTTTACTCCACAACACTCTGAAAAACACTTATTTAATATCTTTATGAAGTTAGCTAGCTTAACAGGATAGCATATGGTTACTTGCACATCCAGAAAACATGGAGCAACATTAGCATCCCATGAGAGCCATGTGTCTTGCTACAAGATTAAATTCAATATTCACTTTCCTTTTAGCTCTGTTTGGTCTCTTTGATCTCTTTCGTTAGATGAATGACAGCAGAATTTGTAGGATGTAACAATACAATGAGAACAATGAGTTAATATTCACTGAAAAGCTCATTAGAGCTGAAGGGGAAGTATGAGCTGTGGTCATGTGATCATGTAAGTCAACAGTCATTTGATCCATTTAAATTTTTTTTTTTTTTTTTTTACTAATATGGAAAATATCGATTAGTGAATAGTGTTTACTTTATCCTTTAACCAAAGATCCCCAAAATAATGTAATTTAATTTCTGCTTAGCTAGTCAAATCTCCATTAATGTTGACAGAGTACAATGGCCTGCTATTAGATAACCTGAAATTGATCAATTTTGTACTCACACAACTATAACTCCAAATGTATCACTAAGTACAAAATGATGAGTTATGCAGAAAGGTCTCTTTTAACCTGACCTGAATGCATCTGGACTGCTGGAAGAATCATACAAATATAGGAAGAAAAGCAAACTCAATTTATTCAAGACTTCAGCCAACATTGCAACCAATTTATCTAAGGTGATGGTAAAATATAAATATTATGCTTAAAATGTTTTTATTTATATTTAAATACAAATCCTATTGTTAGGATGGTCATTTTATTCTTACCGTGGAGGTCATGAAACAGGTCACCCACAAACCCCCTTTACTCAAACCAGGGAGATTATCTGCAGGAGATTTTGTGTGTGTAGTCTCAATACAGTACCTGACCTCGTAGCCACAGTCAGTGACAGCAGAGTAAAATTGTCTGATGTCCCCATATTATTCTCTCTAGTTCATTTAGGACACAACAAAAATCTGCTCTTTAGAGGCTTCCTGGCCTTGTTTAGCAGGGAGTATTTTAATAACATGTAGAACTGTCTAACACTATGTTTAACTAGCCTCGACACAGTTGTTCAATATGAAGACCCATGTCTGCCAGCATCCACCATACTGGAAGTGAAATTGAGAATTTAAAAAGCTTGTATTTGGTGAGAATATGTAACCTTTATCATGTTTCATATATAAAAAGGAACAATGTTGGTTCTTGAACCCTGCTGCCAGAATAAGACCTTTTACTGTAGAGTAAAACAGTCATTGAAGTACAATCTGCTCCACAATGGGAGTGCTTTTTCCAGTGTTATTCAAGCCATTGGTCATAGGTCATGCAGTTTGCGAGCGGAGAAAAATGGTGGTACATATTGCCTGGAAGACCCTATCTGTTATTTATGAGGCTGTTCTGTACAAATAACCACAGATGGAAAGGCAACATGTTTCTGACACTATATAACAGGCTGCTTTGGTTTGGGGGATGGAGCAATATGATGTTTTATGGTTGTTTTTTTTTTAAACTTTTACAAAGAATGAAACAGGGGCAATGTGGGTATGGGTTTTTTTCCCCCTGTCTTTATTCAAGAGCATGGTCTTTCACTTTGAGAACATGATTTATTGATTTGACATTGAGATTTTTGTAATTCTTTTCCCCCAAACCCTGCCCTTGAACTCAAATAACCCTGGCTTGCACTTAGATTTACTTTGCTTCTTCTCAAACTATATCCTTGCACTCAGGTTGCTTGCACAGATTTCCTGCTCCAACTTCAGCCCGCCTCCTCACACTCAGGCTGCTTCTGTGCATCCTCAAACATCTGCTCTCAGATTTTTGCTCTGCTGTCGATTTTTTTGTACAATAAAGCTGTCAAAATCCCCCAACCAATGGAGGGCCAGATGTACTTGTGGAGTGTTTGCTTTACTTCTTTAATGGACACTTTCTCTCTAACTGTGGTCCACTCCCACGCTCCCGGGCTTTCTTAAATGTACTCCACTTGCTTTTTGAATGACTTTTTGAATAACAGGACCGCTGGTACACAGTGTATGTACATTGTATTTTTAAAATGTTTAGCTTTCTACTGTCCTAATGTGTTATCTAGTTATTTCTACTTGGTACTTTTCCCATTCCTAAACACTGAAATACAGCAAAAGTGTAACATACAACACTTGAAAGCTAGACATATGGTTATGGGTGTATTCTCATGCTGAATATATGACTTAACCAATTCAATTTAAAGGAAGCAATAGCACCATTAAAATCAAAACCTTACTTGAGGTCTTTGCCTTTGGTGATCCCCTAGACTCCCACTCCTGAGTCATGAGGGTCACATTGTTTCCTCCTCTATCACACAGATGGGAGGCTGGTGTGCTGCATGGCTACTATCTATTAGTAAAGTACTATCTTTAAGTAAAAGAAAAAGTACAGACACTGGTATAAATATTTTATTCCAAAAATCATACAATATGAAGCAAGGGAAGTATTTATTAAAGCACTAGAGAGCAAGAAAGGGACTATTTTCGTAGCAAATGCGCCCTCAGAGGCAATTATCATTTCATTGATCAACACTACACCTGACATTCTATTGGTTTGGAAATTTTGACAGGTTAATTACACCAAAAATCAGAGAGCAAACATTTCACTAGTGCACAGAAGCAGCCTGAATGTGAGGATAGGACATGAAGCTGGAGCGGGAAATCTGTGCAAGCAACAATATCTGAGTGCAAGCATACAGAAGCAGAGCAAATCTACTGTAAGTGCAAACTGGGGCTATTTAAGAGCAAGAACAAGATTTAAGGAAAAATAATTACAAAATCTGAACATGAAATTAATAAATCATGCCCTCAAATTGAAAGATCACGCTCTTGAATAAAGATAGTCAAAATGCCCCATAACTGCAGTGGCTTCATCACTGACCAAGAGCCATGTCATCTCCAGTTTGTGTCAAACCTTTGATGCATGTCAGTCCCCATCTCTGTACTGTTGGCTATAATAAATACATTAAAGCTGCCAGTCTAGTACTTATTATAAGATTAGTTTGCTGATATTATGTTTCTTTTTGTCAAAAAATCAAAGGAAAAGACCAAAAAAAAGCAATCAATTGACCCTTTTACCAGATATTGTATGTGTAGCACAACTGATTCATCTCATTCTTCTGTGTAATAGAACTCAATTTTTATCCAAAAACTATTCAAAACACACCAGTAGGCCATACTGTTGTACTGGGTGGCACATTCTGTAATTTATTTTGAGTTAATCCCACCATCCTGCCTCCTTAAATATACACTAGTATCCAAACCAAATCCACGACTGAAAAAAAGTGGTGGGTTTATACATGATGTAATGGTCCAAGACACTATTTGGGGAAGCAATCATTGTTCTGAGATGTGACCTATAAGGCTGAATCCTGTTGCACATCAAAATGACTGATATGGAACAATCTGGTTCATTTGGATTTGGTCAATAGTAGTTTGTTCTCTCAGTGTCTCAGCTACAGCACGACATAATCATCAGTGCAGTGAATAAGTTAGTCTTTCTAATATTAAGAGGGACACCTGTGTTTGTAAAGGATGACTTGGAGAACAACATGTGTGAATTTGCGAGGTCAGTCTTTAGCTTCCCAGTCACTTGATCTCATCTTTTGAGATCTCTGACTTGATCTAAATGAACGATAGAAAAGCTGTGTCGCTGTCTATTTTAAGAGAGGGTCAAAGAGTGCAGCTGCGGAGATTGTTTCTCCTTAAGGTGGATAGTGAAAATAGAGAGGGGCATGCTGGGCTCTCAGTTTACTGAACCTCAGCAGGGAAGTAGTTCAGCACTGTTGAAAGCTGAAAGAGAGAAGGAACACTCTATACATTTAAACCTCTACAGTTAGTCAGCATTCATTCATACCTCCACCTGCAGTACACGGCCCTGTTTTTGTCACATTCATTTCCACTACTCTTCCTCTTTCCTTTGAGCTGTCTCCTGCTTCCTGCCAGGGAAACGCTGTGAATTAGAGCACCAAGCTCAGTGTCCAAGCACCCTCGGGTCATTTCAGTCAGTCTCCACTCTGCCAACTAGTACAGCAGACATGCTCTAGCAGCATATTTTTGTGCAGTCCAGAGTCCCAGTTTCCCTAACGCATCTTAGCAGTGTAATCATCTCAAGTCTTCCATGCAAGCAATTTAAAGCACTTTCGAATCACGTTGACAGACAGCACTTTCAATCCTATCATGTGGGTTTTTACTAAAAATATGTGGAAAACATTTGCAACCACTAACACAGTTTGAATCTTACAAAGACATCTGCCAAGGAGGGATATGACCACGCTCTGTACACCTCCTCATTATTCCTATTTCATTTTTAACAAAATAAACTAAAACAAAAATCATCAGTAACGGTCTAACCGGAGCTAAGGATCGAGTGACATGAAAAATGCACAAACTTTGGCAAAGGGGTAATCAAGTCAAAATAAAAGCCACTTACTCATTACTTACTGACTTGCCGGCCACACAAAAGTACTTTCCCTGACGCACTAGGGAGGTATGCTTATGACCACAGTAATTAGGACAAGAATTGGGCAGGGAACTCTTGTGCATATTGTCCCCATGGACTCAGGTCAGCTGTTTTTAGTAGGTCACATGTCCCTTGAATTTCTCCTATACTGTAAGAGATAGGAAGCCATGCTACCAAACAGCATATGTGATCATTTATCAGTGCACAGCATTGGCTCATAAAACAAGAGAAAGAACCCAGAGTCCATTTTTACATCTCTTGCTGCACTCCAGACAGGATGACAGAGTGAGATGTCCATAATCACACTGCACAATCATAGAGAATATATATATTTACGTGTACATGTTCACCGTCAACACCCACACGCAATGAACCACTTTGCCTTTTAGGGTTCAGCCCTCTCCTCCCCTTCCCTCCAATCCTCACGCCTACTAAGCTCACCCCAGGTGCCTATTTTGCCCGTTCAACCACTCTGCCCACCCACGCCCTCACACTCTCAGTCCCAGTGAACAGCGGCAAACGTTTTCCCGCTTTCTTCTTCTCCTCCTCTCTACTCCCACCCACTCCAAAAGGCTGTGAATCACTGGCTGACACACTGAAGCACCAGCAGGGCTCTTGTGATTTAGATGGAGAGGGACCAACATCTAGTTCTCCCTGGGTTTGTGAAGCATATCCCAGTATTATGGGGTTTGACTTGCACATTGGTGAATCGCTTTCAAAAGATACAGAGTTTGTGTAACCTTGAGGAGTGGTTGTAGGCTGACACAAGTTAATGCAAGTGTGTGTTAGTGTATATCTGGGTGTAATACGGTGCTGGCATGTGTGTGTGTCAGGGGGGCTGAGTGAAAAAAATTAATTGTTCTCTCATGGAAACGTTGTTTAGCACTTAGTGGAGTGATTCATGCGTCTCCAAAATCAGCTTGTGCAAGTGACAGGCAAGTCCTTGCTGTCTTTTCAGAGAACCACTGCTCAATGATTCATGTCCCCCAATCTGTCAGCAGGCACTGACTATTGTGTGAACTGTAGTTAGATCCAAACTTGACTGCTACTGAATGTTTTCAACTGTCAAAAAGGGCTTTGTTCCGGCTGATTGTAATGTTTATTTCACATAAAACATGTCTTGCATTCAGGATTCATGCTGCTCAGGTGCCTTTCACACCTTTTGATCTCCTGGAGGATGTGAGATTGGGACTTGATTGTACAAACTGATGAGGACATGACAGTCTCTCAACACAAGCAAACTTGCATCTTATCAGGAGTCAGAGATTAAGACGAAGGTTAGATTTGGTTTGATTATTGACTCACTAGGCAATTATTCATGATTGATAGCTTTATTTATAACATTTCATAAAATAGTGCCCATTGTAATTTCCAGGAGCCTATGGTGACTTCTTAATGTATTATTTTGTCTGTCTAACAGTACAAAACTAGACATATAATGAATAAAAGATATACTGTTCATTATCTGACAGAAAAGCTACAACTCCTCACTTTTTAGAAGATGGGAGCAGAGAAAGTTTAGCATTTTTGTTTCAGGATGTTCACTAATAGATTAAATAATGAATTAAAACATACTATAAAAGTGTTTCTGGTGCTGGTGAAGGAGAATATCTCATCTTTGATTTCCAGGAGGACATGTTTGTGACGTGCATACATACTAAGCAGCATCAAACTGATAGATGAAGACATGCAGAGTCTGAAAAATAAACATGCTGCATGTCTTCTATGTCTTCTGTTTAAATTTCCACAAAATGCTCTTTGCTTTGGCCTTTTCGTTCTGCAGTGGGTTGGGCGCAGTCTTGGTTGAAGCATTCAAACAAACAACCCCTATACACTAGGTTTGTTTCAGTTATGCTGGTTCAGCCGCTTGGCAATGTGAGATAATTTTCGCCCACTGACAACTGTGATTGTCTGGACTCCTATCTGCCAAGAAGCGCTTCACACAGATGGCGAGAGGGAGAACATGGAGTTTGAATGATGGGGGTTGATTTCACTGTCTCTTACAGGCCCTGGCATAATCTTGCTCTAAATATTTCCTAAGTGGGTTGATGTGTGCTTACTGACATGTTTGTGTGCCTACATGAGTGTGAATGCATCCTATGAGTGCGAGTATGCAGCATGTGTGTCTATCGGCGACTTATACAGCCTGCGGAAGCTACACAAGGCTTTGTGAGGACTCGGCAGGGAGCTCTGTTTCCCTTGTGTTTGCCAGGAGCAGCTTTCCACCCACGGTGGGCAGGCAGGCAGGCAGGCTTGGTTGGCTGTGAGGTTGGCATTCACTGGATGACTTGGGTAGAAAGGAGGGAAGGCACACAGCCATTCATGGTCACATTATGCACATGAAGAACAGGAAAGCTCTGGTGGTTCAGAGATATTCTCTAATTTCTCTCTTTGACCAAAGAAGAAATGTGTTAATTGGGCTACAGCACAAAATAACATGAGTTTCTCTGCAAATGCACAAAAATGTACACATATTTACCAATTTAGAGTGGTCTGAAACGTAGTGTGCATATTTTAGAGAACTCGAAACACTTGTCAGAATCAACATGTGGATGACAATATTCACTGTCTCATGTTTTGAAGGATTAAAGAGAGTGCCATAAGAAAAATAAATCAAGAAATATCACTGTAGATAAAAAGCTGCTTGTCAGTGCAATTCAGAAGCACATACCCCGAACAAATGTTTGAGGGCTAGTTAATGATATTGAGGAATCTTAATTGGCTCCTATACATTTAGCAGACAGTTGGGGTCGCCAGGAGTCTGAGGTGCAGCGGACATACCAGGAGACGTGGAAACCACAAACTGCCCATTGTGAACGTTATTTCGACTTTAATTAATTACACAGAGAAAATATATAATAGAATAAAATTCCTTTCTTTGTTTGTTAAAAAAATAAGAAGCTGCACATATCTTGAAATAAAGAGAGGAAGCAACAAAAACAAACTGAAAGACAACAGCATAAGTTTAAAAATATGATATGAATGAATATGAATGATATGATATGAAATATGATGCAGAAACTAGATTAATAGGCTACAAGTAAATATATAGATAATGTTTTATTGAAAAAAATGAATTGAGGGAAAAAATAGTTAATTTGACTGACTTTAGTCTAATAGGCTAGTTATTTATATTTTTGCATTTTTTTCAGGTGTTTTATCTCTCTCTCTTTCTTTCTCCGGTTCACTAACACACCTCCCACCTGCTCTCTCACTCTCTCTCTCTCTCTCTCCGTCTCTCTCTCTCTCTTCCCTCACACTTTTCACTCAGCTACCCAAAATGGCGGCAGCCTCATCCATTCAGCCGCCGACCGTTCACTCTTCTCTAACCCGGGAGAGCGCACTTTCCCCGGAGATGGACAGCCCCGAGAGCCGTCAGCCGGAGGATGAGGAGGCGGCGGCAGCGCAGCCCTCGGAGCAGGGGATTAGCCTCCGCGACCTGCCGGACCTGGAGCCGGAGGAGATCGAGCGGAGGCTGGCCAAAACTCGCCAGGAGCTGAGCAACAGGAGGAAAATCCTCATTAAGAACCTGCCGCCTGACACCACTAACCAGGTATAGTTTGGAAAAGCGACGACTGGCGCAAAAGTAGCGTGGTGCAGTTAGTTGAGCGGTCTGAAGCATTTCGAGACTTAATGTGAGTGAGTGGTGCTCAGTAGTTTAGTTTGAACTGACCGTCGCACTTTCCGATACGCTTCAATCTGCGTTTCCAGAGAGTGACAGTGGTGTGCAGGAAGCTTTCTATAGTTTAAATTCTCTTTGCAAACCACATCTCTCTTTAAAACCCCTTTCAAAGTTTTTATTTAACTTAGTTTTTTTTAAAAATTCACCTTAGGATCACTGTGATGGGTGCAATAAATCATCTGTGGAGTTGTGACAAATTAGTCATCAGTTTATTAAACACTATGCACACCATCACTGAACACTATCCAGCAGTTTAAACACAGTCCAGATATTGTATACTTGAAGAGCATGCCATACAGATGAAATCAGTTGTGTTTTTAATCTGATTTAAAAAAGAAAAATCATAGTTTTCAATCCTTTAATATTTAACATTGATGTAATGAAACCTTTTAATAGCATCAAAAACATCAGTAACTTAATGTAGTCTGATCTAAACTGACTCCTAGATGCCCTGCTTCCCTATGTCCTGCAAAAAGCATGTTATAAAAAGTGAAAAGGTCTCTAAGTGACATTGTAGAAAAGCGGTCCGATGCTTGCATGTGTGTTGCTTTTCTTGCAGCTGAGGAGAGACTGGTGAAATAAACATATTCACGCACCTGTTCTAACAGCAGAAACCTTGTGTACGAGTAAGAAAGCAGGAAGTTACTTTTTTAATGAACGTACCTGCTTGGCATCAGTTTACCTGCTTCTTTATGAAATCTTATCTTCATTCTGCAGTGCATTTTCTGGTAACATCTGTTTTCACTACAAACAATGTAATACACAACATATGAAAGGATATTTGACATAGTAAATCAGTTCATTTTGGTAAACTTAATGTGTCACAGACAGAAAACCAAATGTTGTTTGACAGCAGTGTAAACAAGAGGCAAGCTTCTTCGGCTTACTCACATTATTATGTTTTCAAGCAATAACAGGTGGAATCCATTATTTCAGATTTAACTTGTTGTAAATATTTTTGCTACAATCAGATTCCCTTTATTGGAGGCAAAGGCAGATTAAAGTGTTTATGATTGTATGGGCCAATTTCCCAGACAGGGGTTAAGTCTCATCCAAGACTAGAGTTGTTTCGCAAAAGGATACTTTCACAGAATCTTGTCTGTAGTCTAAAACTTAGTCTTAATCTCTGTCTGAGAAACTGGACCTATGTTTATTACACACGAGAACCTTGTGGGTATGTTTCTTGTCAAAGCCCACAAAGTGACTTCACTGTTTGTAACTTTTAAGAGCTCTTTGATTTCTCCTTCTGGGTGTCATTCATCACTTGTGTAAACGTGCAGACTTTCAGGCAGCGTGTTGAAGTCCCTGATGGTATATATATTCCTTCAGGATTGTAGCACCAGAAAGAGGGCTCGCTGCCAAGGAGAACCGGCAGGCACTCTGCATAGTTTTTGTGTATTTGTGTATATATTCAAAAGGAGAGAGTGAGACAGAGAAAAAGAGGGAGAGGGAGTGTGAAAGAGTGAGACTGCATGGTGGATGTGAGAAATGAGAAACAGAGGGGAGAGTGGAAAAGCCACTTGGATCAGGTGAAGCAACCAATGGAATTTCTCTGTCTGTATTTTCCACATTATTCATGTGTCAGAACCAGTGTGATATGTTTAGTGAGCCTGAGCAGCGCAGTCGGAAGAGCAGAGCAGTATGAAGCCTGTCCCGCTGAATACGCTGCACAAACCACATCCAGCCACTCAAAAATACTGTACCATTCACCCTCGTTTCTATCTGAAAATCCTTTAGATCTATATGTATCGGTCAATAATCGATTGACTAGAAATGAATCTGTAACAATTTTGACAATGGATTCAATGGATTTAAAACATGGAGTAAGGTGCAGGCTGTCCCAGACAATGTCAGTCATCCCCTGGCAGGCTAGAAAAGCAGCTGCAGCGGGCAGTTCATCTCCCTACGCTGCAGGACTGAACGGTTCAGGAGATCCTTTGTCCCCACTGCCATCAGGCTTTATAACACCTCAGCCAATAGCAGGGGCTCATGACCTGACTATTGGTTGCCCCTTTCCCTGCTCTGTTCTCTCTCTCTCTCTCTCTCTCTCTCTCTCTCTCTCTCTCTCTCTCTCTCTCTCTCTCTTTCTCTCTCTTTCTCTCTGCCCACCACCCTCACCCACTGGACATTTAGTGATTTTGTTTTTAAACCTGTGCATGCTGTGTAGTGTCTCTCATCGTCATTTATATGCTAATACAGGTTGTTATAGCTACTCTATCCCTCTAATTCTTAAAGCCATTTAATAGGTAAAAAATGCTAAATATTCCAAGGTTGTAGCTCCTTTAAATGTGAGGATTTCATGCTTTTCTCATATCAATGTAATATCGTAAAGTTTTAGACTGTTGGTTGGACAAAACATGCAATTAAAAGATGATGCCTCAAGTTCTGGGAAATTGTGAAAAATGAATTATCTTATTCAAGCTTCTCAGATGTGAATATTTTTTGGTTTATTTGGTCTTCTGTGACAGTAACCTGGGTCTTTGGGTTGTGAACTGTTTGTCGGGAAACAACAAGACATTTTAGGACATCATCTTTTGGCTTTTAGAATCGATGATCAAGTAAATAATTGACAGATGAAATCTAGTTGCAGCCCTATACTCATTCTATAAAGCCTGATTTTATGCTTTGGTATTTAATAGAGCTTAAAAGCTTTTGCTACTCTTGCTTGGCCTTGTGCAGGAGCCCTGTGTTAATCTTAGCGCAGCTGTTTACATTACAGTATCTTCTATAAGGGTATAGATTTATGATGAAGGAAAGTCCTCGTCACCATCTTATATAACCTGTCTGATGGACTCAACAACACCCCAGCCAACTCCAGCTCCCATTCCCCCCATACCCGCTGCCCCATTAGTGAACACTATATCGCAGATTGGATATATGTATGTGTGTGTGTGTGTGAGTGTGTGTGTGTGTGAGTGAGTGTGCGGAGTTCATGGTGCACTGTGTCAGATATATGGCCCTGCTGACAGTCCTCATCTCAGAGAGAAGTGGGGTGGGGGGCGGGAATGATGGTGAGAAGAGTGCAATAAGAAAGGAGAGAAGCGAGATAGAAGAGTTGGGTGAGGGGAGAGGAATAGAAAAGGTAGACAAGGGATACAAGAAAATCGAAAAGGAAAGAATAAAACAAAGTGGGGGTGGTGGTTGAAGGAGAAACAGGGAGAGGCATAGTTGAAAGAATGATGGGGATGTGAGACTTCTTGTTCAGTTTTTCTTTTTTTTTCTTTATCCCATTGACCTTCCATTATACCCTGCAGGTAGGAGTCACAAATAGGGTTTATTGCATTTTATTCAATTGAAATCCACTTATTGAATCAGATTTTTCTTTTTTAAACCCCATATCAATTCTAATCAGGTTTAGCTTCCAACATTTGCGAAGAACTCTAAACTTCTTCAAAGATTCAGCTGAGCTCTGTAATCAGCTTTTTGTTGGCTGAGAAGGTAGAAAGGTGGCAGCTTGATTAATGTCTAAAACCTGTAACAACAACCTGAAAATTAGAGAGCAGCAGATAATATGAAGAGTGAGGAGTGTAGCATACTTAACTGTCGCACCAGTTAGAAAAACATGTCAGTGAGCCACGCCAGTACACTGGGTGACATCTTCCTTCCCCACAAAGACGCGGGTGCCGTAGTTTGTTTAGAAACGGCTCCAAAGACTAATAGCAGCAACCTCTTGACTTTGTACGACGTTATTAATTTCTCCAAGACCTTCAGTATAAAGATGTGAGATTGTGGAATGTAACACAACAAGCTATTGAAGCAGTATTCCCATAATGCATATGCAGTGGCCTTCATCTTATATGGAACTACTGTGTAGAGGCTGAAAACATGATTGCTGTTATTGGTCTCTAGAGCTGCTTCTGAACAAACTACTGTGGCCTTGGTGAAGGTACATGTAATCCAGGGCAATGGTAGTGGCCCATTGATGTGTTTTTAATAGTTTATGGACAAGGAGGTCTACAGCACAGAGGAATAACATGTTTAAATTACTTAGTTAAAATTCTTAAAATGAGTGGCGGTGTGTAGCTCAATGGATAGAGCACCCACCCCATGTGTTGAGGCTACAGTCCTCGCTGCAGGTGACCCCGGGTCAAATCCCACGCCAAGTGGTCCTATCCTGTGTGTCATTGCCCCCCTCTCTGCCTCCCATTTCCTGTCTCTCTCTACTAACCTGTACATTAAAAGGCAAAAAAAGTCCCAAAAAATATTTAAAAAAAGAAAAAAAAATCTTAATATGACATCCTCCTTCTCTCTCCTTGAAATTTGCGGAAGCTATAAATATGTCAATATTTTTTATTTTAAAAGTTTCACTGCTGGACTACTACACTGTAAAGTCCATTCTGGGGGTCTGTGCTCTTGATGCTTTAAGTCTCCACATCACACTTAACTCAGATTTTAGGTGAGCATGGTGAAGATGATAGTGAAAATAGTCGTCTGTTGTCAAAATCTGCCCATTATCCTGCACATTGAAGCTCAAACATCCAATTTAAGGTGTGATAAATGACATTGAACCTCACTGAATGTCAGTAAACAGCTGTTTATGTAAAGATATAGTTAAGTAATGGCGACCGGGGCAGAGAACTAAGCCACACTATATATGTGTGTATGTGTTGTTATCTGAGCTTCTCTGTTCTTTGTGTTGGTAGCTGCACCAGCCATGTGTCATGTGATCTTTGGCATTTTAAACTTGATGGTCAGAACCAGCTAAAAATGAGGCTCTGCTATCTGAATGTTTTGTGTATCTCTTCTAGAAAAGACATATAATTGGTTTGGTAAGAGGTTTGTTCGAGTTGGAGCTTATCGAATCTTTGTCTTTGGCCAACCAGAAAATTGATTTTAGAAATGGAATCATCTATCTGAAGTCGTTCATAGACATTGTCCCTCACTGGCTTCCCAGATGCAAACCAAGTCGGAAAAAGTTCTGAGTTGAGCTATGATATTGAGACTTCTACCCAAATATGCACCCACACGCCACTTGATATTTTATAAAGAATAAAAATGCAATAAAAAAACAACAACATATTTGCAGATGCACAAGAGTGTAAAATAACTGTGGGTTATGTATGTATGTGTGTGTGTATGTGTGTGTATGTGTGTGTGTTGGTGAGGGGGTTAACACTTATGCTAAGTTCTTGAATTATTCAGAGCTTTTAACAAAACTTGTGCTAGATGTGTATATGCATGCCTTTGTGCAGACATTGTGTTTGTGTGTGTGTGTGTGTGTGTGTGTGTGTGTGTGTAGTTGTTTGCATTATGTACAGGTAAACACAAATACATGTAAATGTGACAAAACAGCGTGTGCTTCCTTCCACCCACTTCCTCCTTGATTTACATGCTGCGGTGTGTGTGTGTGTGTGTGTGTGTGTGTGTGTGTGTGTGTGTGTGTGTGTGTGTGTGTGTATGTGTCAGTAGCAGATGTTGATAAAATCTGCACCTCCCGACAGTGGGCAGCCTTCATCACCATCATCCTCTATGAGCTTACATGGACACACAGTGCTATGATTTAGCTGTTCACTGTGGCATTAGTCACAGTTTTGCAGATACACAAGTCAATCAAGAAACACCTGTTTGCCTGAACACTGACAATACAACCAGGACAACTAGATAATACACATTTTAAAAGTATAATGTTATATGCCATCATTTGGTCAAATAAGTTGACTTTATGTGGGTGAAAGAATGAGGCTGTGATGACGACAGTAGTAGATAGAAGGTGGGGGTTGGGAGTATTGTGACACACTGTATATTTGTCCTGTGTGACGGGGTTATAACTGACATCAGGACATCAATGGCCACTTATTTATTTAATGTAAATGATTTTCTTAAACAAACGTCTCATATTAAAATGAGCTCAGTATCATTTTACTTTGAATATTTGAATACAGGCAAACTCAGTTTTCGCTGCTTTAAAGTGTATACAGCAACATGTGACATGAGACGATGATAATAATTATAGGTATATTCAATGTATAACCCTTAAACAGACCTTACTAGTTATGTCATTTGCACCTCAAGTAAGGAAGGAAGGAAGGAAAGGACGGAAGAAGGAAGGAAGGAAAGGAGGAAGGAAGGGAAGCAAGGGAGGAAGAAGGAAGGAAAGGAAGGAGGGAGGAAGGAAGGAAGGTAGGAAGGAAAGGAGGGAGGAAGGGAAGGAAGGGAGGAAGAAGGAAGCAAAGTAAGGAGGGAGGAAGGAAGGAAGGTAGGAAGGAAAGGAGGGAAGGAAAGGAGGGAGGGAGGAAGGAAGGACAGATGAAGGAAGGAAGAAAGGACAGAAGGAGGGAACATTTACCCTAACAGCTGAACTTAGATCTGAGGAAGGAAGGACGGACAGATGAAGGAAGGAAGGAAGGAAGGAAGGACAGAGGAAGGAAGGAAGGAAGGAAGGAAGGAAGGAAGGAAGGAAGGAAGGACAGAGGAAGGACCCGGGAGGACAACAGGAAGGTTAAAAGAGTTTGTATCTCCTGGTGCACGTTGTCTGTTTAAGGGATAATATTGACTT
Source organism: Scomber japonicus (assembly GCF_027409825.1). NCBI lineage: Eukaryota > Metazoa > Chordata > Actinopteri > Scombriformes > Scombridae > Scomber > Scomber japonicus. The sequence continues at coordinate 25,438,142 of NC_070584.1, read as the reverse complement.
GTTGACCAGTCCTGCTATATGTGATATCTTATCAAATATATCTAAAGACAATGAGACTAAACTGTACATATTTTGCATATAGTAGAGATGTTTTAATACCATTTTTCTCCTTCATGGTACTGATTCTGATAGCTTTGTCAGCTGATACTGAGTACTGATCTCTTACCATTGCATTAAAAAACCAGCACTTTAATAGCTGCATACTGCTTACCTTGTAATGACGTGATGTGATTGCTATCTTTCTTATGATTGCTATATTTCCTCTGTAAATGCTTTTAGATTGTTGATGTTGAAACTGGCAGCACATTGTACATGTTGCCTTCTTACTGTTTGGGACTTTCCAGTGTAAGATATTCTTTGTTTACTGTAGACCAGTCTTTCTTTGTTACTCTTAAACAGTAGTTGCTAGTGGCTGCATAACACAGTTTGCTGTGTAGGCTGCTGGTTTGGAGCGATAAAGAATACATTATTTCTGTTTTATCCAGGTGTGAAATACTTTATTTAAGTTTATTAATCAATTACCTGGTATCTGATCAGAGCATGGACTTGCATACTTGCTGACAACTCTAGCTCTGTGATGGCTTTAGGAGTGGCCTTGTAAAGTGGTGGAGAAACCAAAATATTGATTCAGTGGTTTCACAGTAAATACACAAAATGGGAATTGCGCTGATTGGATAAAATGTTTGGGAGTAACCCGTCCACTGGGCACAAAATAGTCAGAGTAAGATTATGCTGAGGACGAATTAGATTGAAGGCTAAGGATAGATAATGAGTGTGTGGGAGGAGAACTGTGGCAAGATGGCCTTTCTGGTTGAACCTTCACTGTTCACCTTCATTCAAAAGAGCCAAACCCCTCAATAAGAGAATATCTTTAAGTGGTCTGTTCATTCTTCTTCTTGACTTTCTCTCACAGGGCTGTTTAAATAGTGTTAAGGCTTGGAAAGCTACACACACCTGCTGTTCACAACTGCTGCCATTATTTTGTGTGTGTGTGTATGTGTGTGTGTTAGTGAGATAGAGCAGGTGGAGGGGGCGGTTAACATGACTGCTAGATCAGGATCCTGCTGGTCCCTATTTATTACAGTTCTGGCTCAGCAGCAACAATAACTTTTAAATTGAGTTTGATACTTTTGATACACAACTTAAAAAAGCCTTCACACACCAGTTAGATCTCAGAATGGGCAGGGCTGTGATGAATTACATGAAGTCACCAAACCTCATGAATCAATAACTTAACAACTGAAAGGAACCTTTTAGAAGGGTCAGACATCAAATAAGCATTACATAAGGACATTACATTAAACTTTAACAAATTTGGATGTTTCCTGTTTCAGTATGATCTGCAGGTCAAAATTCATCTTTGTTCAACTTGTAGCAAGTAAATGTGCTCGGTTTGCCAATAGAAACACTGTGTAGAGAAATAACTATTACATCACCATAGCATTATCACACTACCTCACTTCAAACTGTAGTGTTGCTCTCATACATGTTTAGTTTGTGATTGCGCTTATCAATGTTTACTAGATATCAAATGTGACATCATGTCCTTTCTCAGGGCTGAGTGTGGTCAAATTTCATAAAGGGTAATGTGAATGTACCTTTTAGACGATGTATATTAAGGCACATTTAATTAAGTGTAGTTAATTTAAGTGAAAACCACTGTCTGAGTGGACCATGGGTGTGTTTGCCCTTTAAGACTGGACATTTGAATTAGATTTTGGAAGGGACAGAAGTGTAATGAGCTGGGGAAGAGCATTCTGATATTGGCTGACCTGAATGTTTCGACCTTCCTGTGGAGGAGAGAAGAGACACAATTCTGCACACTGATCAGAACCCCGTGATTACACTCAGCACACAGTATCTAAGTGACCTTGGACAATTGGGCATTAGTGTGAGAAGTGTAGGTTTTGTCCTCATAGAAACAGCTGACCTCTTAAATTAGTCGACAACATGAAATGTGGCAGCTCTGTGGGGGCAAACACCTCAGTAATGAGGTCAGATGAGAATGACATGACTTAGCCATGCCAAGTTCCACTATTGTTACCTAAGAGCAGAGAGCCTCCAGCAAGTGTCGACTTAAGAGTTTAAAAGCTGCAAAGTTTCTCACACAGTCAGAATTAACAGCATGAACCCAATATTTTCTCATATATCAGATTCTGAAGTTTTATTCTACCCATGGGATACAATAGGTGTCATTCTGTCAGGAAAAAAAAAGAAAAAAAGACAGAACTGTCAGTACTCTAAATGTTTTATGGAATACAAAAAGTAAACTTTTTACCCCAAAATGTGTATTAATCAGCTTGTCTTGTCAAAATGTGTCTGTTTCCTAGACAGCTTCTAGCAAAAATCATCTGGAGTATGTAATTAAATGGTCTGAAATCAATATGAATTTCAAGCTTGACACCTTGAGTTAAATGCAGGATTCTGTAAAAATGAAAGGTGGAAAGGATGGGGGTGTTTTTGAAATGTTTTTATTCATGAAAATAAATCAGAACCCCACTGGGTCTATCAGGCTATTTCTTGCAGTTCCTATTTTTTAAATGATAAACTTTATTAAAACAACCAGAACTTGAACTGGAGCACTGCATTTGGAGGAAGATTTTAATCCATTATGTGATCAAAACAAAAGGTTAAATAGTATTTTAACAAATTAACACTCCTTTCAGTACTATGAATAGCACGACTCAGTCAGATGTGCCAAAACACTGTTTAACAAATTTTCATGTGCAGCAAACTGTAGTATTGAATAGAAAATAATCACAACACACAATATTACAATGTGCTGTCATCATAAAAAATAAATAGGCTACAGGACAGGCCGGCTTGTCAGACTAAGAAAACAATCTGCCTAATCTCCACCTGGGACCCCAAACCCCCACCCCAACCTTTTTAAATCACCAGAAACAGTTATGCTTTGATTTAATCTAGCAATGATTTTAATTTGGGATGATCAATCAACTTTTGATATTCAGAAAGCTTAGTGTGTATCTCAGTTATTCATTAAAATGATCTATGCTCAATCAATTACAAAACATTTTCGTGATTAACTTGTAGATATTGTAAATAAAGCCATAAGAAAACAGTTAAAATTCACATTTAAAATGGCCGTTTATGCATTTATGTCATTTTTCAACTTGAAGTTTGCACTTCCAATGGGAGGTTTCTTTTTTTTAAAATCGGTAACGATACAGAAATGTGTGTAATGTCGTTACAGAAGACATTAACTTTTCTACATCTAGCCTGTTGATGTACATCATGGTGCTTTCACTGGCGCCTTGCTCTATGAGTACAAATCACTACAAGAGGCCATTTAGCTTTTATGTCTAAGAGGTTCCCTGCCAGTCTGCACATTTCTCTACAGTTGCTGTGCTTTTACTGCTGCTATGATGGTGCTGCATGCTGTAGCTGTGTACTCAATCTGTCTTGTGAGTATTAAATGTGTTTTACACTGATGGAAATGATGGGAAATGTCCTGGAAAAATTTCAGCAATACATCACACCAAGTCAAAGGTTTTTTTTTTGTTTTTGTTTTTTATAAGGTTTTTTATTCTTCTGCTCAATTTATGTTGAAGTTGAGATTTATCACATTTCAACATGTCAGACGAGAATAGTCAGTCACACAAACATAGACTGCTGATGAATTGAGCTCAGATACTCAACCGTTATTGTGTGTTTATATTATGTTATGTGGCTCAGTCTACCCATTTAGTACTAGAAGCCAACACAAATAATTCATATTCTTGAAGTTCTATTTTGACCTAATGTGTGCAGGACTCTGTTGATATGTGTGGAGGAGTGACTGCTGTTGGCTTGGTGGAGAAAATAACCTCCAATCTGAGCCTAGTGGCTTCAGGGCTGGAGCCAAGCAGTGATGGGTGGATGTGCATGGGGGATGGGGGTGGGGTCACATCGACTGACAGCAGAATGAGTCCTGTCTTAGGGCGAGCCACCTGCTTCCCTCAACCCCCTGGTCCTGTCCTTGACGAAATCAGATCAACAAGCTTCTCTATTAAAGACAAAAGGGAAATGAAGAGATAGACGGACAGAAATGATCAGGATTTCACCAAACTACAAGCAACATAGCAGTGCTTTCCTTTTAAGATGCACTTACCCCAATGAGCGGTTATGAAAACGTAGAGGGAAATCTTTTTTTCGAGGCTTGTTTGCTTGATAGATGGTCACACAGATGTGATGGAGACAGCTGCTGCTTACTTTTGCCAGTTCAGCAAAACCCACAATCCCCCCATATTTCCAGACTTTGAATTATTACTCTAGTGATTGAAAGATGACAGTGAATGGTATGTTGAGCTCTGCGGTTTTCAAAACATGGCTTTGGAAACGTATTCTAATGGCACGGACATTAAGACATTATGCTTTTGTTCTGACCATGGGCTTCAATATACTGTTATCCATGAGAAAAAGCATTTAACACTGATTAAATATGTCATTTAGGGCTGTTTATTTTGTAGTGTAGTAAAGACATTGAAATAATTGATCTTAGTTGACTGTGTAGTCTATACGTAGTTGTGTAGACCCAATTGTGATCATCTATGATAGGCTACTTGCAAAGCGATTACACAGCTACTGACAAGAAGCTTTGTAATTGTCCTTTAATGACTCAGTGCATGTGGATTTAACCAGGATAAATCTGGCCAAAACATGCCAAGCATTCATTCCTCACTTAGATGTAAGTACAGGTACTTTCAGCAGCTTTAGCAGTTACCTTTGCAAATGCAATTTACTTATCATCATGCTAAACTACCTGCAAAAAGCCTCTCTTTGTACAATCAGGGTCCTGTTTCAGGTTGGCTGATGTGGCCAGGTCTTGGTTTCACAATCATTTCAGCTACACAGTTGAAGTAAAATACCCAAAGCTGGACCTAGTTAGCATTGTCAACCAGTTTCAGACAACAGTACATCGAGAGGCGGTGAATGATTCAACAAGTTCTTACAATGAGTCTTTGTGTAATGTATTGTCAGATTAAGGATTTGACAGTCAGTGCATAGCGCACCTCTTGGACTGTGTGTCCATGACTGCTGAGGTTGATTATTAGAGTGTTAGTCCCTGCTCTTGATGTGCCACTTTACTGCATCTTCTTTCTGGACTCTACGGGAAATAAACAAAACATCTGAAGAGGATCAGCAAAGCATGACAGAATTAAAGGAGAGGCTGACAAAGACTAATTGATATAGCCCCTCACATCACTGTTGTCTCCAGTTTGCATTCTCTGTTCCCTCCTAGAAGGCAACTGTACTGTAACTTTACATCAAAATTGAACAATAGAGCCAGATTAGCAATGGAAGGATGGAAAGATAAGTGAAATTTGGAGGATACACATAAGAGGGAAGACAAGACAAGACAAGACAAGAGGATAAAGGGAGAAAGGATGGAGCTTGGATGTGGAGAAAGAGATAAAGAGACAGAAAAGAAGAGGAATCAAAACAAATGTGTTAAACTGAAGAATTTGTGGCAGTGCAGAGTGAGGATGTGTGAGTAGCACAGAAGGTGTGAAAACTGAGAATGTTTGAGAGAGAAAAAGAGATAGATGTCTGCACTCATGTGTATTTATGCTTGTCTGCCTCACAATATGTGAGTGTGCACGTTTTCTAAGAAGATCTCCTGGCAGGCATTTGATGGACCAGTGATCCGTGCCGTGCCTGGTTTGAGCCACCTGTCATACACACACACACACACACACACACACACACACACACACACACACACACACACACACACACACACACTGCTTGGTTAATACCAAATACGGAAGAGTTTTTCATAATTAGGGAAGCATTGTTGTAATTAGCATTGAATAAGTAACATATTGTAACAGAGCATTGAGTTATAACTGAATGCACCTGTAATACATATTTTATGGGGGTTTGAAAGCAACCATAAAATACAGTAGGTATGAAAATGTTATACAGCTTGAATAATACTATTCATACATTCAAAATAAACAGCAGTAGGTATTTTCCATCTCAATGAACTCTGTTTGACACCTGAATGGAAAACTTTGCCAATATCAAAACTGTCATATTGTAATGGGTTTAAGATATTTGTGTAATCAGTTGTTCTGCAGCTAATTTTGTTAATTCGAATACATACAGTCGTACAAGTGCAACAAGTACACAGCAGATTACAAATACAAACACAGTGCCACTAAAATCACCATTTGCAATGCAATGATAGTATTGCAGTTCCAAAATTGCAAATTATATTTATGACATTATTGTTATGGTGGTAATTTCATACAATGTGGTAAGTTATGTTAAGTGTGAGAATAGCCTTCTGCTTGCTGGCAGACTCGGGCTTCATCCTGTTCTTTCTCTGTAGCACATATCACTCTCAGTAGGTCAAGGACACAGTTACTGCCAGTAAGGAGGCCATGCAGAGTGTGTTTGTCCCCTAATCCCCCTGTCCCTCCATCTATCTCTCTCTCACTGACACACAGACATTCACACACACAGTTTTACTTTTTCCCAATGGCCCTCTTTGTGTTTTTATGCCAGAGACAAAAGGAGAGTGTTTGTGGATTTGTGGTTTCTTTGTCTCTTCTCCTTTTTTGTTTATATAATCATTCTAGGAAGGGTGCCTTAAATTTGTGGAGAATACTTCATACATTTTTCACTACAATATAGTCCTCTCTAGAGTGTCTTACGCAGTGCAACAGAAACAGAAATACTTTAACTGGCAAATAGTTCAAGCTGTTAGTCACAGAGTGGAGGGGGGTTCAAAACAACACTCAGGCCTAATGAAAGGCATTTTGCTGCCTTTTTATTTGCTCTGTATTTGCAGAAAATTGATAGTAGGAGCTGTGAGTAAGAGAACAGTTACTGACAAATACAGGGATGTGACTGGCTGTTGCACAGAAATTACTGTAATAAAACAATTGTGATACATAACTAAGTTCATTTCATCTCCTAGGATGTTTGAAATAGAATTGGATACAGAGGAGCAGCTAAGGACTCAACGTCTTGTTTAAATACTTGGTGGAGAAGTCATCTGTATTAAGGCCGTGTGTTACTTGATTCCTAGAGCACATAGTGAATACACTGTACAGGTAATATAAGTCGTCACAGGAAAAGTAGTTGGAATGTGTGACATTATATCTAGTGAAGAGAAATGATAACATTGCTACTTTTCTGGAGTGTTTACATACAGAAACATGTATTTCAAATGTATCTTTGACACAACAACATGTGTAACCTTTTGCTGATGCTCTAAATACTGCTCTCCTGATACATTTTGGGATAGTAAGTGGATTAGCGGTACTTCAATCCAAAACATCTTAAAAATGTTGCATACAACATTTTCCAGTAACTCAAAATCTGCATTTTCTGGTCTTCCCTAGTGTATGGAGTTTGCTCAACCTGCAAGGACAAGAATGAACTTTCAAACTTCACTGTTGATGGTTATATTAAATACATATTATGTGGGTGTAATTGCACTGCTGAAGGCACCAGTCTTGTCCAGGCAGACTGCCGTTCCTCAATAGGCATGCTGTCCTGGATATCACTTTGATTCAGTGTCTGGGCTGAAACGTGGCATGTCAATTGTTCGCTTCATGTGTGTCTGATGTAATAGTACGCTCCTATGTTAATCAATCCAGCTGTCTACAAACAGCATGTAACCTGCACTCTACACATGCAACCATGACCCAAGGTGTACTTTTAGGCTTAAAGTTTTTTTTCTGCATGTAACTACAGTGATTTTATATTGGTCTCTAAGCACTTCCAAATGCAGATGACCTACACTCAACAGCACTTGCTGCTCCTGCTCTGCTAAACATGCTGCTCACACTACATAATGTGTTGTGATGCCCCTGTGACACAGTGTTACATTTTAATTATTTTTTGTATTTGTTTGAATCAGAGAATATTTTTTTCTTTACTGTTTCAAATCCAACTCCTGACAGAACGTTGGATCAACCAATGAGTTTTTTTGATGTCTTGGGTTTCACAGAGCATTGTTAAGATGTGTTCAAGTCTCTGCAACCCACTGTAAGGTTGTGCACTCTAGATTTGCAAAGACAGAGAGATAGAGATACAGCTGCCTTAAATGAAAATGGTGTTATGGTTTTTTTACCATGTGTCAGGCAGGGCTGCTATCACATTCCTTATCAAGCTTGTCCTGTCAGGGCAGTTTGCCTTATATGTTGGGGCATATGTGTGCACCCACAATGGCACGCACAGAAATTGGCCCTGGGCTTAAGGCTGATGCTGGGAGACTTGCTGGAAATGTCAGCTTCTCAAAGCCTTGAAACATGCAGAGGGAACAGTGTAGCACAGAGTAGAGCATAATGGCATACAGTAATAAACTGGTTCAAATCCACTGTTCTACCACTAAATTAACACCAATGGAAGGCTGCAACCCCTAAATTAGTCCTCAGCATCTCAAATCTTCCAGTTGTTCCACCCCAACTTTATACCCATCCTCAAATCCACCAAAGATCAGTTATACCACTGGTTTAATTTACCACTGTTCCTTGAAGGCTGCATTGCAAAAAATCAAAATGTCAATTTTACCAAGAATCACTTACCTCTTATTATTGACCCCTGTCCAACCAGCACCCAATTGGTTCAATATACTTGACTCACTAATCACAAAATGCTACAGGACAAACAAACAAACAAACAACTACAAATCAAACTCACACACTAGTTGTTCACCAAGACTCATAGTTAGAATTTGCACAGAATGCAACAGACCTATTTCTCTCAACAACAATAAAAAAACTTCTACTAGAACACAGTCATTGGACTGGACACTGGAAGCTTAGAGTAAAATCAATAAGATCCCCAGTCACATACCCTCACCATTTAAATTCACCTCAATTTGGAACAACCCAGAATTTGCAGTTAACAAGCCTACCATCTCTTTTAATTCATGGAAAACCAAAAGAAATCTCTCACTTCAAACACCTCCATTAATTAACCCAGAAGTTTGATTTCATTCCAGATAATTTTCTATCCCAAAAACTCAAGAACACACTCAGGAAAAAAACAATTAAGCACACACAAAAACTTGCAACCACCATTTAGTAAAAGACCTATTTACAATATCAACATCCAAGAAACCACTATCAGAATTATACAGACTTATCTTAACAATTAAAGACTCCCCTATGACCATCCCCTCCACAGACTGGGAAAAAGGTTTATCGATGAGTATTGATTCAGCCCTCTGGGAACAGATATGCAGTAACATCTTCTCTATGAGCAGTAACCCCAGACTACAGCTCTTTCAATATAATACCATACTAAGAACACGTGTAACTCAACACACAATGCACTGAATAGGTTTCACAGATGCACTCTCAACACTACAGGTAACCACTTTCACTCAGTATGACTTTGCACACCAACTCCATTTCTAGAGTAACATAATAACTACTATTTCCAAAATTTTGGGTCACAGCATCCCAATTTCTCATTCCTTCTCTCTGCCTCTTAGGAGACCTTACAGGCATCAGTCACCTACACAAATACCACAATGCTATACTTATCATCTTGACCATTGCAAAAAAGACAGTATTGCTCAACTGGAAGTAAAGGCACAAAATACAGTCACAATGGCTCAATTTGTTGGCAGAACATCTCTGAGTGGAACAAATCGCTGAATCAAGCAAAAATCGAACGGCTACATTTCATGATACCAGGGCCCCCTGAAAAAACTGAATCTGCCAGTAAACCAACACCTTTTCATTTTGATTTTATTTTAATTTTATACATAACAATGCATATTTATGCTGTAAATCAACACCAGTTTATATAAACCTATGGAATCTGTCTGTGGAGTATTATCCTGGCTAACATACAGAATAACACTGTAGAACAGGTTGGCATAGTCTATGCCACATAGACTAAAGGAGCATAATGTAGAATGGCCTTGAAAATGAAACTTAATAGCAGTTTTTCCTTCTGTCCCACATACTGTTTGGTTCTCCATCTATTCTGTTGGTCATGAAGACATAAAATAGTGCAAACAGTAATAAAACGTTAATGTAACTATATTATCTAGGATTATTAAAATCAGGGTGATTTATGTTTTGCAAGTTGTAGGTTTAGTTTTTGTAGGGTTTAAGTGTTTGCTCCGTCTGAGTTTACAGCTGTGGGTAGGTTTCACAGATCGTCTCTTTACTGAGCCCAGCGGCTGTTTGGAAACACTTGCGACATTGGTTTGGTTACAAAGGAAGTGTTAATTAGAACAGGATTGAAATAGCGTAGAGGGAATTCCATTCAAACAGAATGGAACGTTGTAGAGCAGTATGAAGGGACGTAGCGAAGAACAGAAGATCATTAAAGCACTGAGTGTGAAAGGAAATCACGTGTAACAAACTGAATTATATTTTCTCTAATAGTCACTCCTGCACTTATTTTAATAGATTGATTTTATATTTTGTTTTTATTTAATTTTTTAGCTACTTATCTTTCTTAGCTATTACTCTTTTACATTTATATTTATATTTCTTTCCTCTTTATTTTCTGTTTTTTTTTTATTATTGCTCTATGCTTCTTTTATGTGAAGCACTTTACTTTTTCAGCACTTAGAGCTCCATTTATTGTATGAAAGGTGCTGTACAAATAACAAACTGGAATATATAAAGTGCAGTATGGTTTGGTCATTTGATAAATTGTGTGGCTGAGGCTTTTCAGACTATAAAATAAAAAAATAATAAAAATACTCCTGGATATTGACACAGTACAATGTCTTGTAATGTGTCAGCGCTACAAGAAACAAAATTACAGCTCAATCGAAGTACAGAATAGCATAGCGCTTTGTAATAAAATAACATCAGAGTGGCATGATCCAACCTTGTGTAAATGTCATCAAGTATATACTCCATTGTCAGTGTCTACATACTTCGCATTACAGCAATAACTATCAATACCACTATTTAATCTGATTAAGAATTCTCTGTTGTTCATGGTCCTTTTACTCATTATTTCTTGCATTATCGCAGAATTGTAAAGACACAGAATTATAGTAAATACAAGGACTCCGATTTAACTTAAACAAATATGTATTGTGGCAGAGAAATAAAGAGAACAGGAAAAATATGTAAGCGGTGAAACAGAGGGATAAACTGATATAATAAAACGGGGGGGGGGGGGGGGGCTTTGGTTGACAGCAACAGTTTAAATCCTCACACATTTGTACAGGCATGCTTTAATCTAAATTGTTTAATCCTATTTGGTTATTGTATTTTAACAAGCAACCCTTGTTGTTTTATTGTCTAGACCGTTTTAATTCATGCTTTGGCATTATTACATCTGGGAAACCTCTTATAACTTAATTAATTTTATTCTTTACTATTGTTGAGTCTTTAAAGAGTATTTTCTTATAACAAGTGAGACAACCTCAAAGTATGCTAGGAATAGTTTGACTTGTTTACAAAGGAAATCAATTAGCACTGGTCATTAACACTAAACGTGTGTTAAGAGAATAAAGTTATGACTTTTTAACGGATGCATGATATGATGATAAAATAGGGAGTTTTGTTTGTTTTGCATTGTTTTGCTTTGAGGTGGTTTATCTTAATCCTTTTCATTTCATACTGCTGCTGTTTTACCTGAATCTCTCCCCTGTAGCATGTGATTGTAGCAAGAGGATTTGGCATAAGATGTGTACTGTATGGAGAAAAAAAAAAAACATATTTCCCTTTTTTCTCCATCCCTCTTTCTCGCTATCTCCATCTCTATCTCTCTGTTTGTTCCTCTCAGTGATTACTGCTCACTCTGCACTGATTTTAAGGTTGAGCAAGCTAACCCTTTGTGTGGGCTGCCTTGCATGGCCTTCACTGATATGGAGCGTGCCTTCTCACTGCGTACATGAGTGGGTTGGATGGTGGTTAGAGAGATAGAGAAAAAAAAGTACATATGCTACTAGAAACGGCTCAAACATTGTATTGACCACTTGAGGCAGATATGTTTTGTCTCTATAGAAATAATGTGATAATCAGGAATGAAAATGTTTTAAGTGAAATCTGTGAAATCTGTCCATGTGACCTCCTGGAAATGTCAAACCTTCTTTCGCTCTTGTGTAAAAGGTGATTACTGTGTGAATGAGTTGGTGCATTAGAGTATTGCAGAGTTCTTTTTGTTTGTTTTCTTCTTTGAATGGTAGCAGAAGAATATGGGCAGCATTAGCTGAGAGTGAATAAAAGCACAGAGAACCCTAAACCTTAGCCTAACCCATCAGAACAGAACAGATGCTTTCTCAGTTCTTAAAAGACTATTTTCATCTAGTTTTGCCTCATTCAGGCTAATTTATAAAGCCTTTTTATTTGCTTTAAACCAACTTTTGAAAATGCGGTTCACATTTATTTATTGTATTTTTTTAAAAGTTTGAATATAATTGGATAACAACATAATGAGAGACAGGGTGGGAGGAACTGGAAAAGACAATATGACAAGAATAGGAGAGAATCTTACCACATGATACTTTGATCACGGTGAGTTTAGTGTGTCTGCACCTGAGGATAAAACTCTCAAAGTCCTGTTTGAAGTGAATCATAATGCACTGGCCATTTCTTTTTGCCTCTGGTGCCACTTAACAGTAATCATTTTGTGTTGAAATGATCTTTCCATAGTCATTGTTAAGGCTGAGAGGCTTAGGGGTTGTTTTAGCACTGAGGTTGTTTTTCTGCTCACTGCTCAGTCCTTCCACCTACACTGTGTTGCTGTTCAATCTGTAATTGTGCTCCTGGACATGCTTTGACAGTTGTTGGACTAACACGGTTACTCATGTCACAGGAGTATATAAAAAACCAACATTATTGTCCAGCTCAAAACAGTATGTGCTGTCATTTACTTATGTGCAATACTTGTGTGAGTCTGTGTGGCTGCAGACAAGTGAAACCCACCAAACAGGGGCTGAGGCTAACAGAGCTAGCAATGTGCATGGAGGTTCACAACACCCTCAGGCAGGGCGTGAGGATCTTTTGCTGTGCTACTGCATTGTTCCTTTCATTATAAACTCAGTAAAAAGACAAAATAAAAGTCTTTATGAGGATGGACTCCACTCTCCATTCTTATGAAGAATAATTTCAGGTTTATTTGTGTGTCTCTCATGTGGATTGGAGTGCTATAAGCCTGACAGGAGACAGAAAGCTTTTTATCTTAAGTGTACACCTAAAAATATAACCAATAATAATAACTACCCATTAGAGACAAATTATTGCAATTGGGAAGTCTCCCATCAAATCGTGTCCAAAAAATAAGGTTTCTTCAGTGTGTGTCTTATGATGTGCTAAAATACATTTTTATAATTCATCTAATTAAGCTTTCACGACTGTCAGTATGTTACTGAAACCAACTGCTAAGTCAATAACAGTAACTTCCTGTTAAAAGAGTACCCTGAACATGTGACCTGCACAGTAAAGTTCACAGTAGTAGAGTTGTACTGTAATTTCTAATATATTTATTGATTAGGTGATTGATCAGTTTTACTTTACTTTTTTGAAAGGTAGCACATAATAAGTAATTATTAAATGTGGTTATTATCTGTGATTACTTTTTACATATTTGAGTTTGAACAGTTCTTTGACAGTTTTTTGTTGTTTCATTTTGGTGATTTATTAGCTCAAGTTTCTCTCTGTCTCTGTTTTTCTCTCTCCTCATAGGAGGTCCATGAAATTCTGAAAGAGTATGAACTGAAGTACTGCTTTGTGGATCGCAACAAAGGAACAGGTAAAAGTCACTCTAAAACTGACATTCAGCCATATACAAATGCAGCTTTACTCAGATTAACATTTTGCTTAACTACTAACTAGTAATTGTAAACATGGAGCCATGACACCCCCTATTTCAAATGTGCTGTTATAGCAGAATGAAAGTTGTGCAGCAGTGATAATTATGAATGAAGTGAAGCAGGATACATGATCATAAAGGGTAATAGTTTGATGTAAAATAGTGTAATGGTTTGGATGATGGCCAGCCAGATACTCTTGCCTTTGACTCCAGTGACTAGGGTCTGAATTAGTTTAGTTTATATAGTGGTTATTGTTGGTTGTGAGCACAGCACTAGTGGTTATATGACTGAGAATATCATAGGTCTAGGAAAAAAACAAAAACCTGTCTGTTGCTGTATAACAAGCTAAATTGTCTCTGAACTGACTCAGACGAATAAAATTCATCAGAGATTTGCACAATACGGTTAGATTTAATGATAAACTATAATGCTGTTATTAGAAGGCAGAGTGCTACATAATGCACTCACTGTTATGCAGAGTGTCTGAGTGTTTCTATAATTCAGTAATTGATTAAGCTTGTGTTGTGCTGTATTTTTTCCTTCCATTGAGAGGAGTCAAACAATCATATGTAGTATCACTTGGAGTTCAAGTTCAGGATGAATTGTACATTAAGGTAAATGAGACTGCAAGATTGACAAGTGAGAGCAATAGTTCAATTCAGTTCAACCAGTTGTAAAATATAGAATACAATATTTTAGTATTTAGTTTTTTGTTCAAATTAAAATGGACTGAATTCATATGGTAAAAGTTGTTCTTCAGATGTTCAGTCTTTGAACAAATACAGGATGCATATCAGGGGTCTCTCTTATCTGTCTGACCTTTTGCGTCTCTCACACACACACACACACACACACACACACACATACACACATACACACATACACACACACACACACACACAGAGAGAGCAGACCCTCTGCCCCTAGAGTGTGTCCCTTTCCAGGGAAATCTTACATAGTGTCTATATTTAGTCCATGCAGTCAGCCAAGCACCTGAAACATAACGCTTTTAGAAAGTGGAGGGGAGCTGTAAACAGCTGAGATATCAAAGCGCCGGCTTGTCCAAAAGGTTAATGGTGTTTCAGAGCAAAAGAGAGCCTGATGAAAGATGGGCCCTCATCAGACCGACAACCACTGTACTCTACTAATTAGGCTGCTCCAGTGGCTCTGATGTACCTGGGTGGGTGGAGTAGGATGGTAATGTGGCGTCACAGACCTCAGAAGCTTTTTAAGACAAAGTGTAATTTTCCGCAGTAAACCTGTTGTGATGCTCATGATTTTGCTCGTGGCATTGCTTTGTCTCTTTCTTTTTTTACTCTCTCTCTTTAGATATCCTTTATCTCTCTCTCAGCCGCTGTCATTCCTTCTCTAACACTGCCAAAGATCTCTGTCAGTCTCTCCCTTTTCCCTACTTCCTTTTATATTTATCGTTTCTCTCTACTCTACTGAAGTACCACTTGTTTAATTTCAAGGATTTATTTCAGTAGTTTGACAACATAATGTGGTAACGTCTGGGGGTCTCAATATTAGCTCTCTGAATTAAAAATGGGGGATGTTTGAGAGGAGTTTATCTTCAAAGAGTTCTGTGAAGGGCTTCGGGTGAAAGCGAGATAAGGAGGGAGGTTTTTCTTTTAAGTTACTTTTCCAGGTAATTTCATCCTGAATTTTGTTAAGGACACTGTTAAGATGGTACATGACAGCAGAGGTGTGGTTGTGGGAGGGGTTGTCTGCTCAGTGGCAAGACCAGGAGCTTTCACAGCTTGCTAGCTTTACTTTTAAGCTGAAGCCGATCACAGTGTGTCTATAGGGAGAAACTGAACACCACAGTGAGCATTCTCAGATGATATTCTAAAACCTCACTATAAACCCTGAACTGACTGAACAATCAGGAGTTAAATTAGTCTTTTTTCTCTTTCGGTGGGCAAACAACACAACTGTGGATGTTGGCATCAATTGGTTAGATATGGGGCTGAATGGATTGACTATTGTGACATGGCAACTTGGTTTTACCAGATTAAACTTAAAGGTTTTTTAATTGATATACAGTATAATTTTTTGTCTCTACTGTCTTTGAATGGATAAAAAAAGTAGTTCTTAGTCATTTAGTCAAACTTTACACTCATGTCCGACCGTTGAGCTCCTCTAGACAATTAGCCACCTAGTCACTCGGTCAAGGCACAAGGTACCACTCTGCATAGTGGTGGAATAAAGTTCATACTGAATTCAGGACAGAAAAATCATCTTTCACAGCGAGTTGAAAACCCATCTTTTCAGTCTGAATCACAACAACGCACTAGCAATCTTACGTTACTTTATTTAATCTGCTGGAACTGGACTGATATCTGACTTAGTTTGTTTTCTGTTCCAGTAGATGTGGACGAGTTCCTACTGGAACAATAGTTAAACTTGGTCACACTGCTTTTTAACAACCATACGCATACTGAAACAAGTGCAAATGGGATTGTTGTAGGTAGGCTGCAAACTCAGCAGGCAGGGTTCCCCTAGCTGGTGTGTGTGTGCATGTATGTATGCTGGGAGATTCCTGACTGCTGCAGTTAGAGGTGTGAAAGATTGATTTCAAGCATCTGTAGCTTGTGTGTGTGTTTGTGTGTGTGCTGAAGGATTGAATATTTTACCTTGATCTGGTAAAGCCCTAGCTTTTCACCTTCTCACTTAACCCTAACACACACTACCAACCTCAGCTCCTGTGGTTCTATACTTTGTGTGTGTGTGTGTGTGTTTGCGCACTTATGTATACATGCCTTTGTGTTTATGTGTTAACTGTCATAACAAAAATGTACAGCGGTGTTTCTACATGTTTCATAGGGAGAGCAGTGTTGGTACAGTCATATGTATGTGTGTGTGTGTGTGTGTGTATGTGTGAGAGTGAGTGTGTGAGTGTGTATGTGAGTGTGAGTGTGAGTGTGTGAGTGTGAGTGACATAGTGGTCAGCTTGAACTTACCAGACATTGGATCAGTTTTCATGGCAGCTGGATAACATCACCCCAACCAACTGTTTACAGTCTGACTCACACTCTCCTTCCTCTCTCCTTCTGTCGCTTTCACCTTCCCTGTTTCTAAAAAAAAAATGGCAAGATTTCTGCCACTATGAAACACTGAAGTGTAACACTCTGTGAAGTGGTTTTAAGTTAATGAACTGAACTGTGTAGAGAAGATCTTAAAACCCAAACCCTCAGAATTGTTTATTTTCCACTGGTTACAAAAAGGAAAATATGCCAACTTTGCATATGGAGATTCTCAGTGTCTGTAGGTGTAGTTTTAACAATCCTTGCTGTTACAGATTCACTGTTCATTTGTTTTGACTATTTCCATTTGAGTGAAGACATCATCACAACATGTAGTAAAGATTTAAAAAAAGTTAGATTCTTATATGAGAGCCTCATTATCATACACTTTTAAAAATGTTTTACTTGTCTCAAAGGCGTCCTTGTATCTCATCCTCTACTTCATGAAAGTGAAATCTTATCCTTGATTATTGAAGTTTTTTGAGCTTTTTTTTGCAAGGTGCTCACTACTGAAGTACAGACTGGTGACAAAGGAAAAAACAACATACATGTTTCATCATAGGATAAATGTGATGACTCAGAACAACTTTGTGGACCAAAACCATGCCAGCAAAATGACCCCAACAGTATAACAGAGCCACCGGTCCCCTCACTGTAGGGGTCAAGTATTCAGACCTGTACCGCTCTCTTGGTGTATGCCACTCATACCTCCCCCTCCCCCACTCGTTGAGAATATGGTGAAGGATGACTCGTCTGACCATATCACTTTGTCCCACATCTCTGTATACCAGAGCCTGTGATTTCTGTACCACTGAGCTCTCCAATGTGCATTCATCACCCCACTATTTGCTGATGTCTTTCCCATAGATCTAAATGCAGATGTCACTGTTCGTATTGAAACACCAGCGAGTTGAGCAGTCTTTGTGACTGAAGCTCCTGCCACCATTTCCCCAGCAATGACAACAACAATTTACTCTTGCCATCTTGATAAAAAATCTGAATCAGCTGGGCCTGCTCAGCATTTTCAAACACGCCACAGAGAATGATTGGATTTTAATTGCTTAATTGTACCACACAGTGTATCTGCAGCATCTGCATTTGTTATGTTTCTCCAATCATTTCTCCAGGTTTGTACTTTAATTTGTCACCTGTCTGTACTTCTGAGGTCACTAGTGAATAACAGTGTGTGCAGTATATTCTTGCCCTTTTTTTAGTTTATGTATATGACTTTCTGTAGATGGAACCCCTTTTTAATCACTGTTCAGCTATGGTGTTTGTTGATGCTAATGTGAAGCAGATAACTCTTTCTCTGTTTTCCAACAAAGTCACTGCTGTTGCTGTTCAAACTAGAGACTTCTGAATAGACATATAAACTTTCATGAACAGATTTTGTGTGGGTTATGTCACGTCTGTTGTTGAGAGAAGACAAATGAATGAAAATGTTAAACGAAGTGCACAACCATACAGGTGTTTTCATTATTCTGGCAGATTAGATTAGATAGGTGGAGGATGGTGGGAATTATTAGAAGTCACTGGAATTTGTGTATCAGTATGAAATGATAAAGGTGTGAATTGTCCCATCCTACCAGGTTCAATAAAGTTAACAGGACAGTAATGGAGATGTCAATCAAACACTGTCTGTACATAACCACACAGTCCAGAGAAGAGCGTTAATCTGGTAAAACAAGTAAAATCACCTGTGTGGGTGTGTGTGGGTGTGCTGGGCCTTTAAGGATTGCACTTAAAAGCTCTCAAACACCAACTCACACACATTCCTCTACTTTAATAGAAAAACAGCTGAACACATGTGGAAAGATGAGTCTCCCCTGTTGTTCTAGTTAGTGTGGGTTACAGAAACCGTGGTCAAACAATATATTGAGCTTTTCCCAGGTGTTCTGTTTATATTCTAAGATGATCAAGTATGTCCTAATGAAATTTAAGCATAATGATAAAATGCTAATTCTGTTACATTTTGGACAGAAAATTCAAGTGTGCATTTGAGGATACACTGTTGACAAAGATCAGCAGTACATATAAACATACCAGGTAACAAGCTCACAGTCTTGTAAAGAATGTATTAGTTGATTGAAGCTGTGTCTTTAAAACCATCCAACCCCAGCTGCTGGTGGGCAAACTGATGGCTCTCAGGGTTAATCCAAAACTCATTCTTTGGATTAATGACTTTCTCCTGAATCATACCCAGCAGGTGAGATTAAGACAGCTATTTCCTCTCCTTAGTTTATAGATACAGGGACCCCACAGGGCTGCATTTTATCTCCCATACTGTATAGGCTGTACACCAATGAGTCTTTAGCTTTAGTCTCAACTCGCATCTTTTTTAAGTATGCAGATCATACAGCCTTGATGGGTTCCTAAAGCCTGACAACTCATCCTTGGGGTGTTTTGAGATAGAAGAGGTAGGGAACTTCCTTCTATAGTGTTTGGTCATATATTTTAGGCATAGTGGAGGAGAAGTCCCACTTACCAATGTCAACATTGAAATACTTGATACTTACAAATACCTCTACCACTACTGAAGTCCAATGAATGTGCTACTGTGAAGGTCAAAAGACTGTAACGGCAAATGTCCCTCTAATGGAAATTGTACAGTTTTAATGTTGATCGTTATGTCTTGCAACTTTCCTACAGCGCATCTTCTCCTTTGGCCTGATTTTATGTGTTTGGTAGTATGTGTTACCAGGATCAAGATAAATTGCAGTGCATGTCATGATCAAGATGGTGAGTGGAGTCATTGGGTGTGACCAGATGTCAACTGCTGAGTTGTGTAAAGACCTCATTGGGAGTACGGCTGAGTGCAGAAATAAGAACAAATAGGTTTAGCACATTTTTTGTTCCTTCAGAAATTGAGAGACAGTACAAAATATAAGATTTGATGGTATGTAATGAAAAATGTAATTGCATCCGGTGGCTGCATGTTGTATAGTTGCATTTATATCTGCTTTTATGACTGTTCTGTGTACACCTTAACCATTTGAATTTCCTGAGCTGGGATAATAACATTTACGCGGACCTTGAGTAGACTGCAGTTAGCTTATAAAGCAGCTACTGCGTGTATTACTTTAAGGAATGGTTCTGCCTGATGCCAAAAACAACACTAATTTGATTGCAAGAATTATCTAATCTGTACACACAAATGACTCATTTGAGAATTAAAAAAAAAATCAAGACCACAAATTAGTTGTTTTTTCGTTAATGACACGTTCCGGGCACAGTAGTTTCAGCAGGATTGGAGCCAAAGCATAGTTTTACATAGACCAGGCACAGGCCCAAATGAATCAGGCCATGCACAACTGGGAGTGGGTTGGAACATTGGTTATCTATATCAGCAGGTGCTGAGAGCAAAAGACAGGGATAAATGGAGGAATAAGAAAGGAGAGATTCTCACTATAATCAATCTCACCTCATTTAGTTACTTGCTGAGCAACCAGGAGAGAATTAGCCTAAAATCGGCTTTCGCCCGGTCAGGTAATCTGTTACTAGACATTGCTGGCTTCAGTGTAATTTGTTGAGCTTTTAACAAGAAGGGTGGTCAGCATGTCAGCGGGTTCATTTACATTTCCCCACAAGGTTGACTTAGAAACATGTTTCATTTTTTATGATGTGAAAATTATTTGCCTACAAATCATGCTGCATGGTTAATAATCTGCCATCCAATTCAAAATGGGGCACACTTGAGGAGTTTACACCCCTCTCATGAAATTAGTTTGACAGATTTTCATGTTAATAGAGAAAATATTGAGCCCTGTTGCACATTTCATATTGCAATATTCAGAGACAAAAGTTATGTGTTTTTGTCATTGTGATGCAGATCATGGCTGTTAACAGTCAGATGAGCTTGTTTTATAATTGGGTTTTTTATTAGTTTGATTTCTCTCTGCTATTGTTTCATATTAAATCATGCAAAGTGAATGGGAGCTCCCTTTTTGTGAATTTTATTTGAAGGATTTTCACATAAAAGGTTTCAGGCTTATCAGATAAATTCATCTTTAATATCTGAAAGTTTGAAATCAATGCTTTCTTAGAGAATATGTGATGCAAAACACATAATTTTGGGCATATTTTCTGGTTATTTATGAATAATTGGGTTGCACAATGGGCAGTATAGATGATACATTATTTTAAAAAGGCTGCTTTATAATCAAAAGAGCAGCTAAAAGGCAACTGTTTCCAGGTTGTGAGCCACATTTAGACCTCTAACATGCAGAGACCACAGCACAGATGTTTATTCTCAGCAGGTCAGTCACAGTCCAGTTGTTTTTCATTGTTATCTCCAAACATCAATTCTGGTATTTGAGAACCTCATATGGGTCAGGCACTGCATGCTGTCAAGAAGGTATGGATAAAAAAAATGGCATAAATCATCTGGGGAACAGAAAATGGCTACGTGGTTTTATGTGAGAAGAAAGATTTTTTATAATTGGTGTGAAATGCACATATATTCCCTCTGCGTATCACATATGCGGACAAAAAACACAGTCAAGCATGCATAGGACTGGAACATTTTGAGTGCTAAGTTGATCACTTGGGAGTGTGAGAGCCTGTTCGTTTTAAATGGTAAAGTGTGTTTTTGGGCACTTGGGAACTCCTCTTAGCAATGAGTCCTTTTTATATGGGTGAGAGGTTTGGACTCCTACTTTTATACCAACTTCATTTGTCAATTTATGGATGTGTGCAAGAAGCCTGGATTTATTTTCCATACATATCCATATCCATACACTGGCATTGAAAATAGTGACCCACACTAATAATGAAACCAACTTCAAGCACAGGTATGTGTGATGGAAGATTACATGTTTGATTAACATCCACTTGTTAACTTCATTAAAATGTAACAGCTGAATCTCTGGACCTTTCCAAATTAGTAGCGTATTTGATTATTTATGACCATCCTTTTGTTGGATATATTAGATACACTAGTGACTGCAAATCCACTGACCTATCACACTTTTGTTTCATACCAGCTGGTAATGAAAATGTGTTGCCTACCAGCTTAACTACAGAGACAATGTTCCTAGTATTCTTCCTTTTTAGTTGCAACTAGGGACTTCTGTTCTATTTTGTTTTTGATATGATATGATCACTTTTTTAAAGCTATATTTTAGGACAAATAAGTTTACCCTCTCTTTTAGAGATTGGTTGTATAGCCCAATGAATACTGGATTTCAATGAAGTTTCTAAATAAGGGTGCACTGATCTGCCTTTTTTTCTCGTGATATGGATTCCAGGACATCTGCTGCTACAGATTACCCATCCTCTTTTCACAAAATTTAAAATCTGGATAATAGCCACTCCCATTGCACACAACTAATTATTATAGCACAAACAGTCAATTTCATAATGACAGTGACGAAGAACACATTTAATATGGATCGTCATATCTGGCCGATACCCAGTTCAGATACTGTTTCATCAGATTGTGTCCGTGAATCCCTATTTCTAAACTTTCTATCATAGCCTATCAATTTTTTGTTGTGCATTAGTATATTTATACCAATGTTGTTAAAGGCCCGCCCAATTTATTTTGTCATGTACTGTGACTGCAATCAAGGCAAAAGATGATGATGATGATGATGATGAGGAGGAAGAGTTTTGTTTAGTTGTCTCTAGATAAAGACAGGCCTCCTCTATAGTTAAGAAATGTTCCTAATTACAAGTCATTTTAACAACACTCACCTTTGTAGCAGTGTTTGAGAATGTAATGTAATCATGCATCACCTCAATGTTAGAGTCCTTTTCCTTGAGGAGCTTGTAAATGGCTTCCCCTGGGATAAAGGTGTTAATTACACTAAAGATCATTTCTTGTGGATACATTTGTAATTGACCTTATATTAATTTTCTCTCTCTCTCTCTCTCTCTCTCTCTCTCTCTCTCTCTCTCTCTCTCTCTCTCTCTCTCTCTCTCTCTCTCTCTCTCTCTCTCTCTCTCTCTCTCTCTCTCTCTCTCTCTCTCTCTCTCTCTCTCTCTCTCTCTCTCT
Source organism: Scomber japonicus (assembly GCF_027409825.1). Lineage (NCBI taxonomy): Eukaryota > Metazoa > Chordata > Actinopteri > Scombriformes > Scombridae > Scomber > Scomber japonicus. The sequence goes on along the minus strand of NC_070584.1, from coordinate 25,415,365 downwards.
CTCTGTTTTTCTCACACTGTTCACATGGTAACTAGTCCGTGGAACCTCTACTGGCTTGTTCCGACCTCTGCTCTGATAGAAATGTACTGCTCAGAGCAGCTTTGGCATGCATCGGCACCTCATGACCATATCAGTTCACTGAGCCAGCCTCCACCGTTGTTGGACTTATTAGGTCATACTGATGGAAGTGTTTATGTGTCTGTGTTTCTCAGTGTGTCGTGCAGTGCACATATCTGTGTTAATGTGTGTGTTTAAGCGTGTCCCCGCTGTGTGTGTACGTTTTGCCATGTCTCCATTTGAGGCTTTGCTTCGGGCTGTTGCTTCAGCTCCTCGGCTAATGATGATTTTTCCTTAAACACCTTCTCTCCCAACACACACTATGACACATACATGCACAAGGAGACTATGAGTAACCTTCCTGCTCTCCAGATTTTCACCAAAATACGATTTATTGCCAGGATAACTCTCAAAAAATCCCCTCAATGTACTTTTATCTATGTCTCCCTCCCAATGTCTTCACTGCTTCCAACTTCTCAGTCCCTCTTTTCCTTACTTTTTTCCTTCTTTCCATCCTTTCCTCACTATTAGCAAATTGGAGGCACTTTACCAGCAGCTTGTTCGCCAGTCCATGGCCCGCATTCAAAAAGTTGAACATCCATCATTATCAGTCTCCATGCTCACATTACTATCTGGCGGGATTGCCAGCACCGGATAAAATCTCATTATCAGAGCAGATTATGAGTTGGCTGCAAATTTGTTCATGTTAAGATTCCAGCTCTGGTGATGTTTAATTTAAATTTTGTGTTTCACATCCAAAATGTTTCAGTTCTCTTGTTGCCAGAGGCCTTTGTGTATGTGTGTGCGTGTCAGTCAGTAAAACGGCTAGTCCACTGTGCATGTTTAATTTTAAAAGAGTAGATATCTCTCTTGGTTATGAGTTTTAATTATTTATTTCTCATCATCAGTTTTAATCAAGTAGTTAATATTTATATCCACGACAAGTCATTTGAGATCATAACCCAGCAGAAAAGAAGTGTATCTTTACAATCATGGAGCAAAAGTTGCAGATCAGTAAAAAGGTTCTTTTTGGGCATATTTACATTTTTAGCCATGCTCACAGCAGAGCTCAAGGGATATAATATACTGTTTGTTTGACCACTTTGGTCCAAAATGTAATATTTCAACAACTAGCCTTTTTATACACACACACACATTCATAATCCACAGAGGATGAATCCTAATGACTTTCCTCCCCTCACTTTATCTAGTATTGTGCTGACACTCGAAATGTGTCAATGCTAAGTATACATTTGTTAGGCAAACTAAAAAGCCCTTGATGTTTTGAATGTGCTCCAGATGGACACTATTTTCCCACAATGCACAAAAGAAGTGGAGGAGCTGCACAGAGATGGACACAATTAAAAGCAATAGTTGATGTTGGTGGTGACACAATTCCAAAAACACTTCAGAAAAACATAAAAATAACTATTGAATTTTTGGAAATATTGTATACTAAGTGCAGCAAACAGGAAATGATACTGTATACAATAAGTATGTAGTATGGAATTGGGACATAGTGTTAGTCTTTTTAAATGTTTAAATATGAGAAAATGTTTGAGGTATGTTTTGGTTAGTTTTGGATCTCAGCTGCTAAGAATCAAATCAGCTTTGAGTTGGAACCTTAGCCAGATAGTCAGAATGGCAGACAGGCAGTTCGACACACAGGCACACAGATGCACGCATTTGCATATGTACCAACAGACTGGCAGATGAAGCTGTGTGCCAGCCTGTTAGGAATCTACATCAATCCATCCATCCATCCAAATATCCAACCATCCAGGCAGCCCACCAACCAGCCACATCGAGCTAGCTGCTTCCACATGACACCACCAGTCCCAAGCGCAGCACAAGTCCAGAGGTATGTGTACTAATTCGGCAGTGCTGCGGAACCGGGGATCTGGGAATACAATAGCGAGGGTTATCCTGGGAATCCCAGCCTTTCAATGGAGGCCTTTGTGTTTGTCGCTGCACTGTCCAGTAATGAAGATAACACATGCAAGCTCATTGGTCTGTTGCTTTGTGTGTATGTATGTGTGTGACAGGGTGGGTGAAACAAAAATACACAAGCCGAGAGGGGACCTATATGGACTCAGTGACTCGTCCCGCAGCAGACAATCGCTGAGTAATAACACCATGTATTACCAGTGTCCCTGCTTGTACCGTTTTCATTTTTGACTCAGTCATTAAAATGATCATAAATCTCCTCTTTGTTCTTTTTTTTTTTCTTTACAGCCTTTTTATTTTTTCTGTTAGTGTATTTTCAGTAAGCTATTCTCTCTCCTCAGTTTTTCACCACTGTGTTGGAAGATGAATATCTTTGTTTGAGTTGTTGTCAGTTAGTGTTTTTCTCTTGGTAATGATGCTGCTGAATGGAAAGTTGATTAGCTTTGCTCTTAGTTGTTTGAGATGTCTGGAAGGGTGCATTTTGTTTAGAAGTAGAAGTTGATGGTGTGAGAAATGGCTGCAGTTCACTGCCTGGGGTTTTCGTAAATGTCTAAAAAAGCATTAAGCTCATTACATGCAGCATCACTGGGGTGCTGAAAGCTGGTATCATTTGTAAAGAAACTTCTCAGTTCTCTTTATAAATGCTTTAGAAATACCTTTTCATTGGAGGATTTTGGAGATTTGGATTTCATCTCCTCATGTTGGTGGTTATGCATCTATCAAAGAACATGAATAGCAGTAACAATTTATGTCTAAGCTTCACAAAAGTAGTAATACAGCTCAGTGTGATCAATGCACAAAAATATTAGAAAGCATTTACTCTAGCATGTGACAAAAATATACGGTATATACATTAGAAATATATAGTCACAAGCATAATGATGTAAACTTTAACTTTTATTTTAGGCTTTTTACAGTGTAGAAGTTTATCATTTCTTTATATTCCCAATTTATCAAAGGGTCACTATGTACCTTTTCATTTATGCCAAATGACCAATAGGCAAATAGAGGACAACCCTAAATATTCCCATTTCCTAAAAATGCCAATATTTTACACATATTTATTTACAACAATATAAATCTTACTCCAGCTAAAAGAAAAAGAATGAATGAAATAAATGATAATTCATCAATCTTGGTACCTATCAGCTATACAACAATTTAACCTGTGGGAGCAATCGCTGAAATTTTGGGGTGTCTGATATAGCGAACAGATTTTCAGAAAACTGATATCTGGGCAAAGCCTTCCTCTTCTGTGTGCTGGTAGTTGTTTACAGTTTGATAAGCAACTTGAAACGGTCCAGACGACATTTTGACTAATGTCTACAAACAGATATATGCGTAAGAATGCAGATAAATTAAAAATAAAAAGTGAAATACTTGTCAGGAGATAGCTGATGGGTTCCAAGATCGCATTTTGGCCAATGTTCCACCTTTTGTTGTTTACCTGCACGCAACCCAAGCCTGCTCAAACGTAACTGATCAATACCACAATACTACAATACTACAAGTCCCGTTGTCTACAGGTTCTCCGTTCATTTGCAGATATCTGTTTATAAAGTTTAATCATCCTCAATAATCACTGATTAATCATTTCAATCATTTGGTTTCAGCATCTCAATTGTGACAGTTTGTTGTTTTGCTTAATGTCATAATTCACAAAAAACTGAATATCTTAAGATGTTGGACTGTTAGTGAGACAAAACACGTAAATAAGACGTCACCAGGGTTCTCTGAGAAATTATCCATACCCTTTTATCCCCATTTTTTAGAATATAGTAGAATTTTTTTTTCAGCCCTAACTGAATGTATGTAAACAGAATTGGTGAATATTACCCTAATCACAAATTAAATTACTCTGGACCAAACACTTCCTCTGGCAGCTTTATACTTTCTTTTAAATGATTAGTGAATTGTAATCTGGCTGTTGCTTCACCCTCCACACATCAATACCCAATGTAACAGTGTAAGCTAACAGTATTCTATCTTCAAACACATAACACACCCCTACACCATTATGCAAGAGTTTTCACAACATCAAACCATCTGTTTTCCCCTTAATGAAGAAGCTAAATATTTAAAGTGAACATTGTTCTAAAGAGTTCTGAGCCTGCTAATATGACTGTGCTCCTGCTTTATTTTACATTAAGTGCAATTATTCAAATGAGGACATTAGTGATTAAGAGTCGAAGTTTTACCTTTTCAGTGGAACAAGACTTGTGCCTTTTTTGTGTGTGTGTGTGTGTGTGTGTGTGTGTGTGTGTACAACACTATCTTAACAGAGCCATTAAGAGCCTCAGCACTGCTCTTTTTCTATTTTTCACTTTTTGTTCTCCATCTTCCTGCCTTAAGTGACAGCAGCAGAGTCCATCTCTCCTTGTTCTAATTGCTTCCCTGGACAGCAGCTTGTCACCGCTCCCTTTCTTTGTTTCTCTGTATCTCACCCCGTCCCCTCCTTTCCTTTCCTCTCCTCCCCTCCTCCCTTTTTATTTCTCCCTCTCTATCATCATCTGTCCATCTGTCTGCTCACTAAATGTAAATCAGCACAGGCCACACAAATGTGATGCGGCTGTTATCTTTGATGTTATCTCACACACACACACACACACACACACACACACACACACACACACACACACACACACACACACACACACACACACACACACACATATGACTGTACCTCTTGCTGACAGGCTGACTGAATATGTGAATATATGACATGTCATGTTTCATGTTTCTATGTGTGTGTCCATAATTTTCAATTCTTGAGATGTTCATTAGGCCAAGTGCACTGTGGGTACATAATGAAGTGATAAGTACCCCCCACACACACGCCTCTGCTTGTTATAAGACCTACTCAAGATGACACCAACAGAGGAGATGATGATGACTGTGATGATTCTCTTTCCTTTGCCAATTCTCACCAGTCTTATTGTTTCTTTCATTTGATCGTTAAAAGGAGACTGTCAACAATGAGGCACAAATTATGTAATTCTGAGAAAAAATGTGATGAACAATACTATCGCCTCACCAGAGGGGCTGCCTCGTTAAAGCTGAATTGTATCTCCAGAAGCCCATGCATGAATGTTTTTTTTGATGTCAAGCCATACATGAAACAGCACATCAAACTGTCTTCAATGTGTGTCATTATAGATTGACAAATGCCCCAAAAGGTCACATACAAACACACACAGATATATTTACAGTGATGACCTAGGTGTAATGGATGCAGCATTATGGGCAACAGTTGTAACACACTCAAAGATTGTTTCTCTCCATCAACCTGCATTTACATAGTCTAAAAGGTAACAGTGGAAGGGACATCATACTTTTGTAGTCCTTTTGATGGGGTCATATCATGCTTTTTCTGTTATTTTTTTATACTGTTATGATGTTGGGATTGGTGGTAAACATGTTTAAAGTTCCAAAATTTGAGGTGCATGTATGTTAATGCTCCTTGAAAGTCAAAAGCCACAGCTTCAGCCTGGTCAGAATGCTCAGTTATCAAAGTTACCTCTGCTTCCTCCTTGTGATGATGTCAGATCGGTACATTAGTTGTTAATGTTGTCCACTTCGGACCAGATTTGGGCTCAAACATTTACTGATGTATTTGAGCAGTTTTCATTGCAAGTAAAGAACGAGAAAAAGAAGTGAAATCCTACTGTTTGTTTGTGTAGACTTCGGAAACTGCTGGCCAATCAGGATAGAGTGCACTCATGAAGAGGGAGGGCCTTAAATAGACAGGAGCTCAAACGGTCTGTTTCAGACAGAAGCTGAACTGAAGGGCTGCATAAAGGGAACAGGATATGTCCACTTTGAATAATCATTGATAGTATAACTAATGTTTTTTATGTGTTTTTGGCTTTCTGGATCAACCTCAGATTCACATCAGACAATAAAGAAACAGTGTTATCCAGAAAGCACAAACACATTAAAACATTTTGTAATTTAGAAAGAGATACAACCTTTAGCCCTAAATTGATTTTTGCTTAAGATGCTACTGGCTGGTTTTCTATATGAGTAAAATCTTATTTAAGACAATCAAACAAACTCCTAACCTGTCTACATACTGTATGTCTGCAGCTATATAGCATACAACTTGTAGATAGCTTAGCTGGCATACATCAAATAAGTAGCTAATGTTTGTATTTTTTGTCAGATATGCCTAATACTAAATAGCTGCATCATTTGAGTGCTCCCATAGTACAGTGCATATCTGCAGTTACATATTATGGTATCAGTAACAATTACTTGGGTGGAAGAAGGGTTTCTTGTAAAGTTAACAAATGCTCTGCTTTTCAACATTTTCTTTTACGAGTTGCGAGTTGTATTCACACATCCAGATTTAATTACATTAATATGTATAAGCACAGTGGAGCCAGATGCAATGAAAAACTGAAAAACCTAAAAGTGAAATGAAGACAGATGTATGATTTTCTCCATCTTGTAGAGGTCCAGTACTTTTTAAAATCCAAACGTTGTATGATGGGGGATCATATTTCAGCCACCATGTGATACCTTTAATGGTAGCCCCCCAAAAGGTGTAACAAATTGTTGATTCTAGACCCTTCCGTCAAAGCCCTCAGGAAAGTTTTAGTGAACTGATATTGTACGGCAGGGGGTTGAGTTGTACCTTGTGATATTGTGTACTGTTTTGGCTGTGGGGACCTTCGTTGCATTTTATCTCCTCACCTCTCTTTGTCCACATTTCCTGTCTAGGTTTGTCTCTATCAATTAGGCTAGAATGTCAAATGATAATAATTGATTGATGCTAATAATAATAATAATAATAATAATGATAATAATGATACTTGTTTTAGAAGCATGGACTGTCTTTGATTTCTATGGCAGTGAACTACTATTATAGAAATTATAACTTCAAAACTAGCTGTGGAAAATGAAGCAGTTTTTATTCTCCCCTGTGTCAGTCGGCATCTTTAAAATAATGTAGGTATTTCTGTCATTTGGAAAAAAGCAGAAATAACCACTGACTGTGTATTAACTCTCAAGTTTCTCTTCAGTAACCAGAGTTGGTGTTTTTATCATCAACACTCTTTGTCTTATCTGTGGCTCACACCAGTGCACATGAATTTACATGAATAATACAAACACACACACGGGTGCACACATATGTACACATATGGTTTGGTCCCAGTGTTATGGATAGAAACCTCTGCACGAATCAAGAGTACACACATACACAATGTTACACATGATTCAACACACACATCTGTATTGTTATGGTCTGATACTTTTAGCTGAGTTTGTTATCAGAGCTTTCCACCTTGCTTTCTATGATAAGGATACACACAAATACACACAAAAGATAAGAACTTATGAGTGTGCTGATCACACACACACACACATACACACACACATACACACAGCTGGTCTTAATGTAAATCCTCAGAGTGCATCAGAAGGGGAAGTATACCGTGTGAGCCTCCCTGAGGTATTGTCTCACAATGTGGTTTTGAATATGCATATTTTCCCTTTTCTGCTGTTTTTTTTTTGTTTATGAAAGAGAAAGAATGAATGACAGACTAAATGAGCTATAATGTATCTGAACCATTCTTTCTATTGTTTTTCATTTCAATAATATACATAGTATATATAGTTTGTCATTACTAAAGCCTGTATCACCTGCATACCATAGATGATCTTTTGCATAGTCACTGTCTGTAGGGTATGTTAGAGGTAACTGCATCTCAGCAGTGTCAGTTCCTGAGAAAAGGGAACCTCCTGGTTTCACTGGTATGGATTGTTTCACAGATGTGTATGTGAGTGTTTATTCAGTTGAGAGTGAGACATTTTCACAGGCGCATGGTTTGTCTGAGAGCTGAAGAATACATTGAATCACATTGAATTTTATGGGTTTCCCTTCATATGCCCTCAGTTGAGAGTGAGACATTTTCACAGGCGCATGGTTTGTCTGAGAGCTGAAGAATACATTGAATCACATTGAATTTTATGGGTTTCCCTTCATATGCCCTCAGTGACATGGATGTTTTTGAACACTCAAGTCACTTTTGTGGTTCATTGTTGTGCTGCATTCATGTCAAATTGTTTCCAATCTTTCTGATCCTTCCCAACCATTTGACATAGTGTGAATACAGCATTAGCTTGTAAGGGCTTTAGCTGGATTATAAATCTTATTCTTTTTTCATTAAACAATTAGGAAGGTAGAGAGGAGAGGAGAGAGAGTGATGCAATGAAGTAGTGGAAGAGTGACATTTCAAGAGAATGGGTGGTGTTAGGATACAAAGGTACTGAATTAATAGATATTGACTTAAAATTAGAAAATGAATGACTAATGATAAAAAAGGGGACAGATGGAGGGAGGGACAGCTGGAATGACTGATAGATAAAAGATAAAGATAAAGAGTGATGCTGTGATCTACTAGAATGATCAATACATGATTAATGGATAATACAAATGGCTAGCAGGAGAGGGATTATTTTTTATTATGCACTATCACTGTTATTTATACAACAAATTGTCTGATAATACACATAGTAATAAACTTCCAACTGCTGGTTGCTATAGGAGCTACACTCATGTCAATTCAAATTTAAATCTCAACCAGGAGGCAACATTGTGTGTTTTCTTTCATGAATATCTTTTCAGCAGAAATGCAAATTTCCCCACAGTATGTTTACTTGAAAAACTGTACATAAGATGCAGCACACAAAATTCTCAGGATATGTTAAACGATGCATCCATTTTTAGAGTGAAATGTTTGAAAGAGGGACACAGATGCTGAGTGAACAATGTTGCTGTGGGCGGGTGAGTGGGCGGCTAGTTGAAGAGATGCCGAGTGTTGGATCCACTCTGCGCTGCCTCTTACATATCTCATCCCCTCATTGCTCCATCTCTGTCCATCTATGCATCAAACATCCACCCACCAACCTCAACATACCTTACTATAAAATTTGAATACTACCACTACTACTGATAACAGTAAGCACAACAAAAACAATGAGCAACCATGTAAAAGCCAGCACTACAGTAGATGGATGGTAGTTCACACTTCACACACTGTTAATATCTTCCTTGTTTCAAACTGATCTTATATTTTGTTACATTTGGCAACAACATCCTTTCTAATGTTACAGTAACTTCAAAGTTTAGGATAGGTCCTCAATTGATTAGATGGAATCTTATTTTGAAATTCCAGTTTACATCATTGACAAATTAAACTATAATTAAACTCATATGGTACAATCCAATCCACACTAAGTTCCACCTGATAAGGAGACCTCTTTTCCTCATCAAACCCAACTGTAGAGATCATTATAAAGGATCTGGCTTTTGGGTTTTACTGGCTGCAGTCAAGACCATTTCAGTTGGATTAATGACAAGTCCAGGTCCAAGCAGCTTTGAAATCAAGAAAAAAAAGGATCCATTCAGTATTCTTCATGCTGGTCTCTTGAAATTGTTGTTTGGGTAAAACTGTGATACAACTTTAATTACTCGGCACAATTCTTTTAAATTTAGAAAGGATTGAAACGTGTAAGGAACAGAAGAAAAAAAATGTGTAAAAGTTACATCATAATAATAATTTTAATAAAAATAATTCTAATAATAATAATGACTTTATTTTGTATGGCACCTTTCATGAAACCCAAGGTTGCTTCACAATAACAAGAAACACAGACAAAAACGCACATAATGTTCTAAAATTGTGATTATAACTCTTAGAAAAGAATATTTGTATTAGCAATAATTATTCTGATACAGTGCTATGACACTATGACATACAGTATATCTGCATATTTGTGGTTCTCTTCTCAATGAAAATGAGGATCCTTGGTTGTCATGCATTACCTACCTTTATTACAGAATTTTGCATCTGCATGACCACAGAGCATGATGACACTTGACAGTAAAAACAAAATGAAATGATTGAGACTGAAGACTGTAATGGTTGAGGTGGATAAGGCAGAAAAGTTCAATTCAAGACACCAACAAGACAGAGACAAGTTAAGATAATGGAAAAATACATCTTGTGATGGAGACTGGACTTGACAACCATGTATTACAGATAGGCATGGGCCAGTATGAGATTCTGACGGATAGCCTTAGACAAAAACACGGTATTATGATTACAGCTCTAAAATGTGATATTTTGTATTTAAATCTGTATTTAAAAACAAAAAAAAGAAAAAACTTTTCTATTGAGTCTTTTATTTTTAAACAATACATAGAAAATGATAGAACATTAGTAAAATCAGATTTAAAATAAAAAATAATAAAAAAATAAGTGCAGTCCTTTAACTGAGGTTAAACCTGCAACTCAAGTCACGACATAAATTAATTATTTTTAGTGAAAAAAAACAACACAAAATGCAAATAAATGCAATCACTTAACCTGTGGCTCAAGATCAGAACATAAATAATTGAAAAAAGTAAAAACTCTTAGATAGATAGATAGAAGATAAAAATAAATAAATGCAGGCAGGACCTTAAAACTGAATCTCAACAGACTTGCTCACTATCATATTCGACGTATTGCTTCCTCGGGTTGCCACTGTCCGCAAGCACGTTTTGCACGTTGGGCGACCTTCTTCCTCCAAGCCACGGCTGTCTCATCTGTCTTATCTGACAGCTAATGATTCAAGATTCAAAAAACGTTATTGTCTGTCACATCGTTACAGGGCTCAAAACTAGCTGTCGGATTCAAACAAAGATGTCGGTGGTGTGGAACTTCTTCGGAGTAAATGAGACAAATAAAACAATCTATGCAGCGGGAGCATCTGCAAAAAGTTTCAACATGAGAATGGCGACATTAATCAGATCAGCGATAAGATATTACAGCCAATCTCACAAATTGCATAAAATGCTAAATATCGGCCGATCCGATATAGCCGATCAGATCGGTGGAAAGCAACTGGAGGTGCGCGGGAGGAGGGCTACTTTACACTGCAGCTGCATACGACCTGAAGGACCTCCACTTTCTCTCTGATGAGACGTCACATAAAAAAAACCCTGCTCATACCGCAGGAACGGTATGACGGAAAATTTGAGTGGTTTTGAAACTGTGACTATTTCATACCGTGGTATACCTTGAAACCGGTTAACAGGCCCATGCCTAATTACAGACAACCCTGTATTATAGTCCAAATAAGTGTGGTAATAATTTACTGTTATCATTCAAAATGCTACATAATGCTTTGGAAACATGGGTGCAAAATTGATCGTAGTTTTACGAAATAGAATATTTCATAATAGATATGCACCAAGTATTGAACCCACAATGTCCACTCAAGAGCTGTCATGGAAGTTGCTGCTGCAGGCTGGAGGACTGTGGAGGGGCTGATGGATGCTAACAGTGAAAGAGGAGAAAGAGCGAACAGAATCAAGAGGAGGAGGAGGAGGTGGTGGTGGTGATGATGGAGAGGAGTGTGGGAGGGCCGACATGCTGGAAGACAAAAAGGCTCTGAGGATGAGAGGGATGCTGGGAAGAGAGGAGAGGAGGACGCAGCTCATCTGAAGTGTTTACTCATGTAGATTCTCTAGCAGAGAGCGGCAGGGAGGAATAAAGCCACAGAGATGCAAAGGAGGATGAGGGCTTTCTTGGTGCTACAGAACTAAAAGGCACAATCAAAGCTTTGTCGTAGCTGTTTTAGAGAGTGCGGTATATTTGTAGACATACTTTCTGATTTACCGCAAGTGTTTTAGCACAAGTACCCTGTCAAAAGAGGCACTTATCATTCTCATTCATTTATTTGTAGAATCTCTTTCGTAATGTATGATTTTCAGATGGTGCAAATGTTGGGATAGCCTTCCAGATCAAAGTAGTGATCCCGTCAAAGATGATGTTTGCTGTGATCTGAGGTTTATACACTTTGCAGTTAAGTCAAGAACATCCTTGGGGTATTCATTGTTAGGATGATTCAGAACATGTGCAGTGCTTTTACTGGTGTGAGGTGTATTGGAGATTAATAGAAAAGGAGAAAGAGCAACAGACAGAGAGAGCTCATCTTGTCATCCTCCAGCTTCTCAGCTCTGCTTCACATACAAATACCTTAGCTCTGGTTTAAATTGCAATGATGATGTCATTTCTAAACACAACCCCTAGCTCTCTGGTTTTCCCTAATCTTCCTTTCATCTCTAAAGCAAATTGAAATCTTCGACATCATTACTCAAGCAACATTTCACCTTTTAGCAAAGACGAGGATCTGTGAAATGCATAAAATGATAATTTGCCACACAGTAGCTTGTAAGGGACCAAGGTATTATGTAAAAAAAATGATAGGTGACTTTGTAATTTATGTTCTAAATGTTGCACTTAGATGGTGTTTTTTCCTCCACACATTTTCAAAGTGATAGATTTCAGACAAAAAACAAATGCTGAAGTTGGATATTTGGTATAGATATACTTAATTTCAGTCATTGTGTGTTGCAATTTCCAAACTGGGGTCACTACTGACTTACCACAAACTGTCAACACAAGTAGTATTTGCAGATAGTATTTGCATCCATCTTTTACATTTCATACATTGATAATAATTATGGTTGCAGCTAATGATTAATTTTCTTTATTATGTCTGATATCTGATTATGTTGACTATAAAATGGTTAGTTATTTGGTCTCTATACTGTAGCATGTCAGAGAATAGTGGAAAATGCACATCAGATATTTAAAATCACATTTTTAAAGGGTTTGGTTCTGCCAGTGGTCTGAAAACAAAATATATTCAGTTAACCAGAAGACTAATTAAAGCAGCAAATCCATACATTTTAGGAGCAGAAACCAGAGAAATGATGGTATTATATGATAAATCAATCTTAATTGCTGCACATCGACTAATTGATTACTAACTGACTAATCATTTCAGAACTGCAATTTCCATAATATTGTGCTCTCTCTGAGTAATACGATGAAAATGTAGGTGTCTTGTTGGCTATTCAATTGTTTAAAACCAATGGAAAAATTATGTTTTTCAATGATAGACCATCTGAAAACAATGTTTGTTTGTATTGTACTCAGTAATTACAAGATATTGCTCCAAAATTATCATTTCTATTATCTATATTTTTCCAGTTATCAGCCACAAATTCAAAAGCACCAAGCTCTTGAAGTAAGTGAGAAAGCTTTAAGATGACAACATGTGGACTGCAGTTATACTCTACGTTTCTCTCCCGTTGGCCCACTGAGTTGTTTATTTCCGTGAGACTCCCCTCTCCACCTGAGACTTTCATCTTGGCCTCGGGGCCGAGATGAAACAGCAGGACCACCTTGCACACAGCATGAGGGACTGGCCCCTTTGGGTTTCGGGGGTTCGCCGCGTCGTTCATAACTCCCCTGTTTTTAATTAGCTCCTTCAACAGGGAACGTGGCAGCAGAATTGCAGCCTTCGAGGGGGTTTCAACGGAAGATTTCTTTTCTTTTCCTGTGCCCCTACGCACTCCTCATAGGAACACAGGGAATAATCGACGTGTTCAGAAGTAGAGACCCATAATTAAGACGTTAGCGCTATTGTGAGGAAAAAAAAACAATGTTTTTTCACGTTTTGTCTTTTTCTTTTTGTTTTCTTTTTTTTGGCAAAGTTCACTCGGTAGCCCACTCAATGATTGTCAGACTGTGAATTATAAGATTATTTGTAAGCTATTTAAGAGTCTTTAAGTTCTTCTTTTGACTGCTAGAGAACGTATTGAGCACGATTTGACGTCAGCCCCCCCCCCCCCCCCCCTTCTGGGGCTGCACTCTGTCATTAGAGGCAATAGAAAGAGAGAGCTTCAGTATAATGCCCAAACCATATTCTATCTATCTCCTCATAATACCCCGTAATGCTAGGTAGCATACTTAGCAGGTTAAAACCAGATTAGAGTCTCAGCTTAGTGTAAGGGATCCATTACAAAGTGTGTGTGTGTGTGTCTGTGTGCGAGTGTGTGAGTGTAAGAGTATTAGATGGGGTTTGAGGTAATTGATTTGGATGGAGGCGGTATCCGAAGGCAGACAGAGGCACATGGAGACGGAGATGGAAAAAGTGAGAGAGATGAGAGTAGTGAGAGACTAACAGACAAGACAGACAAGCATATAGCCAATAGATATGAAGAAATACAGTAGTCAGAGGGCAGTAAGGTGGGAAGAAAAGGCACAAAAAGACAACGCAGAGAGATCAATAGATACACATGCAGTGGGGGGGGCAGAAAGACAAATAAAGGCAGGCTGATAGATGAAGGCACTGAGATACATAGAGGTGGGGATAGATTTTCTTTGTGTGATCCTGACCTTGCATTAGACCTGCATACAACAAAAAAACTCAAAACAAAAGATGCCTGAGGAGCAGATGTCCTGTTACTTATTGTAATATTTTATTTTTGAACATCCTCCCTCCTAGAGATGCACATATAAAGTATATAGTACATAAATGCCTCCACATGCAGAGGTGTTCATACTCTATCTTTACAGTCTTTGTTGTTTTTCTTAACTAAAGATTGTGGATTTTTTTTTTTTTGGGATAGACATCTATGTTGAAGGATTGGCAAGCATGTAGATACCCACTGTGGCTTTGATGTGAGATGAAAGAGGTGGGGTTTAGTGAGCGGGTCAGTCAGGGCAATCCCGTCTTGCATACTGTATGTTTTTAGCTACCTCCAGATCTGCTCCAGATTTTTGATTTGATGGCACACACCAAAGTTGAAAGGGTGTGAAGATGTTGAGAGTAAATCGAGACAATGTTGGGATTTTTCCATAATCATTTAATGCCAAAAGTAGTCATCGATTAGTTGTAGGCGTAATATTGTTAGTTTATTTTCAGTGTATTATGCCTACAGAGTATAAACAGATTTTTGGTGGATATATTCCTTGAAATGCAGGGCTAAAATTAATTACTTGAAATGGAAGACACGTAGATGTAGCCAGCTCTAAATGAAAAAAATCTGAGTTTGGAAAGGTTCTGATTGAAGTGTTTTTTTTTTTTTTCACAACCAAGAATCATCCTGCTCATATTTTTTTGGCTATGATGCTCCCTATGATGAGTTTCAAAGACACCAGCTGCCAGTGTTTTCCATTGAATAATTTAACAAACAATCACTCATTGGTTTGTAGGCCTGGAACTTAAACTGCTGCTTTGAACTTTCTATTTCCTCGGGGACCAAACTATTTGTTGTGCACTCAGGATCAGACTTGGAACTTGTTACGGAATTGCATTGAAGGTGTGTTAGGTAATTTTAATGCCTGGAACAATAGCCCGAGGGTATTAATCATGTGTAATTTTCTTACCGCAATTCTCTTGCTGTTTCTGGGGGTCATTTTCCACATCAACGAGCAGCAGGCACAGAGCACAAACGCGTATACATAGATTATGCAGATGGGGGAATGTAGGCCGTAAATGAGCTGTTGTTTGGAGCTTAGTCTGGAATAGCTCAAAAATAGTCCATTTCGCCCACTTTGTTACAGAAGCATAAACATTTGCATACCTGCTTGATTTTATTGCACTGATGGAAGCCCAACATGGTGCCTGAGGTTAGGGAGGTCTGTGTTACCCCATACAGGTTAATCCCAAAAATAATACTTTCCATCGGATGTTTTAAAATATTCATGTTTATCTATGCAATCATTTTATACACACATCATGTTGGAAACGTATTTTTGTTTCCTCTTCCATATGAATAATTATAAAAGTGTTTTTCAGTGTTTGGTGGTTTCATTCGGGAGTGGAATATAGCTGCCTTTTACTCTTCAACATCCATATTAGCTTCTATCATTTCCATTTACAGTTCTAGCAGAATTTGAGGTTAAAGCCTCTTTGGTTTTGGCTACCTGAACAATGCTGAATATTAACACTCTCTGCCTGATTCAACTTCTGTGACTTTACACCAGTAATGGAAGACAAGAGCTACAAGTGACACTCAACTTGTCCTTCATGCTGCCAGATTACAGGCTTTCATTTTCAACTCCATGTGTAGCATCATTATGGGAACACCTAAATGGGATACTCAAAACGTAGCTGTGGTCAGGACACCTGTGTGTGTATTTATATATATATATATAAAACAACCAAAATGTCCTTACTAAATGCTTTTTCCTTTTACAGTAACTGAAGATGTGTACACCACTCATTATTTCAGAATGTCATCACTTTGTATTGATGAACTATAAAAATAACATCAGTATATTAAGGCAGAAATATTGTTTTTGACTAGATTGGGCAGCTCTGTATTGCTGTATATAATTTACAGCCCCAACCTCTGAAAAATAGAACGCATAAAGCAAAAAAGATTATACATGAAGGGAGTGAACATAGACAATGGTGAAACTCAAAAACATTACCATACCATATCTCTTCTAATAGTGGTCAGGGCCTTTATTTACCTCAACTGGGTACCAGGCCTTTACTGAAAGTAGGCTTATACTAGAGAGAGGCCTTTATTTTATTATGTCCCTCTGGTTGATAAGTATACAATGCTCATGTTTTAGTATAGAGCCTCCACATAGAGGCACCACTTAGCTGTAGCATTTGGGTATCAAGCTCACAGATGTATGCTTGCTGATTTAGGCAAGTTACCATGGTTACCCCTGCTCATGTAGTGTTACTGCTGTCATTATTATTATATATGCGTCGTTCTCCCATTATTTAAACAATATTAATCCTTAGAGTCTCCTCTGTCCCCTTCCTTCATGCACATTATAGTACTGGCACCAGGAGTTTATCCACCCTTGTGTTGGCATGTGTGTGGGGTCTTTACTGTTTTTGACCATCCCTCCGGTCCATTATTGGAAACGCAGCTTTTAATCAACCACTGTTCTTTACTTGAGCAAAAACAGTATTTAAATGCAATATGTGGAGGGTCAGGTTCAGAGCGGGTTAGATTGGAGCTTTGATGAGAGACATTGGGACAAAGTCTCATACAGGTACAGAGGCACAGCAGCCTTTTCCTGAGGCGCAGTGATATTTTCATCCAGGTCAAAAGCTCACAGTACAAGGTGCACCTGTCTTTAGTTGTTAGAGAGGCACTTAAATAAATATTTCCAATTCTCCCAAAAAATGTTTTATGTTGTACCAGACCAACCTTGAGTCTCAGTTAAACTGACACAAAATGTGTTTTTTTTTTTTTCATCTGAAAAGTTTTTTTCAGTCCGTTTGCTTCTGTATCATACTGGGTTACCTATTCTACTGAATAATGCATTAATAATGAAATGTTTTATCTCCTATTTTATCAAAAAGTTTTGTTAAAACACTAGTTTTGAGAGACTGCTTATCACAAACTTGTTTCTTAGTTAAAAGTAGCCTTTTTATTTGTTTTTCCCTTTGCCCGTGGCCTGTGTGTTCTTACTACAGTGGCATGGTTAGGATGTTTACCATTCAAATTAATTATGTTAGTCTTTTCAGAAAGTGCTGACTGAATTCATAAATTTGGCATCTTTCATTTCCTACTTCAGTCATTCAGGTTCATGCATTCAAACCTAAGAGATGCACAATGCAATTTTAGTTTGATACTGTTAGCCTCTGAGCAGATCCAGTAGGGCAGCTGAATCAGCTGTGTGTTGTGTGGAAGTGATGGAAAGTCTTACTCACTTTTCTACACATAATTCTTTGGGATGTGGTGTAAATTGATGATTCTCTGGTCGGCTGGTCAGCTGACCCTCCCACCAGTAATTCACAGATGTTTTCACAGGTTCCTATATCATATTTGACATTGAGTGGTTGGCTCACAGTGTACAGTACTAGTACTACTCTCACTGCAGTTTTACTTTTTTGTTTGTTTCTTTGTTTTTGCTTTTTTTGTTTTACCAAACCGAGTATCTAGAAAGTAGAGAACAGTATAATTGTTTCTAAACTAACAATTATAAATTAGTTTAGAATTGTAATTTCTTCTTTCTTTGTCAAATGTATTGAATTAATAATATGATGGCTTATTGGTGAATCTTCAGCTTGTTCCGATCGTGTTTTCCTATGTCTTGGACAGGAAGTTTCCCGTTCTTGTTGAGATTGAGTTATGTTTTGGGTGTCCTTGTCAGTGCTGTCTTATAATTCTCTGAGCCTCTTATTTTCATATTTTTTCTACGAAATTATCAACCTGCATCACAAAGTATCATGCACACAACACTACGTATGGTATACTGTACATTTGCTCTTTTTCTCTTTCTTGATAGTTACACTCACATACAGACACATACACATTGGGCTTTTAGCTGCACATATCGTATACATTTATTACCCAACTCATTTCACAGCCAACAAATCCAACCATGGCTGTTTTGATGTTGCGCTAATTATAATGAAGGCTTTATGGGTTACTTTATATGCTTTTAATGTTCCATACCTTCATACCTGTTCCTCCACTTCAAACTGATAACATAGATGTGTGTGTGTGTGTGTCTGTGTCTGTGTCTGTGTGTGTCTGTGTGTGTCTGTGTGTGTCTGTGTGTGTCTGTGTGTGTCTGTGTGTGTCTGTGTGTGTGTGTGTGTGTGTGTGTGTGTGTCTGTGTGTGTGTGTCTGTGTGGAAAATCTTACTATGGCTTCTTTGTCTGATAAAATGGACTGTAACTTCTCAATTAACTTACAGAACATGCAGTTGGCTTTTCTCATGTTGGATGAACAAAAACCAAAACAAAACACACTAAGAGGACTGAGAGCCTGTATTGTCTACTGTTGATGTTTTTTATTGGACTTTTATGGGACAGGACTGGCAGGGATTGGAAGAGTAGATGAGTAATATCTGTCAATTAGTGTGTATATGGCATAAGTGTTTATGGGAAATGTGACACTAAGGTATCACTGGCATGAAAAAGAGGCTAACATTTGTCTTAAGGTATCACGATTAAATTGCCAGTGATATTTGACTGTTTAGAAGTGCTATACTGCAGTACCCATCAGTATTATTAGTACTCTGACATATAGATCATTCAGGTTGTCATCTGTTAAATGAGAAAGTGTATGTGTGTGTGCGTGTGTGTCACAGTGGACTCCCCTACATAGTGGCTCCCTATTGGCTTTCTAGCTAATGTGTTGTCTTTCTCTCTGTGTATTTGTCTGTCTGTCTGTCTGTTTGTCTGTCTGTCTTTATGACTGTCTGTCTGTGATTTTGGTTGTGCATGCACAATGTTCTCTTACTTTTTTGTCTCTTTGCCACATCTGGCCTATCATTTATTTTCTTTGCTTTTCGTGTCAATTATTTGTGCATGTTCTTTTGACTGTGTGTCTCTATTTTGCATGTCCCATGATCTTCTTTCTACACGTTACCTGCTTTTAAATGTCTGCTTTAAATGTATGTTTGTGTTTGTCTCTGCTCGTCTCTCACACGTCCCTGTCCATTTGTCTGTGCATCTCTTTCTTTGTGTTTGGTCTTGTCGTTGTCTGTCTTCTCCTATCGTCGCCGTCTCCATAATGTCCCCTCCTCCAGCCTTTGTGACTTTGCTGAACGGGGACCAGGCTCAGGATGCCATCCGCTCCCTCCATCACAGCACTGTCCGGGGACGCTTGATCAATGTCACCCTGCAGCCTACCGACTCCCTGCTCTGCCTCACCAACCTGCCCCACACCTTCACCGCCCAGCAATTAGAGGAACTGGTACGCTCCTACGGAAACATCGAGCGCTCCTTCCTGGTGTACAGCGAGCTGACGGGACACTCCAAAGGA
Source organism: Scomber japonicus (assembly GCF_027409825.1). NCBI lineage: Eukaryota > Metazoa > Chordata > Actinopteri > Scombriformes > Scombridae > Scomber > Scomber japonicus. Next base: position 25,395,765 of record NC_070584.1, on the reverse strand, counting down.
TATGGATTCGTTGAATACATGAAGAAGGACTCCGCTTCACGGGCCCGCTCCGAGCTGCTGGGCCGACCACTGGTACGTTAAAATGATCTTGTCATGTGTAATTAATTGATGCCGTTCTGCTACATTTGCAGTATCTATGAGTCTGAAAAGGTGGAACTAAAGGATCATAAATGGGGATGCTGTGCCTGTTGGGTACAAGTGATTTATTTTAGTTTGCTTCCAGGCATCATCCTCTTAATATAGATAACCAAAGAAACTTCCATAATAGGTTTTGAAATATCAAGCGTGAGTTGATGTTTTCATTTCAACAAACCAGTTACCAGATAAGAGTCACTTTATTTTAAGTTACCTATTTGTAAGAAAGGATTTGAGCATACTGGATTGGTTTATTGGCTATTACAGAGCAGTTTGCATAATCACATTCAATTTGGCTCAGACAAAGCAGGAACCAGACAATTATGGTACTAGCCAGCCTGTTTTAATTCAAAGATAAAATTAAGCAAAAAAAGTCAAGGTCACGTCTGCATATGTAGTTGTTTACTCCCACAAAAGTTTGCCAAATCTTGTAATCATCAGTTGGAGTCTTCGGAAACTTGCATTGCAAGGGACAATAGATAATCACTAGAAATATGGGTTCTTCCAGTTGAGTATGGTTTCAATTTATGATGAGAATATGAAAGGAAAAAGTGGAAGTGTACACACAAAAAAGCTAAAAAAAATCCCTCCATGTCTAGACACACAATTTAGATTATACAACAGTTTGTCTGACCATGCATCAGACAAACTGTGATTGGTTCGAGCAGTAGCGTTTGCTCAAGGGCTGACAAGCTTTCAAATTGGCACACAAGAGCAAAGACCATGAATGTATAATTAAATTCATACTTACAAATATTATCTCTTTGTTTGGAATTATGTGTAGGAGTGTGAAGGCAGAGGAGGGTCTTAAAAAAACAGATTCTTTATGACACTGCTCTGGTTGTGCAGGGGGATCGCTCACTGATGGTGCAATGGATGGACGTCAACCAGCTGAGTCAGGAGGAAAACCTGCACTCTAAGTGTCTGTGTGTTGATCGGCTGCCGCTGGACCTCTGTGACTCTGAGGAACTGACCCAGCTCTTCTCTGAAACCTATAAACCTGTCTTCTGCCAGGTGAGTGAGTGTGCACATGTATTTCTGTGCTTGTGTTAGAAGCTGTACAGACATACAGACTGTGCTTCTCTCTTCATTACATATGAAAATGACTAATTCTTACCATTTTATGGTACGTTGAAAGCACAGACTTCCAAATATAACCTGCAATTTAGCAAGTATAATTACAGAGAGAGGGCCCTTTTACTTTTCACACCTCAGACAAACAAGATCAGGTGTGAAAAATTATGTATCCAAGAGGTTATGGCACATTAAACATGTCTGTGCTATGAATCCAGGGTTTGAGATAAATGTTCCCAAAATCAGTGCCTCTCAGTGTAATGGATGGATCTGTTCTTCATAATATGTCGGACCCTCCTTCTGAGCACACACCATTAAATTAACACTGCCAGGTGTGAGGTGTTAATGCAAAATTTAAGGGTCAGCGTCCCTATTTGCCAATCTCAGACTACCTCTAAGCAACTGTTTCCATGGTGAGGTGTGGCTGCTGTGACATCAGCCCCGCCCTTCAACTCCCTCCCTCTGTTCCACTCTGCTGTTTCTTGTTTTGTTTTTGTTTTTTGTTCTCTCCCGGTTCGGCTGTGTTATGTACCACCCTGCTCCATTACATCCACTCCACCCCCACATGCCCATTTAGACATCACTCAATGGGTATCTTTCATCTACTGCATTTCCAGTTTTAGCTCCACCCCTCTGCCCCACTCCCACATAGAAATCAATACACCCACATCATCCTGGTCCCATGATGCTTTGTGGGTGTTTATCTCATGTTGCTTCACTGTTACAGAGCCAGCAGGCTTTGACCTATGGTTCAGCATTCATGTACTGTACAGTATGTGCTTGTGAGTGAGTGTATTCCTGCACTTCAGCATGTATTTGGTGGAATACTAAATCCACTTTGTTCATAAAATCATGTAAACCAATGAACGAGGGAAATAAACAGCATACACCACAAACAGCAGAGTAGTTGTTAAAGGACTAATCACAGTATATATATTATCTAATGTCATTTTTACTGTTGACAGAGACATTTCAAGCATGAAAGCATAACAAGGCTTGAGTTTAATTTGGTTATCACACAGTTTATCACACACATAATAGCAGGTCAGGACCGTCCATCCTACTGAAGCTGTTGTCAGTGTGTTGGTTTATCTGAAAGCCAGCAGTGATTCCACCCACACAACAACACTGGCAAGCTGGATGCATGCCGTATGTGTATTGCAAGGTCATAAATTCATCACATGTAATGAGCCGGTCCTGCTTGCAGCCAAGATGGATTTTTGACCAAATGCCTCACAATTTACTATACGTTGTGTTCAAAGCTAAATTGATAGATGAGGCTGATATATGGCCAATGTTGCCTTGTTGCAGATGTATTGGTATCAGCGTATGTTGACCAATAAGTTAGCCTCTAAAATTCAGTGTAAGTCAGGCTAATACAATTTTATCTTCGTGATTTTGACTGAAAGAAGTCTGTCATAATGTGAAATTTAGAAAAATATACCACATTATAATAATATGTTGTTTAATATAATTTTATCAATGCCAATATATAACCCAGCTGTACTTGTTGTTACATTGGTACCTTCAACGTGTCATATCCTGAACTGCAGTCTTTGAAAACTGAAAACAAAAATGGACATTTTGGAGTTTGTCATTTCCAAATTGCTGATGGGTTGTATCTTTGAGTAGAGTGTTTAGAAATACAACATTTGTCATTTGAAGTGACATTTGTCTTTACTAACTGTGTATGTTTTATAATTTTATTGAAACGTGTTTACAGTGGTTCATACGTACTTACATATGCATGTACAGGAACATCTCCACATTTCTGCATGCTGTTGCACTCGCTGTGAGAGGTGAAAGTTGTGTTTGTTGTGCAAAAGTTTACATCCATTAGAAGCACAACGGCTGATGCTGTTTTGTATGCAGCCACTGTAAAAGTTTGTCAGCTTGCCAAGCGTGATATCCCTGGGGATATGTTTGATTTTAATACAAGAAAATACAAGCATAGTGTGAAAAGTGTCACTTCCAGTTTGCTGGCCCTATTTGAAGTGGCATCTCCAACTGTGGTTAACATGCCAGTCTGGCCATTTTACCCCAAACTATAAAAGGACACATTGATATATGATTGATATATTGATATGTTTTTGGTTAATTACCAAGCATTAGTGATACCAGCTTCATTCCTGTAGGTGTGTCTGCTTGTCACACTCCAAGGGTCAGTGTCATCTCCTTTACTGAACTGCATTCCTATAGATGTATTAGTGCAGACACTTACAACAGTTCAGATTTATAAAATAAGTTTGTCAAAGATGTCTTTGTTGCTGCATGTTCTTTTGTCCTAGATCTTTACCTAATGTCTTGCAGGCATTAACTTGAGTCTGTCTTACATAAACAGTCTTCCTCCTCCACACAGGTAGAGCTGAGCCCTGTTGTCACTTTTCCTCTGTTCAGAGTGCACTTAACCTGTGCCCTTGGCTCTGAGCACTATAAATCTGTTGCCCACGAAAGGGCCCTCCAGGATGCACTTTGGCCTGAGTCAGCTGGGAGAGATGGAGGAAGGAGGGGGTAAAGAATGTCAACCATATTAGAGGAAAGGACAGCCGGATGGAGACAGTAAGCAGCAAAGGGAAGAGGTGAGGAGGGATGATTGAGCTGAGAATGCCAGACCTATTAGAGAGAGGATGGAGTGAGGGAGGAGAGGGCCGACAGTGTCAAGCCTAATAGAGGGATGGAGGTAGACGGGGAGAGATGGAGAGCTGAGGTAAAATGGTGAAGAGGCGTAGAATGTCAGTCACAGTAATTGTTGGCGTATTTGCAACCGTAAATGTTATAATGATGGCTGAGAGTTAAAAACTGAAATTTTCCCTCAAATCGAGAGAAAAATACCCAACAAATTTTACCATTAGTATACTATAGTCTGTAAAAGAGTGAAGTTAGAGATTGATTAGCAGAATATTTAGGATGAATAAGGAGGGAGACAGGTTAATAAAAAGAAAGTCTTCCATTCTTTTCAGATTCTCATCTAGGGCCCATTTTTAGACCTGGCATTAACTTACATCTCAGGTGATCCAATCACAACTGGACAGCCGAGGCACATTGTTATATAAACCTGTCTCTATTATACGTCTCAGGCTGACCACTTGTGTCCAGATTTCGTTGCTGCTCACATCACTTCAGCTAGGAGTTCAAACAGACCTCCACACCCGAGGGATTTGTTTTTAGTGCTAGCTAAAGACCTAACCAAAATGAACAAATAATTTCCAAGAAATACAATATATCACAACTATTACCTAATTACGTGATAATGTATTTGCAAGGATTCATCGTGCAATTGTGGATTTTTCCATCTCATATAATGACCCCCAAATTAAAAAACAATACTAAGTCAGAGGACAGAAATGCTAGCTGCTCTGTGAGGCGGAACTGAAGTTTCCATTCCAACGTAGAGCCCATTTTTGACCAAATTAAGAAAAAAAAAAGAAATGTGAAAATTCGCAGTTGGGTGCAATGAGATTAACAGCTGGTGACTCTAATTTTCCAGTCCAGTGCCATTAAACCATTGCAGGAGAAGACTCTACCTCTACCTTTGGCAACATTTGATTTTCTTTTTGAGTTTCTGTTTCCCTTTTAGCTAAGGACAGTATTACTGGCAAGAGTAGAATAGACATGTATTTCAGCACTTTACTTCCAGCAAATCACACTGAAGTATGCTCAAAAGAAAAATCCTGTTTTAGCCTTAACACAACGTTTTAAAGCCTCGTTGGTTCTCTTTTTCACAGTGAACCAAAGAGGTTTTACAAGAAAAAGCAACACAAATCAGCCTCCTCTGCTGTAAGAAAATGTAAGCAGTTGAATTATTTTATTCAGAAGCAATAGAGAAGGAATAATATAGCCAGAAGCAGCTATTTGTGGGTTTGAACCTTCTCGCACTCAAGAGAGGGAAGCAGCTCAATCGGTCAAAATTAAACCCCTGAGCAGCAATGAGCAGGGTTTCAGGCTTCACATAGCTGAGGAGAGTCACTACAGCTGGTTTGATTCTGTTTAAAAAGGAGTGAAACTAATCTCACACTTGTTTCATCATTACAGTGTATGCAGGGAAAAAAAAGTTTAATTCAACAAAGAAGTGCATATACTCTAGTAAATATCTTGTCTTATTTTGTCTACTCTATATTAAATGCATTGAGAAGCTCAGTGATGAAAAAAACCTATATCAGAGCTGTTTATTAATATTCTTAAATATGTTCCAATGATCCATGTTACATGATATGTTAATTTGTTGTTGTTTTTTCAAAGGCATACACTTGAAGTATAGTTGATTTATTACTGATTCACTGAATGATCTTCAGAGTAGCACTTCCAAGAGACACAGATATTGACTGAAATACGAGCCAGTGCCAACCAAAGGAAGAATGAGTATGCAGTAGAATGTAAAGCTACTGTTTGGCCCGGATGCTATATTGTCAATGACTAATTATATGCGCCCATTTGTAGTAAACATGTGCCCAAGCACTTGACGAGTAATTTAGCAGTTTATATGGTCATTTTGCATTCATTATGTAACTCATAATATAATATAATAATATATAGTAGAATTGTGTAGCTCAGTCCCACATGGCAGTATACTAAAATTAGTGATCATACATTTGAAATCCAAAAAGCAGATGTAACAGTGCTGTATTTCCGTTTATGCAAATTAGCAAAAAATCCATTTTGAATCAATTATTGTCCAAGTGGCTTTTTTGTTGAGCATATAGTATTGTAGATGTTTGTCATTTTTCAAATCAGTCGGTCTGACTGTGTGGAGGGTGGCCTTTCAACGCTATTAATTATAGCGCCACCATCTGGTCCATTGGTTTATATTTTTTAAAGTAGCATTTGTACGTCATTTCCAGTTAGGGTGTCAAGTTTCATGTCTACAGTTCGTTCCAACTCACAGCAAATTGAAATAATCAGTATTACACTCAAGATTGTGTGCACCAAAATTGATGAAATTCTATCCAGCGGGTTTTGAGGTACACATTTTCAGCATTTGTGGCATTTGCTGCCCCCTCTCAGTCTCCCAAGGTTGTATACCAAGTTTAGTGTTGATACACTCAAAATCAAAAAAGTAGATATATTACATATTATATAATACATATTACTTTTTTCAGTTTATGCAAATTAGCAAAATATCCATCATGGCAGACTTGTACTGTATGGTCTATTTGTTTTTGTTTTTTATATGTCTGTCAAATTTAAGTCAAAAAGACGTGCTAATTGAAGTATTTTTGAAGTATTTTCCAAGTGCAATCTTTAGATGCTTGACAGAGTTATTGGCACATTTTGGTTAAACTTACAATATTTCAAAGATTAAAAGAAAAAACTCTAGGTGTCATGTTCAGTGACATCTTTTGCTGTTCAGAATGATAATGAAGATCCTCCTCAAACATCTGTTGTTTGGTGAATTTAAACTGTGATTCAGTTTTTTCCTTCTAAATTCTACAGTAGAGATTTCCATATTCACATATATTTTTTAAAGATATTCATATGTTCACCCACTCAGTCTCTTGGTCACTTTCATGTACACATTCACACACCCACTCCGTGTCTCTCATTCAGCTCCCTTCATAAAGATCTTTACAGTTAAACTTGTCACTGCAATAGGTCATGTGCCTTTCTTCACAGACAGCTACGACAGGGCTGTCATGACCTCATCACTCGCTTGAGACAACTGACGCAGCCATTTAAACTCTCTTGGTCACACAGAAAACACACACAAACTGACATGGGATGTTCCTCTGAGTGTTTGCTCCACCAGTGCTCAGTCAGCATCTCTTGGCAGGGGACCACGACTTGAGGTCAAGAGCTGTCAGGGACACTGATAGCTAAGCTTGGTTTGTTCTCACATACTTACACACATGCATTTAAAAAAAGAAAGGTAATTCATTTTGAAGTTTCCTTATTTTCCCCTCAGTACCAAGCTGTGGCTACTGTGATTATTGTGATCATTCTCAGCTCCATACGTGCCCCCCCACCTTCCAAACATCTGTTGTCTTTGTGTTTTACTGTAACTTCAGCACCATGGACAGTTCCCAAATTCTTTGACCTTCCTGCATGTCTTGGTGAAGTTTTTAAATGCATTTGACATTTTTGATGTGTAACCCTTACATACTGTTCAGGGTCCAATTTGACCATTTTTACATTTGAGAGCTGTAACCTGTACACATTTCTGCAAGATGGACTTTGTCTAATTCTCCTGAACCATAAAATAGTGATTATAAATGTATTTTTTCCCCATAAATAAATACAATACACTCTCTTCATTAAGGACTAATCAACCATTTATTAATGACTGATGGAGAGTTTTATCAATATGAGTTGGTGCAGAGACTAATTATGAGTCAGAATATGAACAATATGTGAGGGTAAACCATTTGTTCTAGCTGATGTCATTTTTTTCAAACTTTTAGTGCCAGTCAATCAATCCACAAATAACTATGTGGTGTTTTGATTCAAAAATACTACTTCATAAAGTAGAACATGACAAATCTTGTAGCACACACACTACATCAGTGATTCCCAACCAGAGGTATTTGTATCCCAGGCAGCAGTCTGCAGTCGGAGGGTGTTTAACTGTCTTGGGGGGGAAAAAATCTGTTTTGGAGTTAAATACAAATAAACAATTCCAAACTGGTTTCAGGCTGAACTTAATGTTAATTACCACACTAACAAGTAACCTGTGAGTCAGCTGTAGCAACTTAACACCATGTGCTGCAATTAAAAGGACCTGAAAACTAGTTGGCAAAGGAGCTGAAAAGTTTAAATATGTTGCTTAAAGAACACATTTGGAACATGATTCATCATACCTGCATAATCAGATACAGTTTGCTAACTTGGAGGTTTGACAACTGCATTTTATATCTGTAACATACTTGGATATTTTTATCTCTATAAAATGACTTTATATGGCAGATTGTCATATAAGCAAAGAGGCTGCTTGTCTTCTACTGTAAAATATGCTAAATTTCACATTACATCTTAAGTGCCTCTTCAGTTTGACTTGATTCATTTGGCAGACGTTTGACTATATTGTCATTTTGCAGCACAAGCCAGGACAGAGTGATGTAACAGAATGTCTTTGCTTAACTCAATTTTCAGTACACCAAAGAATAACGCTAACATACAGTGTACTTGTCTTGTACATATCTCTCTTTCTCTCAAATACAATTCATATGACATAGTACTATAGCTGGCATTTAGCATTGTAGACTATGAAGGCCTAATTACCCACTCTAGAGGAAAGCAGAAATAAGGACAATATAGAATGTGTGAATGTTGACCTGAAGAAAGTTAACACAATTGCCTTGTTAATCAGGTTCATTGAACACAACCTAGTTAAATATCAGTCCATCCTGTCTAGATCTGTTGAGACTGGGTGCAGTAATAATGTTCATCATATAAACAGGAAACCATACAGTGGTCACAGGCTTATATTGTATATTTAATGCTACACTGGAGGCCACAGTTTTGACATACACAAAGAGACATACTGATCACTTAAAAGGAAGCCACATCCATCATAACTGAAAAAACTGCATTGACTTTAACATCATACAGAAGATCTTATTGCTCATCGACTTGTTTTTTCAGTTAGTGTGACTTACATTAGCCTGTTGGCCCAACCATGACAAGTTTAATCCATTAATTAGACTAGTGCAAGGAAATTACAGAAAGGCAGAATATGGACTAATTTGTTTTTGATTAAGAATGGCATGAAGTTCCAGATTTATGTGATTATTACCCTTTTTATGAATCATACCTTGAAGGAAAGGTAGGATGATGTCCGTACGTTACAATTAACAAATAATGAAAAAGATTTTCGTGAGCAGCTTTTTCAGTCACTTTTATCTAACATAATGTTGGATGATGATCAAGATAAACTTTTTTGTTGCAAGTTCCTCAGTATTACAAACATTTTACCTCACTTCGTGTTTTCTGTCTAGCAAGAACTCAACTTTTTCAGCAGCTGTACTTGCTAACAATTTTCATCCTGTCTAGTTTATTTTGTGGTTTCATTGAATGTCTTAGAATTGTACATGTTCAACCCATATCTGATTAAGATGTTAAATATATAACCATGAAGAGAAAGAACCAAACGACAGCTGGCATGTAGAATGCTCACGTAAGGAAGGCACATGCCCAATTTACATAATCATGCAGATCTGAATAAAGATTGAATATTTCATTTTGTGTGAGTGCAGTTTGAGAAAAAATTGAGAGGTGTGAGTCAGTCTTTGTATCATTACTCACCTGTGAACACACACACACACACAAAGTTGATCATCACTTGAATGCCATTTGCATACGATCCAGCTTGTATCCAGTTTAATATACAATATGTGTTTCACAGTTTAGCCACTTCCACTCCAGTCTTATTTGTTACGTGCACACAAAAATAATGAGTTGAAGATTTTATTATTTTTCTAGCTTTTTTCTAGCTCATATCCTCCATCAGCCTCCCTCACTCTCTCCACTCGTCAGTCACTTAATCAATCACTGATGTTTTTCTTTCCACTCCTCTCCCCCTCCTCGCTCTTTTTCTCTCCATCCCCTCTTCACTCCCACTCTCTCCCCCTCTTCCATCCATCTAGCCATCCATCTCTGAAGTGGTAGAGTGGTTCAGGTTTTCTCCATACAGTTTACTTAATGTATGCTGATTATAATAGTCTATCGACCTACTCCTCCACACATACATCCATTTTCCTCCCTCGTTCCCTCCATCCATCCTGTGTTCAGACCGGAGGGAACAGCAGACGGATGAGTGGAGGAGAGAAGGGGGGGGGTGCAGAGAGGAAGTAGAGGGCCACTTGATTGAGCGCTGATGCGAACAAGCGTCAGTGCTCAGGCTGAGAAAGTACAAATACATTTGTCTCCCACTGATTTGTAATCTGTCCATTTTTACAAGAACATCTGATATGATGGCTTTGCATAAGTGGTTATTTGATAAGTACCATCACAATCACAAATCCTCTAAAACTTTATTGGGCCTTGTTGGAAATACTGTTTATAATAAGCATCCATGTGAAATATAGTGGAGAAAGTGACTAGACAAAAACCAAAGATATATAATAAAACTTCTATTTTCCATGTCTCAACATTTTTAGAGCTAAAATAATTAAATGATGAATGAATCAGTCAACTAATACTTGATAATTACTTTTTTTCTTTCTTCTCTATCTTTGAGTCAAATATCCAGCAAAATAAATCTAATTATTCTCTGGTTCCTCAAACATGAGAATTTTCTGCTTTTATCTGCTTTACTTCATTGTAACCAAAACATTGTTGGGCTATAGACAATGCAATTCAAAGCATGACCTTGGGACTTGTTATTTTTCACTTTTTTCAATTCAGTAGATTCAATCTAATTTTATACACAAAATGAGACATTAGATTGCAGCTGCAGATATTTTATTCTATGTCTATAAGTTTAAATAGCTTTTTGAAAGCTGTAAGCATCCTGTTCTTGTAATGCAGACGTTACTTTAGACTAAACTCATACCTGCATTATCAGCTGATAACATGTGCCATCAAACCACCTGTAACAAGCTAATGTTGCTGCTTGATTTCTCCCTCCAGCACCCCGATACCCCAATCCTGTTTTCTTATTAAGTTTGAATGCCATTAAATATCTTTACCTGTGCAATATGTCTATCCCTGTCTTTGTGATAGTGTATGTGCCGTGCTCTGTTGTGCACATGTGGGGTTTTTATTGTGCTCCCTGAAGAATCTCTTGTTCACTGCTTGGATTCATAACAGGGAGTATCCTCAAGAGGAGAGCCTGTTCAGCTAAGCACAACAGAAGAGCCATTTGTTGTTGGAAATTGTCAGATCTGAAATGTTTGTTAGATGCTGTTACTGTTAGTGTCACTGCGGAAGAAGTCTTGGGGTCAGCATAATTGGACTCATTGAAACTATGTTAATTACTCATGTGTTAATGCCATTGTACTGTGGTAGCACAATGTGAATCAAATATTCATCTACTGTTCATCCAGTTGTATCTTTGCAGAGCTCTGAGGCTTCTCGAGTATATTCAAAAGAGATACAGCACTAAAAACTAATTGAAGTGTAACAATCTCTTGCCTTACATGAACTTACATAAAACAAAACAGTTTAACACATTAAACTATTTTAAAATGTACAAATAAATAATTACATGGAAGCACTGTCTAAATGATGTCAAACATTTCTTTGGCATTTCTGTCCTAATACTTCTTGTCACACAATAATCTGATACCTTTTATAACTTCAACAATAACTAGCAATACTCTGAATGCTTGATGTCTTATAAGTAAGATCCGTAACTGTGACATACGCATATTTAATACATTTGAGGTACACTACATCTGTGTTGTAAGATTCTTTAACAGTGAGCACTTACTTTGATAACTTGAGACAGCACTCCTTCTATTTTTTCTTTATAGTTCAATAGAATTCAGCCACTACTGACAGTAGGTCAGGTCAAGTGGTGTGTTTTAACCATAGGCCATTAGCTCTTAGCAATTGTCATGACCTAATATCATCCATTAGCTTTAAGCTGTTAGCCTACCTGCATTATTTAGCTGCTCCTCACACACTGGAAATGACTGAACCTTCATGACAGAAAAGTCAATCTTCTTCGGAAGTAATGTTACCGGCCAGCACTACACTCTGGCCTTAAGAGGTCCATTTATTGACTGGTAACCATAAAGAAAATGTAACAACATCATCACCCTTTCATGTTGAAAAAAGGCCTGATGTTACATCAGATGTGGCTATTAAAGTGGTAGCAGTAGATGATACGATTATCACGATTTTTGATACTTTTACACAGAAGCCTAAAAGTCTCATGTAAAGATGTAAATGAATTAGCAATAGGCTGGCAACTTTGGACTTGTTGCTGGCTTTGCAGTGGGATTAAGTCATCACCATGGTTACTTTGGAGGCATGGAAAGCCTTCTCTGGTGGAGACTGATTAACCAGTTGAATCCAAAAAAATATAAAATGCTCTACCAATCAGCTTTCTTGTATTACTATTCCCCGATGGAGCCATACACTTGCTGCTGAAATAGGAAGGAGACTGTTTGCAGGGACCTCTGTTGCTCTGATGATTTATGAAAAGATAGAAGAAAGTTTCCAGGCATTTACGATCTATGGTGAAAATAAAAAGACATATATTAGATTATTAAAATTACCAGTGAGCACATTCCCTCCTGTAGTGGTGATAATGCCCCTGAAAGCTTGTTTTTCTTCATTCCTGCAGATGGCTGCTGAAGTAATAAAGGGGAAATGGGTGTTCCACTTTAGGATTTAGTGTACATTCCTTACAGAGAAGGACTTTGTCTAGATTCATAATTTTGTGCTGCAGTTCAACAGTTTACAGCAAAACAATTAAATATTAGGTAGTTATCTATTTCTTCTTCAATATTTAATTGATAAGTGAAGCTTCTTGGCCTGAGGCACAAAATGGGCAATATGGGGAAAGTGACATATTACCCTTTTTGTGGGATCCTTATTTCTGGGTCTCTGTTTTTTTCAGGCCAGTATACAGTAGTTGTAGTTTACAGATTTCATGGCACATAATTTGTACTCATGCAAAGCAATTTTATTGGAGTCCCAGAATAAAAATAAAGAGCTGGAAATGGGTATAATAGGTCCCCTTTAAAAGTCATCTGTCATAATTGAACGCTGATTCTGTCTTTTCTTGCAGCTTGCTCAGGATGAGGGCAGCCCAGTGCGAGGTTTCGGTGTGGTGGAGTATGAAAGTGCAGAACAGGCAGAGGCAGTGCTGATAGAGATGGACAGAACACTGGTGGGAGGACAGGAGGTCCGTCTGTCACTCTGTACCCCCGGCACCTCAGGGAGAAGTACCCTGGCTGCACTCATCGCCGCCCAGGGTATGGTGAGTATGAAGCATGCAAGAGAAGCGCAGACATTACAGACACACAAACACAGTATGAGGATTTGAGATTACATTTCATTTTGACATTTATGCAGAATCTTAATCTAAAGACAAAAAAAAGACACAAAACATCAGGTGCAGTATTGTCATCATAAATTTACAGGATCACCAGGCCGGTATAATGATATACATGTCACCCAATCCAAATGTTGAAGGATTGAGTGAGTGAGTATTGTCAGGAATCCTCAAGTGGGCGTACAACACCCACATAAGGATAATCTTCTGTTTTCTTAATAGGCATCCTTCACTTTTTGCATTTTAATCCAACAATTTTTTTTAAAACACAGCAAGTAATGTCCTGCAATAAGTGATAAAACAAAGCATCACTTCACAAAGCCGTCAGCAAGGCCGAACAAATCAAGCACATCGTCTCCTGCCTCCTACCTACTGAACACCCACTACAACTGACTGCCCTCTGGTCAGATGTTTTAAAACCCACTCTGTAAAAAAATACAAAGCACATACATCATTCATCCAACTAGTATCAATCTTCTAAATGATGACTCTAGCTGTGGCTCAGGAGGTAGAGCGGTCATCCTCCAATTGGAAGATTGGCGGTTTGATTCCCAGCTCCACATGTTGACGATGTTCGGCAAGACACTTAACCCAGGTTGGCACTCTGCGTGGTAGCACCTGCCATCAGTGAATGGGCAAATGAGACATGTAGTGTAAAAGCGCTTTTAGTGGTCATAACGACTAGAAAAGTGCTATATAAGTACAGTCCATTTACCATTCCAAATAATAACTTTGACTATTGTACAGTTTTTACCTTTGTGTGTGTATGGGAGTTCATAACATATCCAAATATGAAGTAAAAAGTATTAGAGGCACATACACAATTGCTATAACCTCTAACCTCTGTTAAGCACATTAAAACATGCCTTTTTTAAATCAAGTTTATGTCATGAAGTGGTATCAAGATGTTCACGCATGCTTTTGTGATTCTTACTGTTGTTGCCTAATGAACTACATATTTTATATATTCTAGTTGAGTCAGCCAACATTTCACTCCCCAAGCTCAGCACAGCAGAGACTGAGGAGTGACAATAATAATGTAATCCTTGGGGAACTTAGACGCTACAGGTGCTGTATGAACAGTAGTGGCAGCAGCAGTTATGGCAGAGATGAACAGTCTAGCATTGGACATGAGCTGGCCACATTGCTCTGCTCTTCATCTCTTCATACTAGATTTGTCAAGGAGGACAACCATAGCTGCACTAGTATGACAGCTGATTGATGGTACTACAGGGCCACTGTGTATTAGTACTGCACAGGGTGTGGAAAAAGATTAAAAATATTGGTTAAGTTTGAAAATGCATCATAAACCCTCACACCTCCAGTCTTCATAGACATAGTCAAAATCTAGACTTCATATACTGTTTGGCTAAAGGCTTTTGAGTCTTCCATGCCTTAAAACAAGCAGATAGTCTCACAATCTAACTGTGAAGCCATTGCCAACTGGTTATTGCACATTCAGTGTTCAGATACACTGAGGTTTGACATGGTGCACATGCATGACCCCCCTCTGGCTGAAATAGTCTTTGTAGCTGTGGTATCCCCTCCTACACAGTACTGTGGTGGCAGAGAGGCACTGACATGATAATTATAGTTCTACAGTCTGATTGGGCTCATCCACTGTCTCCTGCTGCCTGAAATAAACCACACTCACAGCCTGCAACAAAGTACAGTATGACACTTATACACAGACATTCAAATGGATACACACAAGCAGACTTTCACACACAAGATGTAAGTACAAGTTGCAATCAGTTGTGGAAAAAACACAGTACTTGTTGATCCTCATGGATTTATATATAATCATGTAAATATTTAGATGTTAAAATTGACATGGAACACAAGAGCCCAAGTGTAAATGCTTTTGCTATCAAAATCAGGCACATGGTTAATGATAAGTCTGTGTGTGTGTATATAGGACTGAGAGAGATGGACAGAAAATCATGTGAATAGTTAGTTTTTTTTCTTGAGTACTGCTGTAATGTCTCAAAATATAACATAGTTTGTTTTTATGGAAATTGCATTCAATGAATGGGGTTGTCTTATATGAGAAGAAAGATTTAAATGTGGTGATGCATTTTACACTCATATCTCTTTCTGTCTCTAACTCATGGTCTCTTTCTCTATGAGCTCTATAAAAGTTTGTGATCAGTATCATCTTAATACTGGATACTGTATTCATGGCAATTCAGTACATGATAATTCATAATATGTACTTCTTTTTATAACATTTTTATAATCCAGAGTTAATAATGGCAGTTAATCACAATGTCAGAAGTAAATTAAATGGTGTGTTTAGCGTGGTTTCTTCCTCTAGACCATCAACAACAATATTGTTATTTAATTAATCATTACATTTTTTGAATTGCAGGTTTATGGTGTACTTTAGTGCACTGAGGGTCATAACAGCTTGCTGTGTAATTTGTATCTAATATTATTTCAAATTACACTAATTGAGTTTATGGAAAACCACAATTAAAAGTTGTAACATTTAAAATACCGTAACTGCACACATTGACCAATACTTGCATTAGCCTAATGAAGGTGCTATGATTTACTCATTCTTAAATTTCAGAGTGCTACCCAACCACTTTTGATTCTGATGAAATGTGACTGACGTTCTTAATCTCTGTGATGCTACTTACAGCTGTAATGTGCAAATAAAGAGGTTGTAGCCTTGAGATGAATGCTGACTGCCGAGTTACAGGTTGAAAAGCAGCACAGCAATGGTCAGATTCTGAATTGCAATGAAGAGGATAAAAAGATGAAAAGAGGATTGCCTTTGAATAAATCTGCTAAGGAAAAAAGACTCAGCGGAACAAAATAAGGCATTGATTGAGAAAGAAACCAGAAAAAGGGAAAGGTTACAAAAGGAAAGGAAGAGGTAGAGAGGGAGAAAACATATGAGCCTGTAAGGACTGCAAGGTTACATTAGTACCCTGAGGCTCCGTAAAGATTATTTCAGTGAATGTGCGCAGCCGGTAAAAGAAACATCAGACCTTCAGGAAGAGATCAAGACTGACTCCTGGCTACAGTTCTCCTCTGAGGCAATTCTCTCATTTCTTCAGTTAGTGAATGTGAGAGTAAATGCTGAGGACCAGATGGCATCCTCCTCCCTCCTCCTTTCTTCTCCCTCCATCCTTCTCTCTCCTTCTCCTTACGTGATACTTCTCGCCTTCCCTTCTTCGCGGCTTCCTTACCTCCCTGGCATGTGTGTGTGTGTGTGTGTGTGTGTGTTAGTGTGTGGGTGTGTGGCTGGATTTTGTGCCAGTAGCCAAACAGACTGATGCATGCTGACATTTTCCCCAGCAGAAGGAAAAGAAATGAGAGAGCTCTCCTCCTTCTCCACCTCCTCCTCATCCCTTGAAAGATGCTTTCAGCCACAACTGGCCTTGTTCAACACCAGTGTTCACGCACACACATGCACACATGGCAATTTTTCCTGCTGTAACACACAAAAACACATACTGTACACTGTGTGTGTGTACTAGACTCTCCTCTTCCTCTCTCACTGTCAGGCTGGAGTCAAACCCACTCCATCCCCATCAGTAATGCTCTCTCTTCAGGATGTGACAGGGAGGAAACAAGGTTGACTTGAGCTGAAGTCATGCTGTAGCTCAGAGGCAGACAAGAAGGAAATATCACCAACCTAATGTTGTTTTAAATAGCCGTGTCTTTAGGCCAGTCAGCAAGAGCAACTACTAAGGCTGTACTGCCAGTGCTGAGGATCCACCAGAGCAAAGGCTGCTCCATTCTATTAGACAGAGTCCAATTCAATAGGATTTCATTTGAGTCGGCTGAATTTAATTTCCACAGCCTAATGAGTGATTCAATTCTTATTTGGGAATGTGCCTTACAGTATATCTTCTGATTAAACACAATTGAGCAGAGATCTGTTTAGCTCCAGGAAATTCAGCCTGTTATGTCAAATTCAATATAAGCTTAAAGTTTAACAAGGGAAACACACATGCAAACATGTATCTGAAGGTGTGTCATGTGTGCTGAGAAATGCAGCAGGTTTTTCTTGCTGTAATCATCCCTCATATACTGGCCCCCCTACTGGATCCCCTCCAAATGCACTTGTAATGTAAGCACTAAGAGACGAAACCTACAGTCCTCATTTTGAGCAATTTTTAAAAAACAAAGTTTACCTGAAGATAATATTAAGTTAGTCAAATAAACACATTTACAGCCTTTATAGTAAAAATGTATCTTTTTTTTCATCTAGAAGGCACAGACCTTTCCAGTCGCCTCTCCATCAGATCTACTAAATTTGTGCATTTTTGTGAATTTATTGTG
The DNA here is from genome assembly GCF_027409825.1 of Scomber japonicus. NCBI lineage: Eukaryota > Metazoa > Chordata > Actinopteri > Scombriformes > Scombridae > Scomber > Scomber japonicus. The sequence continues at coordinate 25,378,319 of NC_070584.1, read as the reverse complement.
AATAGCATTGGACAATAATGGATAATGATAACATATGATAATGATCATATATCATTATATATATAATGATAATGATAACTCATAGATCCTCTATGAGTCACTAATCAGAGCAAGGAAATGGTCAACTCACCACTTTGGAAACTCTTCTCCTACCGACTGCTAGGATAAACACCAGCTACGATCCCGACCACAAAGATAAGCAAGACCATCTCTGTATTCGTCTCAACATCAGAGCAAAGTGTTCATGGCCTCACAGATCCTCTCTGCCAAACATCCTACTAGCCATTGGATACAAGCATTGGATAATAAAGTGGACGATCTCTGCGACAGCATCAGTTTCCAATGGGTTATAGGGAACTGTAATGTCCTTTGTTTAGCCGAAACCTGACTACATCCTGGAATACCAGACGGCTCCATTCAACCAGGTGACTATTTTTTATGTATATTGATCCAACAGGACAGAGTTTCTGGCAAGAAACAAGGAAGTAGGGTGTGCTTTATGGTGAGTAAGCATTGGTGTGACAGTGGGAATATTAAAGTTCTTTTCCATTCCTGCTAACCTTATCTGGAATTTACATTATCGTTACATCAGTCTTCATCCCACCGTAGGTGAGTACAGAGGCTGCCTTGCTGCTCTTTACAAAGACTTGATCTGCTCACAGACCAGCAATCCTAATGCTACTTTCATTGTAGCTGGAGACTTCAATCAGGCTAACCTTTAAAGCAAGTTATTCCTGACTTCCATCAACATAGTGACTGTGGCACAAGAGGAATAAAAACTCTGGATCACTGCTACACACCATTCAAAAAAGTGGCTAAAGAGAGGAATCTCTATCCACGTTCAGTAAGAGTGACCATGTGGCCATCTTGCTGAGGTCAAAGTATGCAAACAAACTACAATGCAGGTCTCCAATGACTCAAGAGATAAAGAAATGGTCAGGCCAATTAGAGGCCACACTGCAGTCGGCATTACTTGACATAGTCTGGCGCACTTACCAGTACACCATCCAGGACACCATCAATGGATTCACTGTGGTCTGTGGTGGATTTAATATGTAAAACAACAGCAACGACTGTACCCAAAACTTCAGTTAAAACCACACATAACCTGAATAACCAGAATGGATTACCAGAACCATCCGGGATGCTATAAATACACACACTGCAGCCTACAACTTACGGCCACAATGTGGAAACAAAGCAACAGCCTACACTGTAAGGTGGGCAGTAAATGAGTGAAAAGGGAATATAGACAGAAAGTGGAACTACAGTTTCAGGAGGGCAACTACAGAAGCAAGTGCCAAGGTCACCCCACAACTTTTATGCTCATATTGGGACCACTGGCAGCCAGCGAGCAAAAACGCCCGAAGCAATGGTTAATCACACCTGTCACCCCTCTCTGACACGATGTCAGGAGGATGTGTGAACACCGGGAAAGCAGCAGGACCTGTTTCAGTCAGCGGATCATCAAACTATGTGCTGACCAACTAGCGCTGGTGTTAACAATGATATTCAATCTGTCCCTGGCTCAGTTTGTCATTGCAGTCATGCCCACATGCTTCAAGAGGTTCACCATCATTCCTATACCCAAGAAAGTAAGACCAGCCTGCTTAAAGGAATGCAGCCCAGTGGCACCCACCGCACCCAAGCACCACAAGTGCTTTGAACGGCTACTCAAAGAATACATCTGCTCCTCACTATCCAGCACACTGCGTCTTATGGCGTCTATAACTCTCTTCAGATCTGGAAACATTTTTGGGTTCATCTATTTGTTGGAGCCCCAGAAAAAATATGGCTTCAAATATTTAGTATTCTGTGCCTTGGTAGAAGAGTGTTTAAGGTTCATGCCACATCAAGGCAGTGTCCCAGGTTTGATTCTAGCAAGGGATCTTTGCTGCAGGTCATTCCCCTCTCTCTCGCTGTTTCTTGTCAGCCTCCATGCCACCCACTGTCAAATGAAGGCAAAAAAGCCTAAAAATAAATCTTTAGTATTTCTCTATAACATTAAATATGTAAGTCTTATTTTCTATACATTAACACATGAAAGTGAATCCTAATCTAAAACCCAGGACAAAACAACCCAAAAGCTGTCATCGAATTCTGATTGCAATGCTGCCAAATCCTGATTTGTGCATAGAAATAAGTGACATCACCTTTTATCCTTCCTACTCTCTCCCACTGTCTTTTTTTCACATCTTTTTTTTTTGACTCTCTCTTCTCCCCACCTCTGTTCCTCAAACAGATTTCTTTCTTTTGTGTCCCAGATTGACTCCTCTCTGCTGACATAGCAGACATATGCTGATGTAAACTAGTGTAATCATTACAGCAGCCATCAGAAGCTCCTAATGACTAGATCAAAACACATACTGTACAACACACACACACGCACACAAACACACACACATTTCTCTTCCTAACTTGTGTGTGTGAGAGGTTTTTTTTCCATTTGTTTCTCTTACAGATTCTGAGTAATAGGAAAGGTCTGCTACCAGAGCCTAACCTGGCCCAGCTGTTGACCAGTATGACAAACCCTGCTGCCCTGCAGATCCTCATGAGACCGTACCACACCGGGAAAAGAGGAGGTAAGACTACTAATGACAGTGACACCATCTGAATTTATAATACCCACTAATTATTTAATGATTGTATTTATCCCACTTTATTACCCATAATTACCCTCATATATCAACATATATAATTTAGTGTGCAATACCTTGGGCTAGTTTTTGCTCATGTGCATCAAATGCGTTGACCTTGCGCTTGCAAAGTGGTAATTTTGTAGTTTGCCCTGTCATACTGTACGTAGTGCTAAAATAGGTAGGAGTGCCATAGAGAAAAGTGTTGATACATATAATCTGGCACAACTGGAGGAGGAGAAGAAAGACACCAAACAATCAAATGACAAAAGTGGGACTTCAGGTGAATGACAATAATAGGTATAGGGAAGTTTGGATCTCCACACTTGCAAAATGATGATAAGAAATAGGACTACATACTGATTGAATGTTTCAAAAATACATGTTGTTATCAGAATGACCTGTAACAAAATGTTTTAGAACAATGAGCTGGGAATATAGAAATTTAGACAAATAAGAAAAAACATTGAATCACATGAATGGAAGCACATGATATTAAAAGGTAGAAAAGTATAATATGAATTTCACACCATCAACATCTGCTGAGAGAGAGGAAGACCATGTTTTGGTTCATCTTTAGGGTTAGGGTTATGTTATTAAATATGATGTGCAATTAAAAACCTTTATCTTAAAAACATTATATCAAATTTGCACCTTGAATAGTCTTGGGCATTTTCAGTGTTTCTTTTTGAGTAATATTTTCACTTTGATCCACTATAAGAGTCTGTCCCACTGTGAGGCCCTCCTTTATCCTGTATACTGTAATCACCTCGTCGACGGCTTCATTATTTGATGAATGGCTAATCAGGTATTAAAATGAAATCGTGTGACATTAGTAGAACAAATGAGAACAGGAAAGAGAGAAGATGTGGAGGAGGAGGAGGTGGAGGAGCTCTCCTAAAGAAGAGCATGCACAATTAAAGTCTAAAATTAGGGCCTTGATTAAATGTTAAACTTTATCTACCTATTCTGGAGGAAGCTACCATTAGCATTGACGCTTACATTTATTATGAGGAAGCCTTGTGATTCAGAGAAGTGTCACACGCGCACACAAAGCCAAAGACAGGCAGGCTATATTGTATGTGGGTATAGGGTGGACTCGTATGTAGGTGAGAGTTGCAGCATTATGACTAATTCTTGTATGGATGGAGTGTGCCCTTATGGCCTAATTAATGGGATTTTTACTTATAAATTAACATCTATTACCTTCAAGCCCCTGACAAATGAGTTCACACAAAGCTGATGAAGCTTGTCACCATCAGGTAAATCTCTCTGTAGCCTCAGGATGTTCAACTGAAACCAATTGCTTGTGGAAGAACCAAGACAAGCAAAAATACATTTATCTATAGGAATCAAAAATGTTCAGCAGTTGCAATGATCATTTCAGTCATACATTTCAATGCAGTCAACTCATTTTACAGTTAAGCATGTTAGCATGTCCCATCTGCTCTTAGTTCTTTACATTTTAGGGATAGCATCTTGATATCCAGTATACTACTTCATCCCCATGCACACAATTTACAATGTCTCTCTTGATGTTTGCATGTCATGTATAGTTTTCAACACATATTTCCCGAATTGCAAAAGTACATGATCCTAAAGCTGATTGGTGTGAACAATTTTTTTGATTTTGAAGTTTTCTACTTTTATTTATTTATTTTTTTAACTTTTTGTTTGGTTGTGTGTTGGAATAAACTTCTTTTCAACAGCGTCTGAAACCTCTAAATCAAATTTAAACTTGGAAAAAGTTTATATGAGGGGAGGCAATTTGCTTCGTGGTAACATAATATCCCAATATTGCTTTACTTCTGCTGAGTATAAGATAGACGGCGGTGTGATTGTTTGTTTGAAATGTGCTGTAAATGACTGATGGATCAGTTGTCCAATAAATAATTCTGCCTGTGAATGCCTGTTGAGATGATGATTGATTAATGCATTACAAACTTATGAAAAATAAAATCACAATACAGGCACAGATTGATTTTCTTTCTTTCTTTGTTGCTGGTTTTCAGGGAAGTACGGCCGTCACGCCAGCCTGCCATTCCTCAGACCTCCTCTCACCACGGCTCTGCTCACACTGGGAAAAGCACACCAGGTCACAACCACGTCAACCTCTGTGTGGGATTTTGTGTGTGTGTGTGTGTATGTGTGTTGATGTGTATTACAATAACGGGTTCTCCTTTGCCTTATAGAATGCTATGCTTGGTAATGGACTAGTCTTGCAGAACCTCTTGCATATGCAGCTCGCCCAGCAACAGCTCCTGCACATCAAAGACAAACGCATCAGCAGCGTAAGAGACATTTGTTTGTTTTTGTTTGTTTGTTTGTTTGTGTGTGTGTGTGGGGATTTACATAGGTTAGTCATAAAGGCTTAAACACACAGTAGATTTGGGCGCGTGTGCATATGTGCTCTTACATTTCTCATCTTCATTACTTCATGCATAATGAATCTAAACAACCCAAAAATCATGTGACCTAATTGCCTTATTTTCTGTCTAAAGCAAGACCTTGGTGTTGAAATCTCCCTCTAGCTGAAAATTTGCATATTTTCTTTTAAAATGTCTCAGGCGTTTTCTTGCATTGCAGAAGTTAAAGTTAAAAGTCAGTGGTGACTGATGTTTGGAGTAATTTATGTTGTTTTAGAAACTGGATGTTGATCATTCAAAATTCAGAAAATACTTTTTTCTCTTTTGTAGACCCCTCACTACCCCTCTATGACACTTTTGTGCTGTTTTTTATATATTATTTTTCTCTTTTGTAGTGTGTATGTGGGAAAGATAAAAAGCTGCTACGGGCTACTGTTTTCAGAGGTTCAGAAGTCATTAAATTGTATATATTTATTGCACAGCATTATGTGTTTCTATCACTGTCTTATTTCTGTTTTGTTTCCCTCTGTCCATCCCTATCATTCTGGTCACCATATTTTCTTTTTTCTCCACCTTTTCCCTTTTTTCTTGTAATAACTTTCCCCCTCTTCTTTCTTTCTTCTTTCTTTATATAATGTTTCCCTTCCTCAGGTCTCCAGTCTGCTTGGGGACCCGTCCAGACTGCTGATGCAGAAAGCTTTGTCTCTGCGACCTCCCGGCCTTGTGCCGCTGGGGAAAGGCCTTCTGGGAGACTCCCCTACAGGTGCCCAAGCCCTAGTATTTATACACTTATCAAATGACCTGGTGTAATTACTGCAAACAAATGAGAACACATTGAGACTATGACAAGGTTATCAGTGTTTTTGACTTTCACTTCAAATTCATTTGTCATCTCTTATTGTGGGAGCACTGAGCACTGCTGTAAAGGCACATACAGTGGAACATACAGTAATGTCATATCAATCATCATTTTAATGACACTTAATTTACACATGAGTGTGTGTGTGGTAATTACCACACTCAAGACAATCTTTAACAGAACAAACTAATCAAATTTTTTTTTAAAAACAACATTTGATATTTTATCCATATTTTAACATACTCCCATACAAGTGAGGAGGAAATTCACTTTATTGACCAAAGCACCACAGGATTGCAAAGAAGAAAACATACTAAGATGCTGATATTAAGGAACGTTGATAGAATACAAGCATTTCACTCTCTCTCCTCCACCAAAAACAGAACTTTTCCCGTTTAGATTAACACTCATTGTTACATCTCGACCACCTCCTGGCTGGATGTGAAGCTAAATGAAAGCCAATATCCCATTGAAGTTGTTAAGACAAATAAGCTGCACAAGCATGTAACTGTCATGAAAATAACCTCAAGCTGAGCCAGCCTCTTTCCAGAAGTAAACGTAGATGTAGTAGGCCTATAAGTGGGACAGTATCTTACAATATATTTACATCAAATGACACTCATAAGAAGGTCTTAAACTCTGTACTAAAAGTATGAACAAACTGTTTGAGTATGTTGAAAAATAACTGACGATAAAAGTGAATATGAACACTGAAGGAGAAGGCAATATGAATTTGAACAAACATGTACATAACCCTTAATCATAATGTGTTAAAGTCAAGAGTCAGCGTGTGCCCATTTGCAAGTACAACACATCCTTAGGAAACTGCAGTGTATTAAAATTCAAATCTCCAGCTGAGAAAAGCCTTGTTGTTTTTAAATGCAAATGATATATCACTGGCTGTGTCGGGCACAAGCTCGGGCAGTGTATATGTGTGTGTGTGTGTGTGTGTGTGTGTGTGTGTCCCTCTTTGGTTGTGTGTATGAGTTTGCAATTTTCTGTGTATCTGTAATGTGAGGCTTTTATCAGTGCGTATGTCTGCTGGGATTGTTAGCTTCAGGCTTGTTAGAGCTGATTCCTTTATTTTGCTATGGAGGCCATTTGTCACAGCAATATTGGATTTGTAATAAGTTTGAGTGTGTGTGTGTCTGTGTGTGTGTGTGTGTGTGTGTGTGTGTGCTCACCTTTGTTGTGCACGTGCATCTTTAAATTATTCTTGCGGCTGTGAGTGTGTCCTTTTGTGTTTATGTATACAGTACAGTATGTGTGTGCGTACATATGCATGCTTATTAAACCCTGAAGTGAGTGAAATATTGGAAGTGTGGAGTGCTGAGCTGTAAATAAATATGATAAGTGATGATGTATGAGCAGGAAACCCATTCTCAAATATTACAACTGGCTCTATAGAGACGGTCGGGCTGAGCTCACACTTTCCAGACGTCTTAGTGAGTCGCCTCCGTCCATGGGAGACAGAAACACTGATGGTCATCACTAAAAACCATTTCACATTTTTATCTGGCATCTCGTTCCTCTATGCTTTATTTTATATCTTTCCCATATTTTCTTTTCCATAACAACTGTATAATTTGTTTCCTTGCCTTCCTTTTTCTCTCCAATCACAGAGTTGGGCCAGGAGTCTGTACCAGTGTCTACCCACAATGCTACAGTAGTGGTTTCAGCAGCAGGTGTGATGCCGTACCTCCAGGGTCGAGCTGGAGGAGGGGAGCAAAACAGCACCCATTCTATCTGCACAACTTCTGCCTCCTCTTCTTCCTCCTCCTCTCACTCCACTGCCTGTGACAGGCAGCCGGCGCCTCCTGGGACCATGGTGAGCTCCCAGCTGCAGGGACAGAGCTATTCCTTGGGAATAAGTAACTCAGGCATTGGCCCCCCTCCACCTAAACCCCCTGGAGGAGTTTATACCTCAACCGGACCGAACAGCAGCTCAGATGGCTGCCCTCTGGTTAGCATGGTGAGCACAGCGAACATAACAAGCACATACATTTAGCAAATATGCACCACTAGGCTAAAACCCCACTCCCGATTTACTTCTGCACCACCGCATTATTCTTTGTCATCTCTAAATCTCTCTATCAACCTCAGCAAATGTTACTCTGATGTTTATCCAATGCTTAAAAGGCTGGTGGTAATATATATGTTGTGTTGCTGTCAACAAATCCAGTGGAAAGGCCAAAAGCACCAAAGTGTTAGTCCATCTCTCAGTACGTTCTGATTTCCCCAGACTCTCTTGTGACCCATTTGTTTCTGCTGAAGATGTAAACTGTTAAAAAAATAAGGTCACAAATAAAAACTTCAATATTTAAATCATTTCCTAAAACAGCTGGACACTGTTTATTTCAGCTAACCTTAATCAGACATTCAAGTCAAATTCTGACTATTTTCAGCTGTGGATTAACGCACATTTTGTATGCTAGTGTGTCCGCACAGTGTGGGATGACCTCAAAATACACTAGTTACTATTTTCATGGTTATGAAGAGTGTGTCACTTAGTGCAACAGTGTGACTTACTGATGCAATAGGGCACAGAGAAACATGCTACATCAGGATTTGGACACACAGATGATTCTAGTCTTTTAGATGTTCTATAGATTTTGGTCTGTTTGTTGGAAAAAACATTTTGGGACCTGGGGAAAATTTTAGGTGCATTGTCAGTGTATTCTGACATTTTAAATACCTAGATGTTAATTAATGACTTGAAAAAATGATGTTTCAATGATTCATAAATTATTGTTAGTTGTAGTTCTACACCATTCTCTGTCCTCTTCTACCTATTTGTGTCTGTCTTTTGTGGACAGGTGTATTTACCCCTGATTTCCTTTGGGTCTCATCCTCATGCAGAATACACAAACACACACATCTAACGAGTTTAAATAAACAGCCTCAGTCCACCGAGAACTGTTCCTTTGGGGTTCCCATTAAGCACCTCTCTCACCCATATTTACAGATGTACTAATAGAGTATGATCCCCTCTGTCGCCTGTGCTGTCAACCTGTCCAGCCTTCCCATGCCTACCTGTCTGTTCACCTACATGTCTTTCTGTACACACTTTTGTACTCACCTGCATTTATTTGACTAGGCCTGGGCTGTGCTATGCCTACATCATCATCATCATCATCATCATCCATACTAAAGCAGGGTACAGAGATAATCACAGTGCTAAAGTTCTTAGGGGAACTGATTCCATCCTCAGGGCTCTCTTCTCTAAAGAAGTCTCTTTAATGGAGGGAAAGTGTAATTAACAGAAAGTACAATCCTCCCAGGTTTCCACGGCCTTGTCAGCTCCTCAGTTGCTCATCAAAGTCATTGCAACTGGAGGGGAGGGGGGTCATTTTTACAGTGAAGTAGCTGGTAGCATAACAGTCCACATCAGAAGTGGGAGGGCCAACTGGTCAGTGATTACATTTGCTGTACAACCCCGAAACGCCTCAAGACTTGAAGTTAAATTAAAAGTTTGTTTTGTTTTACTGCCAAGACCATCCAATATTATTGTGAGTAATACAATTCAAATCTTACACTCTCTCTCTCTCTCTCTTCAGGTAAACAGTGGTCAGAGTTCTCTGTTGGGTGATCCCCCTAAAGAAGTCAGAATACCTTCTAATCCCTACCTGAACCTGGCCAGTGTAATGCCAGGGGTGGTTCTGCAAGGTAATAATACAAACAACACACACAAATGAAAAAAACATATGTGTACTTGCCAAGGGACTGCAGATGTACATTTGCTTTAAGCTAGCTAACTGTGTTACAATACATCAAATGACAACATTTATGTTTTATATTGTACATGGTCCCTTTCCAAATAAATTATAATAAGATAAAATGAAATAAAAACTTGTCTTGCCAGTTTGTCTGTGAAATCTGCTTTTGTAGGGCAGCTCTTCCAGGACTTTTTAATAATGTCTCAGTGAGTAATAAGTTAGTTTAGCTCACAGGCAAACTGTTTTAGCTGTATAAAGAAAAATAAGATTTCTATAAAACTTGGTCCCCTTCAGTCATACTGGAGGCTGCACCAACGCATCCATAGACTATTCTCAACTCCCCCACAGTAGTATAACCTGTTTCTCACCCATTGATGACTATGTCCTGTATGTCCTTAATGCTCAGTGTCTCTACAACAGAGCTAAATGCACTACTTATTTGTCAAGCTATCACTTTCTCATAGCTTCAGAGCTGTGCCAGAAAGTTATTTTTTGTCTGAGCGAGGACTGCTTGGAACATAACAAACATAGAGATCAACTTTTGGAGAAAGAGACTATGCTGCCACAGTGGTTTGAAAAGTTTCTATGAATATTTTTTACAGATTTTGACACGTTTCTTTGGAATTGATTTTAACCATTGGACTGTGAATCCAAGCTGACTACAAACTTTTCCTCAGCCAGCATTCAAGCTTGTACTTTTGGTGGAATATTCCATACAAAATAACATGCAATATTGATGCCTTAGTACACTCATTTACACTACTGTCTAACCTACTGGGTCTCCTCCATGGTTCCTTCCACTTTTCCTTCCTCAGGGTCAGTGGGGAGTAAAGCCCAGGGGGGACAGCCTGGCTCCGGGGTCTACGGTAGCTCTGTGGCTCCTGTTGCCTCCCAGGGCTCAGGCTCCTACTCCCACAGTGCGGCAGCTACAACCACAGCCCCATACAGCACTGATGCTTCCACTGACTACAGCCAATACAACCAGGCCTACACACAGGTACAGATGAAAATGAATAAATGTGATAGAAAGATGGATAGATGGATGTAGTTCTGCCTGGATCTAGAACGTGAGAGAGAGGGATAGTGGCTGAGTAGATGATCGATGGATAGATACATAATGGGTGGATGGATAAATGCAGCAGTGACAGAGTGAACTGTAACTAGGGGAGGCTGGACGATGGAAGAGATGAGTATGGGTATAGATATTTGAACAGACAGAATGAGAGAGTATTTGGCAGAGAGCGCTGTGTGTCTCCATCTGTCCCTGCTCCCCCGTTCTCTCTCTTAACACTCCACACAGAGCAAGTCATGAAGCCTCCCTACTGGCTGTTTGTCTGCATCTCTCTTTCTTTTCCTTTCTTTCTCCATCACTCTGTTTTTCTCCACCGCCCTCCTCCCGTTATGCTTCCTCCAGCAGCAAGTGACATATCTGATATTTGCAGCGCGATGCAAACCCAATTTTAAATGTTAATTACTATCTACTCATCCAAACAAATGAGTCATGATTAGATAACCAATAAAATGGTTGGTTTAATTTGTCTGAAAAGACAAGACAAAGGAGAGGAACGGGGGAGAGATGGAACAATTGTTAATGAATGACAAAGCGAGCAAAAGAAAGAAAGAAAGAAAGAAAGACAGAAATAAAGGAGGAAAAATCCAGCAAAGACAAGAAAAGCACAGAGCAAACATTCATCTGTCTGCACCCATAGCTCTTCACCTGATATTTGCATGTGTGTGTGTGTGTGTGTGTGTGTGTGTGTGTGTGTATGTGCACGTGCTATAGGAGGCCATGCAGCAGTGGTACCAGCACTACCAAGCAGCACAAGCCCACACCTACAGCACCGCTCCGCCACAGGATAGCACAGCCACAGACTACAGCAAGGAGCACACACAGGTAACACATACACTTGTTTGTAGCTGTGTGGAATATGTATGTGCAGTTATGTGCTTTTACTTTTAGTTTATTTCATCAAATGTACCCAAATGTGTTTTAAAGTAGTAGGCTATATTGATTTACATGTGTTTTGCCTGTATTTTATTGTTCTAATATATCCAAACAATTAAATTGTTGCAGATCAACCACACTTCACAGTCACAATAAATAAAGATTCATGGATCTTTTTTTTTTTTTTTTTTTTAAATGACAGCTCCTCTTGTGTTTTAGGCTCCACCAGTTTCCACCTATGGGGATTACAGTTCCTACATGCAGGCAGTAACCCAGTACTACTCCCAGCCTGCAACAGCTAACCAGGCCTACGCCACCAAGGTAAACACAGACACACAGACACACACACACACACACACACACACACAATCAGCACAATTACATCTAATCCCAGTTAAAACATAATTCTATCATCAAAGCTAAAACAAGATCTTAACCCTCAGACAGAGCTGTGAGGAGTTGTAGACCAAAATACACACACACACACACACACACACACACACACACACACACACACAAACTTGCAGAGTTCCGATATGTACTCATACACAACACAAATTATTAATCTGAGGCTACAAAGGTCAAATGAATAAGGTCAGAAAAATGTCAAAGATAATTCTACTTTTGTTTAACATCCACATTTCTTATTAAAATAAAACCTTATAAAACCCAAATGACCTGTTTAGACTGACATCAACAAATAGCAGCCAGGGAGGACTAGTAAAAAGGACACAAGAAGTGTTGAAACAGCATCAAAAATGTAGAGGTGATGTGAATGTGATAATGTGATATTTACACAAATATTTCAAGAGCACCAAGTTATCAGTTTGAGGTCATAAATTACTCATTCATTAGCACAAGCTGTTGATTTAAGATGTAAACTGCTAATTTGTTCATATAAATAATGTGAAATTTGTATCCTTGATGGCTTAACTAGAACATTTAAGTCAAACAACTTCCAAACCTACAGTCTGCAAAAATGATCTGGTGAGCAGTCCTCTGAGCAGTGTGCTGGTATTTACATGTATTTTCTCTTCATGTTTATTTGGAGGCCCTGACCTCTCTCTAAGACACTGATACCCTGTTAGAGAAGCACATCACTCAGCACCCAGCAGCTGATACCAGACATCTCCATACACTCTAACCAGCCAGATCCAAGCTTATCTGCTGCTTCTGGAGTCTGTATAAGTGTGTGTGTGTGTGTGTGTGTGAGAGAGCGATAGATGTTTGCTTGAAGATGTATCCATGTGTCTCGTTGCATAGCAGAGTTAACATTCTGGTCCACTGAGCTCACTGTTGGGAGGGGAACTGATATCTTGAGGAAAATGATACGATCAATTTGTGACACACAGTGTCTTACTGGCATTAAACTGAAAGCAAATATGTTGACGTGACATTGTAGCCATCTGTTCTGCCTGGTTATCTTCATCCAAGTCCATACACTTGAGCAGACAGCATATAAATGAGTGTTTCTGGTTTTGTGCGTCATCTGCAGACATCACTGTATTTCATAATTGTTACTAGGCGTAGGTTGAGGTAACACGCATTAATAAATGGAAAAATAAAAGAATATAACTTCCTCTGCCAAATATTGAAGTGCTTTCAACACTAAATAAAAAATGGACCCAAAAGTTAAAGACATTTTCCTTATTTTCTGGATTGTTTTTTGCCGTCTGAACTGTCAGTCCTTTTACTGTCAGTCCTTTTACTGTGTTTCCTACAGGAGGTAGATGTGTGTAAGCCTCTTGGAGTGTCTCTGCACGCGGTCAGTAATGGCGCGGCTCCTCCGCCAGCCGTCCTGCCAGCTGCTGCCGTGCTCCCAGCCTACAGCACCCTGCCTTTAATGCCAGGCTTCCTTGGGGCGCCACACCCAGCGGCTGCCACGCCTAACCCTGTCACACACACACACACTGCTGCCACTGACTGGAACACCTATTATTATGTGAGTAAAGGAAGTTCACACTATTACAAAGGTTCTGTCAGTGAAGATGGAACAATCACTTTTTTGTTGTTTTTTTTTCCATTTTGAAGTGATAATCTAGAGTCTAAGGTGAGCATACTCAGCTCAGGTGAAATGACAAAGCCCAAATATTTCATATTGCAGCAAACAACTACAGTGTTTGCCCTTCAACTTCTGATATTAGTGAGTGGTATTAGTTGTTGACAGTGGTGGGCTGAGGGAGGGGATCAGTCTCTAAAACACTGTACTGTATCTTTATAACACGTATCTGAACTAAATACTGTGATCTGAACCAATTTTTTTTATTTAAAAAAAAATGTTTTTCACCTAGTAAGACACAATTTGAAAATCTCATTTACTGTCTTTGCAAAACTTTAAACAAAGTCTCACTCACTAAAACACATTTGACAATGTCATACACTTTTGATGCATAATGGAAACCTCAGGTGGCTGAAGTTACAGCTTACACGCAATGACTAAATTGTTCACACTTGTTAATGATGTGATAAAACAAATGTGGGTCAGTTCAGAGAGCACAGCTGGTACGGGTGAGTTGATACCAACAATGGATGTATGAGAGGAAGAGTACATGTTAGAGGTGGTGGATGAGGAAGAAGAGGACAAGGAAGAGCAAGACTGAGAACAGTCATTTCAGATCAAATCCAAATCTCAGCTGATTGTCTCTGGGCACCAACATCAGGAGATTCAGAGAAAAGGTAATTCTTTTTTTTCTGGTCATTGAAAGTTTACTGTATACAAATGTTTGAGTAACTCACTTTAGGGGGAGGGTGGGAGTCATTTTCTGTATTACATTACTGCATGTATATTTTTGTAACTGCATTGTTCCCTTTTTGTAGAATTGCAAGACTATCACATGAGGCTGGAAGGACTCCTTTGTTCTCCCAACAGCAAGAAGCTCTCATTGTTTATAAGGACCTTCAAACCAATGCCATTAGTGTGCATGAAATACAGCACCAATTTGTTGAAGACAATACAAAATTTAAAGGAATTAACAGCGTCAGCCTTTCCGCCAATAACCATGTCCTCCAATGCAAACAGGTAGGGCTGGGCCGATATGCTTTTGTGCCGATTAGATTTAAATTGCGATTCTGATTAAACAAGTATTGCGATTCGATTTTACCAAGTATTGCGATTTTATATTTCAATTATTGTGATTTTATTTCCTTAAACAAGAACAGGTTGAACCAAACACTTGATAATACATTATAAGTCATATTTACAAAAACAATATACACATCTCATCAGTTTGTGAGATTTATTTTGGAAACTGTGCAACTGCCCTCACAAAAAACATTCTCATCTGCCAACATCTTACAATAAACTAAACTGCTACATTAAGCTGGTCTTTAGAAAATAAAAAAATAAAAATCGATTCTCGTATGAGAATAATAATAATAAAAATCACCAGAAAAAAAATCGCTATTAATATAAAAATCTATTTTTTGGCCCGGCCCTACAAACAGGGTGCTCTTAAAGCAACTGTACTCTTTTACTCTTTTAGCACAACTCAAGGGTCAACGGTCAGTGATCTCATTATTTGCAGTGCTGATTGTGACTATACTACTGTCAAGCTGCACTGTATTGTAATGTTTGTAAATCAGAGTACACACTACAGCATAGGTCTGTCTTTCTGTATCTATTTTTACTTATAAAGAGTGTTCCATGGAAAAACCCCATAAATACATTTTTGTGTATGAAGCCGGGTTGATTCCCCGGCCAGTTCCATGGTCCACGGTGATAAAAGTGTGGAGTCTTGCCAAGTCTTGATCCGGCACATCTGTTTTTCCCCTGTTGACTGACAAGGGAGAACTTTGTCTGCAATATAGATGAAGTCCTCTGGCATGACCGAGCACAAAGATGTTATGCTGACGTCCAATGCATTACTTCTTGACTTTGATTTTGCAGTAACATTTCCAGTGTTACTGTAATGTGCCTTTCATGTTGTTGTCTTTACAGTACTGTATTTTTACTGTAAGCCAGGGCTGAATCCACAGACTTATACAATAATTCTCCAAAATGCAGTTCCTGTATTAAACATTATTTTCTGAAGCTACATGCTCTCAACACTGTGTTTTCCATTTTTTGATGTACAGTAGTGTGTCATAAATATTCAGTGTTGTTTTTATTTTTGACTGGTTGTGTGTATGATCTGTAAACATTTGATTTTGAGCATAAACAAAACAGTTATGAGGCTTTTTTTTTCCCAAGAAGAGTGAGAGGTTTTATGAACTTACTTTTACTGTAGCGGCTTTACAAAAAAAGCAAAACTAACTGCAAACAGGATGTCAAGCAGAAACAAAGTGTTCAGTTTGCATTAATAGCTGCTTGTAATGTATTATTACAATAAAGGACCATGTCGGAGGTTACCTCAGCTGCAGGGAGAACCAGGTCATTAATGTACAGACATGTATTAGAGACAGACCTTTATGTGTAATTTCAGTTGGATAACAGTGATTTGGTGATCTGCTCATCCACTTCCCCCATGTTTACCTGTTATTTGATCTTTTCACATTGATCAAGACAAGAGCTCCAATTCCATCAGTATAACATCAGTGTAATTATGTCATGTTCACCACTCTGCTGCTCTGTGTTTATCTTTTAAACATAAACGCTGTTCTCACTTACTGATTATGTCCATGTTAAAAGCTTTCCAGCAGCTCAAAGGACATAAACTGTCTTTCCTGGTAGGCTGTCTTTGTGAAACATTTGCAGGAAGTGCTGAGATTTATTGATCAATGCTTCACCATCAAGAAAGACCAAGGCAAATGGAAGCAATTGGAAATAAGTGAATGAAAACAGTATTTATTGAAATAAATGCTCAAATTACCACGTCAGACATAACAGTACCCCCAGAGCATCCATGTTGCCTGATTGATAATGGGGGATTGGTGAGTGTGTGGTCCAGATTAGTGGATAGACCGGCTCACAAATCTCTACACCAGATTTCATAACCTTTTGAAATATGGAGGATTAGTGTGTTATATAGCATGCATGATTTGCCATTATTTTTCTGAACTGTGGTAATAGAGCTTCACTATAGTCTTTAATTAGGCCACATAATTAAAAGCGGAAAAGTTATAGAAAACAGAAGAGGAAACGATTCAGGGACAGAGACGGAGAGCAATGATGACGTGATGAGACAGGATCCAGACGCCTGGGCTAAGCACTGTCTGTAGAAAGATTTACATTTGTTTGTACAGACTGCCTCTGTGGCCCTCTGTTACTGGAGCTAAGACCTTTAGACTGTTAGCCTAAAACACACACATACACCCACAAACACAGGATGTTTGCATTGTTGTCAAATTCTACAACTAGACACCTCCTCCTTCAGTAGATATGTCTTTTGACTCCATCATCACGTTTTTAGTCTGTCATCCTTTGGTTTAAGGTTTTGATCAATGAAGTTCAATATCATACGTGTCTATCATTGGCCTCTTAAGCATGCAGTCATTTAAATGATGTGCTATACATCCCCCCAAAAAGTTTGTTATTGTTATTTTTTTAAATAACAATAAAAAAATATAATATGATAAGTAGTCACTTACAGAAATATAATTTTTGGAATTGAATTGTCTTCAAATTTCCAAATATTGCAATTAAATCTTGCCATAATTAAATATTTTATGAGTTTTTTATGTGAAACAGGTGCATGTGATTTCTTTAGTTGTAAAGCAGTTAAGCTGCATTTCTTGTCTGCATGAAAGGTGCTATACAATGAAAGGTGTTATTATTTATTATTATTATTATATTATCATTATTATTAATTGAAAACAAAGGTTGATTTTACATTTGAAGTTGTAGCTCCAACACTGTGGAACTTCCTGTAGACATATGATCTGTGATCACTGTTGACGCATTTAAAAAGCAGCCAGAGACTAATTTATCAAACTAGCTTTTGCCTCACCTCATACTGTCTAGTGTTTCTATTTTGTGTGTTTTTTAAGGTATGTGTCGCTTACATTTTCTCATTTGTGTTATATTAAATCAACTTGACTTACTTCCTTTCATCCTAACAAGACATTTAAGTGCTAATACATCACCTCCAACTCACCACATCCTTTCATGTCTTATCTCTCTAGAACCAGACAAGGGGCCATAAGAGGGAGTACCCGCAGCTGGCAGTGCAAGAAGTGACATCATCAGATGGTGCCTACATCGGGCAGCACTCCCAAGGCCTGGGGGGGCAGTATGCTGACTACTTCAAGAGGAAGAGGCTCTAGTATGAACCAAACCACCGTAAAGCCTAAAGCTTAGGGAGGGAAGCACACACAGCGTCTGCTGGATGCCAAAGCTCCCTCTAGTGGCCTTTCTGTGGCTGCCATTTTGCATCCCTACAGTAGGTAATGAGTTTAATAGAATTTAGGTTGCAAATGGCTCAAGTGAAAGCAAGCCATAGTGCTCTTTGATTCTTGGCACTTATGTAATACACACATACACAATACACACATAAACATGGTGTTGCTTTTGTCCTGTTCAAGCCTTAACTCTTTTAACTTAAACTGTTGTTTCTCAGTCAATGTGTCAGCTGTACTTAACTAATATTATCTTGTACATTTTTTCTAATATAATGTAAACAAAAGTATACTGTATCTGTACGTATAAGCTGCTTTTATATTTCCAGCCAGGCTACATGTGTGCCTGCTCCAACTGTCTTAGGACTGGTCTTACAGTCAGGTCCCTCCTTCTGTGTCTCCTTTCAAAAAGACTAAACGTGTCTACTGTTGCACACTCAACGCTTTGAACACACAGACATCAGTCAATGTGATGTCTGCTTGTTCCCGCTTCAGTGTATTTTCTCTTTTCCTTTTATTGCCCAAGTTCTTGTTTTATATCTCCCCGTAGAGAATTAGTGTGTGTTTATGTGTGTTTCTGCGTGTTGATATGCTGTATCTGTAGGAAGTGTCAGCCATTTCAATCCCAGGGTTGGGAGCACATCAGGAAAAAAAAGGGCCTGAACCAATCAAAGCCCTTTATTGTGGTGACTTACAATAGCTTCCCTTAATGAATGGACCTTTCTTCTTATAAAGACTGGACAGAACCTACAAAGGCTTGTGTATATACTACAGTGTAATACAGAATATATAAAGCCATGCGTAACAGACAATATCATATATAATGGACATTTCCCAGCTCTTTTGTGAGCATGTTGTATGACATTCTTTGGATTTTTTTTTTCAATATATACTGTTATATATATATATATTTGTAATATAATATAATAATATTTCAAGGCAATTCAAGACATTTATTGATATTGAATCAAATTGTATTGACTTAAATGTAGGTTTCTGGTTTGGTTTTTAACATTTAAGCCAAATATTTAGGGCACAGTCTTGCTCTCTTCTCTTCTTTCAGTTGTAACACATTTAGATGTTCTCTGAGAGGAGCTGTCAGGGCTGTTAATGGGAGCTTTACTATCTTATCCAGCTGCCATAAGAACATGAGGGATTCAGACTGTAAATGTGTCCCGAGTCCACACTACTCGCTAAATCTATGTAGCGTATTTTAGAATACGTAGTAGAGTGTTCACACTGAAGTATACTCAAATCAGCCTGTGGTGCATACTACAAAAAAAACCCCCAAAAACCCTGAGCTTTTAGTGTGCTGTTAATGGACATTATTCCCACACAATACATTTCACAAAGGGATTGGAGGAGCTACTCATACTGTAGCTAGAAAAAGAAAGTGGTGGTGAAACCGCTTCATATTACTATTAACATTTTTGAAGAAAAAAAGAACACTTTGAGTCAGTTTGTGAAGTTGAATTGACTTTGGTTGCTAGTGTTGCATAATTTCCTGTCAATGTAAATGTGAGTATGCTGCAAAATTGCAAAACAGTATAAAGAAAGTATAAACTGTAGAATTAGTGTGTAGTATGAAATTGGGACACAGTCTGTGTTTGAGGGGCTGGACAATTTTCAGAGTCAAGAACTTTTAGAATTCTGATCATTTTTTTGCTCATCAGATGCTTGCTTACGATATACCACTGTGCATGTGACTTACTGCACCTTACTGAGGTTTTCTTTCCAACTGTTCTTACAAAGGAACAGGAAGGAATATCAGTCTGTAATCTCTTTTTAAAAAATACGTTTTCTGTTATTATTCCAATCCCATATTTTGCTACTGCCATTATGAATTCTTGTGCACAGGCTGTGAACTGAATAACACTTAATGTCCAGAGGGTTTATTTGATCCTCATCACAGAGAAGAGGGCTTGGTATTTTAATAGTATAGCTTGGACACTAGGTTTGTTAGGGGCTCAAGCCTCTTGTCTAACATAGCGGCAATAACTAAGGCTCCTACTATTGTAGAAAGTTGAATGTATATTTATTTTGTAGTGTAAATGTTTAGTCATTCACACAGCGTTATATAATCCCATATAACAACTCATAGTTGTGTCGGTAAAAGCTTTTTTTTTTCTTTGTGCTCTGCTTATAACTATCTGATTATATATCACTGAGCAGAATATTACTTGCATTGCCATGGCAACCGAGCTCACACACTGTGAAAACCAATAGCAGGTGAGATCAGATAATGTGTACACATGAGTTTAGTCCTGATATCAGGTGTGAGTTTCTCATGGCTGGGATAACAGCTTGATGGAAACACCATGTTCAGACACACAATATGTGCAATTATTAAGTACTGATAAAATGGTTGAACATCAAACCAAGGGCAATACATATTCCGCGTCCTCCATTACTGTACACAGACACACACACCCCTTTATGTTTTCCACTGTTCCCTTTGTCTCTCATTCTGCTTTTCATCCAATTACATGTTTTCTAACTCGATTTCATTGCGATGTTCTTCATGGTGTCACGTGTCTCGCTTTTCAGTCCACGATGAATCATACTTAACTTGTAACCGCAACAAGCTTTGATGGATGCATCCATGAACATTTTTATGGAGGATGTGGGCAAATTTATATCTCTCACATTAAGTGGTTTTTATTTGCTGCCACCCAATATTTGCCTGAAGTGGCAGAAACACTGTAAATTGAGGCAGCTGAAGGAAGGTGTCCAGCTTTCCCTGCTGATCCAGCCTAAAACAGCATATTGCATATTAGATTAATCTATGCTATTTAATTTCTAAATGTAATCATGTTTTTTTGCCCTTAGATATCATATGCTCACTTTCTATTAATCAGGCATGTCTATTTTCACAATTGATTCTATTTTTATTAACATTTATTTGTTGTTTCTTATCTCTGGTGTGTCTTGTGCTGCCTGTTATTCAGTTTTATTTTTTATTTTTCCTTCCCAAAGTCCAAATAAATTGACAAATATCAATGAAAACATGAAACTTAAGATTAAAAACTGCAGTCACACATACATAGCTTACCCTTTTTTCCCCCATTTGGCTTCATTTGTTCAAAACAACCACAGTTATTGAATATTTCTACATGTGTGTGATTCTAATTTTCTACACATTTTTTTTTAGACATCGTCACAACTGAATTTTTGCTCTTCTGGTTTCCTGTGACACCTGTCTGTTTTTTCTGGTTTTTCTCAGGGGAAATCAGACCTTTTGGCTGCCAGTACTCCAATCCACTTTCACATGACATCTCTCTTCCCATCTGTGGCTGTTTGTCGAGGCCATTTTGAATTTCCCCCTCTCAAGTGGTTCTTTTAATAGAATTTATCCATACAACGCTTTCTACTTCAACTGTAACCACTTAGCCACACTTTGTGTCGACGTGTTCCTCTGGACTAGTTTGGCTGTCTGGCCAGGTTGATTTGCCCCCTAGTGTGAGTGGATGAAAAGTAGCTTGCTGGACTCCAGTGCTTTCTGCTTTCTGCCAGGTGATTGCTCTCACCTCCACCTCTCTAAAAGCCAACATAGAAATATATGTGTGTGTGTGTGTGTGTGTGTGTGTGTGTGTGTGTGTGTGTGTGTGTGATGACCAGAGACAGGGCCTCTGTTTGTGGATGTGAACAGCTGAGGCAGCAGACTTTAGAAAGTACTGTCTGCTTGTCTGTTTTTCCTGCCTGTCTGTTTTCTACTGTCTACCACAATGGATTCAGGTACTAAAGTCAGTCATGCCTGAATTATTTTAGAGGTATTCCAACAGTTGTGTCAGCCCTTTTCTTTGCATTGTCTCCACTTGCTCTAAAGCCATTACTTTATATAATACAAGCATTGTGTACTATATAAAGTATTTGTGACTGATTCAGATAGGACACAATCCAGTTATCAAAGCTTTATTTGTGACTGCGAGAGTTTTGAATGAGCAGTCTTTTCTTTGCTAGTTCACTTGTAAAACCTGACTGAGAGCAAAACAAACTGCATTGGATTTGACCCAGAAGTGTTGGTGTATTTTTAAATTTGGCATAAAGGTTCAGTATGTAGAATTTAGTGGTTTTAGCGTAATAGACGTGGCAGAAATGGATGATATGTTTTAATTAGTGTAGTAATTACCTGAAAATAAGATAATTGTGTTTTCATGACCTTAGACTGAGCCCTTTATATCTACATATAGAGCAGGTCCCCTTCCACAGAGGCTACTATATTGCTCCGCCATGTTTCTACAACAGTCCAGAATAGACAAACCAAACACTGGTTCTAGAGAGGGTGTTTATGGTTTTTTACAAGTTTCTTGACCCCCCGTAGGTTTTCCTACATGCTTGGAAGGGGAGGGGGAGGGACATTCAATCAATTGCAATTTGCAACCTCACCACTAGATACCACTAACTCATACACACTGCACCTTTAAATCCCTTTAAAGTTACAGGAAACTTCAAATTACAAATCAATCAAATAACTCAGTATATCAACATATATATAATAAATGAATAACTTTTGATTTCTCCCATGTTGTTTTTCTCAGACAGAAGACCTTCTTAAACTATTGAAACAAAGAAACTAAAAGCAACACTTAAAAATCCTTTTTGGCATTTATTAGCAGTATTTAAACTTTTAATAAATGGTGTTTAATAAACCATAATGTAGTTGTTGGCAGATATAAGAATATTTTAAATGTTTACTGATGTGCAGTATTTGTCAGCAACTGTATTTTACTATATTGTCATTCATGATGTGTTTATACAGCAGCATGGATTTATAGATGGCCTCAAGAGAAGTTACAGTTGTTGACAAATTCATCAATAAACATATTTAATGAGAGAAACAAAAAAGATAAGACAAATATTTGATTTGATCAGAGAAAGTCATCAGTCCATCTTCATTCTTACGTTTCCCAGCTGTAAGATAAAAATTGGTTGAATGCGGCAAAGCTGCTTGTTGTTGTTTTTAGTTCAGATCTTTAAAATCCCATCATGTTCAAACCTACAGTTCACTTCAGCAGGATTACCTTTACAGTGTACTACATAATAGAACCCCCCCACCACCACCACCATCCTGGAGTCCAGAATAAAATCCGATCATTGACTGTTATTTGAATAATGTATACCTAAAACATATATTTAAAAAAAAAACATGTCAGTTTGACTTTCCTGTACCTTTTCTGACAGCCAGATACAGTATGTGCATGTCAGCCAATAATTGTTGGTAAGCACATTTTCACTTTCACTTGCAGTAAGTGTTCAGATTCTGCCAAGCACCTGGAGCTGTGATCAAAAACAAAACAAAAAAAGACATTTATGCTCAAAACATGTTTTTCTCTTTCAAATCGGACCCTGTCTGCTCTCACATCTTGACGTGC
The DNA here is from genome assembly GCF_027409825.1 of Scomber japonicus. NCBI lineage: Eukaryota > Metazoa > Chordata > Actinopteri > Scombriformes > Scombridae > Scomber > Scomber japonicus. The sequence continues at coordinate 25,355,152 of NC_070584.1, read as the reverse complement.
AGTTTGATTAAAGCTTTCCATTCGTTGTGTGTTCACTGAACTTCTAAAATGATGGCGGATTGCTGATAACGAGTGGTGAGCTAGTGTTTACTGTGGCTGGTGCTCAGTGTGTGTTGGCACAGTAATTGTAGGTGTGTGTGTGTGTGTGTGCATGTGTTTCTGTGGGTGTCAGCTCTCTAAAAATCTGTTCCTGGCAGGTAATGGGGGGGGTAAGGAGAGACGGGGCTGAAAGAGAGAGGAATGGAAAAACAACTCCAGCTGCCTTCAGCCGCTCAGTCTGCAGGGATTTCTTTCCTCCTCTGTCTGTTCGCTCAGTGTCGAGTGTTGGTTATGTCTGCCAGACTCCTGCACATACCTGTAGAGCTGTCACACACACACACACACACACACACACACACACACACACACACACACTCCGACATACTGGAAATGTCTCCTCTCTGCTCGGGTATTTGTATAATATGGACTCTCATTTCTCCCTTCTCACACAGCTCTCCTAGTGTTATCCAGCTATGTATAGATACATTATTAAGCTCATATTAGTGTGTCTGTCATCCATCTTCTTTGATATTAATAAGAAGAAACAATCTCAGTATGCATTTTTACCATAGGCCAACTGACAAACATCATTCCTCTCCTGCTGAACACATATCTGACAGCAGCCTAATTGTAGAGACTCAAATAAGGTCACAGTTGGCATCGAGCCTCCGAACCTGTCACTCATTGCTTGTGCAAGTGTGGCATTGTGTGAAATAATCCCAGTAAATCTGTACCAATCACATTTAAAGGATAAAGCTGGTGGTATTGTATATATGTGTGTTGTTGTCAACAAATCTAATGAAAAGACCAAAACCATCAATGTGTCTGCCCCCTTCCCTTGTCTGTGGCTTTCAAGCTTCAAGCCTTTACAAATTTTTAAAAGTGGGTCACAAATATGTAGTTTCATTTTTAGTTAAGGGTAGCATGCACATTTCCAGGTCTATATTTATATTCTGGGGCTCTACTGAAATACCCTGGCATCATTTACAGGCCCCAAAAACTCCTTATTCATCATATACTGGCCCTTCATGCAGCCCCTCAGGTTATACCAATACAATCGACTTGACTTGTGGGCGTGTCCGAACAATCTGACGTGACTTCGAGGAGGAAGTAGATGTAAAGTTGACTTCCAGGGAGCATTTTACATACGTTCACCTCAAGTTTTGGAGGTATGATCTATATAGACATCTCACATTAAGAGGAAAAAACTATAGGCTTTGCTTCACAGGCAACACTTGTTCGTAGTATCAATTCATTGTTGGTTTTGGTCTTTTTTTTAAATTTTGTGAAAACATATAATCACCATACTTATCCTCAAATCTATTGACAATGTGGACGTAACAATCACTGACCAGCTGTGAACAGTAATCAGTGGTTTTAGATGGTGATTGGAGATTAGCTGTGTCCTGGTATCAGATGCATTACACAGAGAAGGCCAATGGAAAAGCTGTGGCAGGACGTAGATAACTCAGGCATACTCTCATATGTTATTAGCAGCTCAGATATGTTCTCTGTATGGGAAGAATTATTAATTAATAGATGGTACAAAAGTGTGATGACTAAAAAAATCATATTTTAAGATCTTCTCAATGGGTTTGTCCCAAAGCTTTCAGCCACATCTTGTAGTCTTCTTCAGTTGCTTGTCATCACATGTAACATGACAGATGGTTGTATGGGGATGAAAGGTTAATAATAATAATAATAGATTTAAAGTGTTAGCTTAAACCCCAGTATCTGTTCAAGGATGGTCTTTGGCGTCAGATGTGATGTGAATGGCTACCTTGATCTTTCTCCAGTTGGACTCCTGATCGATGTCCTTTCGCTGGTCATTCTGTGAGAGCTGTGTTAGTCTGATTCATAGACAGCTGATGTCGTCTGTTACTGGTGTTCAATCAGAGTCTTGTCCCGAGTGATGTAGTGGTTGTTGCATGTGATGTCGTACATCACTCTAGTCTTCCTCTGCGTGGGTCTTATGTTTAGGTTGTACTTGCAGAGATGTTAACATGTTGATATAGAATTCTAAGATCTAAATCCAGATAAACAGTACTGTGCAAAAGTTTTAGGCACTAAAAATAAGGATGCTGTTAAAAGTTAATGTCATGAAGAGTTTTTTTCATCAAACAACTTCATGCAAAGTTATGTAAACAGAAGAAACCTAAATCTTTAGCATCAATTATCTTTGGTACATTCAAACACATTTTTGCAAGGTACTTGGCAGGTAGGTTGTTCTTACATCTTGGAGGACTTGCCACAGATCTGCTGTAGATTTAAGTGTCTCAGCTGACTTCTGTCTCCTCATGTAATCACAGACTGACTCCATGATGCTGAGATCAGAGCTCTGCGGGGGCCATACCATCGGTCGCAGGCCTCCTCTCCTTGTTCTCCTTGTTTTGTATAACTGTGGCTGTATGTTTGGGGTCACTGTCCTGCAGCAGAATGAATTTGGGACCTAAAAGACACCTCCCTGATTGAATTGCTTTAACAATCTTAACATCTAAAATGCCTAAACCCTTTGCACAGTACTGTTGTATTCCATTCATCTTGCCCATGCTTGGTGATTGTTCACTGTATCAAAGTGAGGTTGGAGCTTCAGGTTACTATTGGTGTTTTCTACTTAACATCTTAACAAGGGCCACTTAAATGCACAATATGCTTTTCGTTTTGTGGAGCTAAAAAGTAACCAGCCGTTCAGTCTTTACAAGGAAATACCTTCACATCCTTTTAACTTGGGACATACTGTAGCTAGCGTCATATGTGTGTTGAAAGTCTTGACAAACAAACAAACGATTTTTGTCTTTTCTTGTGGCTAACTTTTGACGTCAGATCATTTCTTTGGGAACTACAAACTTGGTTTCACAGGTCATAATATGCCTGTAATAATCAGCTTTAGTCTCTAGTCTCCATCGTAGTGTTTTTCTTGAACAAAGGACTACTTCAGTTATCTACCATCCTAATATGTGGATACTAAAAGCATCAATTGTTGTGCTATTAATCATTTTGTAGTCTGATTTCACTTATTTTCCAATTGATGGATGTATCATTTTTGGACTTTGACTGATGTTGCAATATATTTAAACCTGCCTCCCACAGTTTTAGTATGATGGTATAAAATACAAATAGTTCAATAACTTGGGAAGAAAACATTTTTTTTATTCAGTGTCACAGTAACTAGTTACTTATGTAGAATGTCACACCCTATTTTTTATTGGGGAATGTTGTGTAATCTTAGATCGACTGAGAAAAGGTTGTATCTGTTCTTTTCTGTGCCTCTCTGTGCCACCACCTAGACGTGACATGCTCGTGACGATTGTACACAAAGGGGGTCCGGTTCCCCAAAAATGAACATAGCACAAAGCCTGCACGTAACACACACACAAGCTGAGGATGTTCTTGAACTCCTGTTGGTTGCACCACAAGTTCAAAAGAAGTTCTGTTGCTGTGTAAAATGCAGCCTAAGCTTATTTTTTATTATTCAGTTGTTTATGAAACTATAATCTTGACATGAAAATGTAGTCATCTTTTTCTTGCTGTCAGTTAGGTTTTTCCGAAAGAGTTTTTATTTATATAGAAACAGAAAAATCTTCTTTGTAGCCTTGTGCAGTTGTGATTGTTATGTTTTGTTTGTTTTGAATAACACAAACACGGCTCAATCACATCAGGTTTGAATCCAGATTTTTTTTTTTCTTCTGTTTTTGTGGAAATGGAGCCTCCTCTGAGCTTCAGTGTGTCACCATTGTACCAGTATGTATCCTGCATATTAAACAATGTCAGTGGTGAGACTGGACTTGCAATAGTGAATGACTGTGTGGACGTATGTGGTAATCACTAAGCTTTGCAATACCGAAGTATTTGATTTTCTGGAACATTTTAATGGCTGTAGATACATCTAGATTTGCTGTGCTTATTGCTTTGTAAACAGTTTGCTTTTAAAGTATGTGGATTTTTTTTTCCCTGACCTGAAATATACTGTAGATTTTACAAAATTTTATATCACACTGACATTGATATTGTTTTACTGTGAATAAGGTATTTCTAGAGCAATTTTAGCATGCCTACTTACAATTGTAATATATAAAACAAACTGTTTTCAGTAGTTAAAAATTCTGAATTTGGACTGACACAGACAGAAGACAACAAACATTAACTTTATTTATTTTTTCATTGTGTATTTATGGATACTTTACCTTCCATAAGTCATACTTTCATCTTATTTTTTGAAAAATATATATTTCTTTCCTGTTATTTTGAGCAGAAGGAATTGTCTTTTACATTCCTAAATAAAATGTGGACTGAAGCGCAAGTTTGTCGTCTTTTTAAAGTCCTTCTTTTATTTCTATTTTTTTTTTTATTAAAAGTTGACATTCACAGTAAAAGCCATACAGTTGCAGAGTATGTCAAATCTATTTATATGATATGGTGCCAAATTACAACAAGTTATCTCATGACTATTTTCATATGGAGGAGGTCATGACCTGCCGCTTTCATTTAAAGAGACCTAACTTCCTCCCATGATCACTCACTTGATGACTGCAGTGAGTGATGGGAAGAACTCTAGAATAGAAGCGGGCTCTAGGTGGGCAGCCAAATGCCTTGATCAACTGGGTTTAGAGTAGAACTGACCATTTCCAAAAGTCTGGATAATATGTAAATGAAGATGATATTAGGGTTATATGATGTTTTAAAAACAGAAAAAACCCTCTGCTCAAAACATATCTCTGATATACATAGGTAAAATACACTTTTAGAAATATGCTAGCATACTGGAGGAGAATTAACAAAAACAAAGTCACAGATAAAATACACAGGCATAAGTATTAATAATTCTGTAGAAGAAAATATTTTTAAGAACTTAACTGAAAAAAACAAGACAACAATGCCATGTAATCAGTGATGTGAGTAATCATTCTCACTTCAAACCCTGTGTGTAATCCAAAGTCCTTTCACAATCAATTCTGCAACAATGGCAATTGGCTCTTTCTCTTGCAATATAATGTATAGAGTGTATAGTCAAGTGATTGAGTATGTGGCTCTTACAGACCTGAACTTAAATTTCAGGCTACAAAATTTAAAGGAAAGGATAAATGAAGTTACTATACTGCCCTCTGGTGTGTCTCACAGGTACTTCATCTAATCTCTCCTCAAATTACATTTTGAACAATTGCTGTATGTTCAAGGACAGATTACATAGGCTCCTTTTAAAAAGTTCTTTTTATAACCAAACACTCAATCATAGTATATAGAGTATAAGCTGACCCAACTCACACAAACACAGGACCTTTTTAAATCTTTGTATACAGTGCAAAATATGTGATTTAAAACAAACATCTTTTTGGAACATACAGTATATCATCTGTTCCTGGTGATTTGAAGACATCGATGCCTCTTTGAATTATGAAACATGATTACAGAACCAAAAATCCGTAAAGGGGAAAAAAGAACAAAAAAACCCACAGATTTTCTGTTCATGTGCAAATGTAGGTTTAAACAAGCACTGTTTTGTGTTGTGAGAAAGGCAGGCATTTATTACAGATTTAAACAAAGTCAACAATGCAGTGGAAGAAAATGGCTGACTGATTGTTGGCTTGGATTTAATGATAATTCTCATTTGCACATCATTAACAAAAAATCTGCTTGGTCACAGATCACTACATGGCTCCCTTGTCAGAAAAACACAGCAGTCAGCTGGTTTTCCCCTCAAACAGTTATGTCTGAAACGAAAAGCGGTGGCAGAAAATTCTGAAATCCCCATCTTCAGTATCCATGTTCCTTTTTCTTCTCACCATCCATCCTTGCAATCCTAAACAATAATTTTTCTGTGGTCCACTTCATCTGTGGTATTTTCTGTCACAATGACAGAGATCCAAGATCGATGCTCAAATGTTCAAATGTGTGGAAGTGAGCATTACACAGTTCCTTCTTTTAAGCTTCCTTCTGCAATAACAATATCAGTCCTCATAAAAGTTAAGGCCTTCGAAGCACTGTAAGAGTGATGAATGCATGTGACTCACAGTCAGTCAGTTGGATGCACTTGGAAGTCCTTTTGTAAGATATAAGATCACATTAAGCATGAGCAGGCTAAAAAAATTGACATTATTTACTGTATTCATCCAAAATAATCAGATTGGGAAATATTAGAATAAAATACCAAATATGAAAGCAACAACAAATAACAATGTTAAAAATATGGTAGACTTAGGAGATTATGACTATAAATCTTTATGCCATGGTTGTGGAAAGTTTATATCTAAGTGTGAAGGAGGATTGCTTGGTGTGAGGACTGTCTCTCGGTAGAATGAAGCTGCTGAAGCAGATGCTGATCCAGCACAGTTTTTTCCACCTGCATCTGGTCCCAAGTCTGCACACAACTTCACTCACAGAGCCTCAAACAGTTGAAGGGTTAAAGGTCGTAATGTGGTTGGAGCTGTCGCTGGAGGTTGGTCAGATCCTCGATCAGGCGCTTAAAGGTGATTCTCCTCTCATGATTTTGCTCCCAGCACTTCCGCATCAGGTCATACACCTGGCAGACATGAATCGAATTAGTCTTTTTATTTTAGAGAACAGATGGAAAAACAAAGCATGAAAACTCATTAACAAGGACACAAATTAATAGTAGCTATTTAAATGTTTTTTTTACAGAAACTACAGCTGTAGCACTTCATGACAGCAGGGGGCACTGCAGGTATCAACTCTTGCTGTCATTACTTTCCTTTCTTACAGGTGTGATAGGTGACTGTATGTCCAAGTCAGTACAATGAGTTGTTTTGCATCTAATGTTAAAATGTATAGTAGAGATGCACCAATCCAACTTTCTCTTTTTTGATACTAAACCCAATATCTCAGTTCAGGGCACTTATTGGAATTATTTTATTTTAAGATGGCATGATGCATACAATAACTTTGGCCTGATTGAATGTAAGCGAATGCACTAGCAGTCACATCTGCTTAATAACCTCAAAGACAAGTGTCAGCATCCAAAAATCATACACATACTAGAAAACCACTCAAAGTCCCAGTGTTACCGACAACATTTTATATGCACTTTCCAGAGATTATCTGGATGACATATTTTGATTAAGAGGTGATTGAGGCTGATTTACTTTGAGATTCTTGTGTCATTCACAGCCTCAAAGAAATTACATTGTGGCCTTTTTCACAGCAGGTGAGACTATAACATTAATGATGGCTCTGTTCTTTTCAAGTTTTTGACCATGCAGTGAGAAGTTTTCATGCTACTAGCTTATGTACAGCAGAGATAATCCAGAGACCTTGTTTCATTTTCTTCAGTTTTCATAATGTGTAAAGTGTTTTCAATTAGAACTTAATGAAGGACACTGATCCTGGAAAGAAGTGCTCCTGTTAAGTTTGTCAGTTTCCATAGCTGCATGACAAACTAAAGTCTATCTAATTCAATTGTATTGAGGTGCTAAGAGAAATCTCGTGGACACCTCAAAACAGTGGTCACATAAAATCAAAACTACTGAATGTCCAGATACCACTAGAAGTAAGTGAGAATGCATTTTTTTGTATTTTTGAATCCTTGTTTTTTCTTTCTGACCACCTTTCTTTAATCCGTTAATCCTGACTTTAGGCCAAACGTGTCGACTACGGTTGGTACTGTTTTATCATTTGGTTCTTTTTGTAAACAAGTACAATTCTTCCGAGCACATCCAGAAAAATCAAAATCATTACTGTATTGTATCATGTTGTAATGGCAATGAGAAAACAGTTTCTTACAGGGTCAAGACACCCATCAGGGCGTGGCAACCTCTTTCCTTCTGCCAGCACGTTCACCAGTCGGATGACCGTCATCTGACCTTGGGTCGGGCCAATCATACGAAGGAACAGCTGTGTGGGAGAGGAAAAGCACAGGTCAAAGGCCAGTGAAAACGGGACTGAACAAAATGAATAAAATATTATGGCGGCTAACATTTCTTACAGTCTTCATTTTGTTGCTTTCAGAGGAACCAAAGATCTGCAAAACCTTTGTGGTCCAGATTTAATTGTTTCTTCCATTTTAAGCTTCAGGTACATTTAACAGGTGTTCTTTTTAACATTCACTCTACCTGTGCAGGTCCTTATCAGGGACGGGTTTCAATAGCATTTCATCAAATTCAAATCTGATCTCTTCTGAATCCCTGAATCTTTTTAGAGGATAAGACTGGCAATTTTATATACATTTCTTACTGTCAATTAATCTCATGTGTAGAGCCAAACAAACAATGAACTGATCCTACTTGCAAGTATATGTGTATGGCAGGCGTCACTGCTCATGTGCAGAAACACAGTTCTGTTACAGAGCTTACCTAGCTTGCTGCACTATATATCACAGCATCTTGACTTTGTACTGAAATTCTTTACAAAGTACAAGATATTACAAAGTAAAGAGGTTGCGATAGGTTAGGCAACAAGCTAGTGGAACACTGACTGTGAACCAAACTGAGTCAGTGGCATCTGTCTTACAAGAAACTACGGCAACTGAAAATGTCATTGCTGGTGGAGAAAGATGGTGTGACCCAGTACAGCTGTGTTGCTCACTGATGTTATTACAGCACAGAGGAGTAAGATATATCAGGTTTTTGTATATACAGGGCTCCCACACATTTTTACCAATGAATTTTCTAAACTTTTCCATAACTATTTTTTAATATTTTACCCAATTTCCATGACTTTGAATTTAACTATGCAAACATAGTGACAGGTCAATTTGGATAAAAGTGTCTGTTCAAAGCTGAATATAAATGAAAGATCTTGTCTTTAGCACTTCCTGTTGGAGTCTGTCGACACCATCTGCCATGTGAAAGACTGTTTGAATGTGTGTGAACAACTCTGCTTTTTATTTCTGAAAGACTGGTATAACATGTTTTATATGTACATAACCATTTGTCCAAGGAATTCTTTGGGCTTCCAAAAACATACAATAAGGTTTTTAAGAAGTATTTCCTAAATGCTCATGAGAGAGAAGAGATGAAGCATACTAACCGTCATCGGGCTCTTGGAGGACTCGCAATAGGTGATGAGTTCATACATCGTTACCCCGAAGGACCAAACATCAGAGGCAAGGTAGAACTTACAAAGAGTCAGGCACTCTGGAGCATACCTGAGACACACAAAAAGAAGACCAAAGGAATGAATTCCTGTTCATACTGTAATGTGTGAGAGAATGTGCCCATACTTGAACCTATCACATAAAGAAAATGACTTCTTAAATATATTGCATATAATATTTGCTTTAATGTTTTTTATATATTATGGAAAATTACATTACCATGTTAGCAGTACTTGAACAATGACATTGGTTGAATTGGAGCCAGTCACTACTTTTTATACTGTTGGATAGTTTAATCTATAATACACCACATTTTATAAAGTGGTAACATATTCCACATGTAAAATGTTACTCTGAAAATGAATTTGAAACTATAGCTGTAAATGTAAACGTGGTAACGTAACGTAAAAAAGTATAATGTTTCCCTCTGGAATGTATTAAAGCAGAAATTAAAAAGGTTTTATAAAATGGAAATACATACAAGACAAGTAGCTCAAAACTTTACCCAAGCACCATACTTGAGTAAATGTACAATTAATTTCCTAAAAAAAGAAACATACCTCTCCTTAAAGAATGTTACTAATGAGATTGTACTATTGTGTTTAATAGTAACTGGATTATAACCAGAGGTAAATACAGATTTCTACTCTAGAACTAGAGTTATAAGTAAATATGTATTGTTCACAGTAGCTTATGTATTTGAAATAAAATCCTTGGTGAGTATCCAAGCAGACATCAGAGTTAATTTATTGCCAAAATAAATTCTATTTAGTACCTGCTGGTTGAAAATGATGCTGTAATTAAATCGTTTTATTGCTTTAATGAATCTTAATTTTTTCCTACACACTGTCGATTCACATACTGTCTGTCTACAGTCAAGTCTTCTTTTGTCCTTCATATTTAATTTAGTGTCTCCTCTTTCCTCCACTAACTCCCTCTTTTAATAATACCACCTCAGCTGTTACAGTCTAAGGTACATCCTTCTCTCCTCTTGACTCACCAGAAAACGGGGCTGTCGTGGTCGTCTTTGACGGTGTAATAACCTTCGTTGTCTTTAATGCTCTTGGTGAGGCCGAAATCGCCGATCTTCACCGTCCTTTCGTTCTCCACAAGCACGTTTCGGGCAGCCAGGTCCCGATGGATGTAATTTCGAGATCCCAGATAATCCATTCCCTGAAAAAACAAACACCATGAGACAGTGTCGCTGTGTAGTCAGTGGGTTTGTGCAATTGGGACTGAGTAATTTGAATGTGAGAAAAATGTAATTAAAATACTTCTACATCTTAATGACGAAAAATGACGATACATACCAAATAAATTGTCTATTAATTAAAACATTCAGTGCACTGCCATCTGTGTTTTGCGTCTGTGTTTATTTTTAAATGAGCAGGTTGGCCAAATTAACATGAACACAAAGAGGCAACTCCTTTACTCCGAGGTGAGCTTAACCCATCAGTGAGGCGAACAAATACATTAGATTCAGGAAAGAAACTATCAACAAGAACATTTGAAGACGTACATGTTCTTAAATTTAGTCTGCTCATACTGCTGTCAAATGATATGATAATCACATGACCTCTGTTTGATTACAATTCACCACCGAAATTTAAACAGAAATCTTTTGAGTATTTCAAAACAGGTTAAGCTTGACTGTTGAAATCACCGTGTTTTTACAACATAGTGGTCCTTCTAAATGCTAAATCATGATGCCTGCCTGAAATGGTGAAGGTGCAGAAAGTTCTGCTGGTCCCATCTTGCCCTGTGAAAACAAACAGCATTACCTGGCATATCTGGATAGAATAGCTGAGCAGGGTGCTGAGGCTGATCTTGCTCTTGTTCCTGGGCAGGTACTCCTTCAAACTACCCAGTGGAAGGTACTCCATGATCAGCTTAATAGCCTGACCGCCTACAAACAGGTGGTAACACACAAATGCAGTTAGAGATGTAAGTCATCAGCACAAAATGTTCTTTGTGTGTGGATACATGCTTATGCTTGTTCTGTAAGTCCATTACATTCAGCAATGTATGAAAAATAATTAACAGATAGTTTAGCCTTTACTGCTGTTCTGGTAGTATTTCCACAATCCCCAAAAACCTTTCTAACGTCCTGGATGACCATTCACTGCTCGATAAAAAAAAAAACCATTATACCCATTTCTCAAGTTGTGACTGTTTCCTAATCCAAGCAAAGAAGGCAGCTAAAAATTACACATATATCCTTGCTCAATCTGTACGTGCACCAAAGTTAAAAAATTGTTTTGCCCCTTATATTTGACTGTATTTATGTTACTTTTTAACAGTTTGTATTTTAAAACTAAATCATGCATTTACCAGTAATTATACAGAATGTGGTGGCACACCATAGTCTAATTTGTGCCACCACAGTTTCACAGTGAGCCAAACATGTCTGTACACTCTCCAAAATGTTCAGCAAAAGCAAATCACCCTGCACCAGAGATACTTTGCCCTTTGTCTTTTTTTCATGATTTGTTTAGAACATTTATGAACTGGTAAAAATGTCTTTACCATGCTTTGTGGATGTGACCTTTTTGCTGTATCATCACCATCCATACAGTTAAATTACTAAAGCACTAAATTGTTAAGAGCACAGGTTTTTTTGTTTTTTTTAATCGATACAACCTTTTAATTTTGCTCTCGGAGTGCACCAGCATGATGCATTTGACTTAAAAATGTGCCCCCGGACTCCCTACTGGGTCGGACTGAGGTCAAACCACCATATTCTCTCAAAATTCTGTGGGAAACACTGAAATACTTCAGACATGTCATTCAGGACTACTTGGATTTAGAAAATGCAGACACAATTCAAGAAGCAGGTTAATATTAAGCATTTGTTTTTCCAGATGTTTAGAAAAGCCCTCAAGGATTTTGTAAATGCTTTATATTATGAACAGTACTAAGTGTTCCATGTGTCTTTATATGGACATTAATGTGTTATTGTTGTGAGTATGTTGGTGTTTATACAATACTCTCCCCATCTTACCTTCCTCCTGGCAGATGCCCTTGTATTTGACAATGTTTTCATGGTAGAGGGCCTTTAGGATGTCAATCTCAGTGGCGAGGTTGTTGCTCTGCTCTTCTCGGTTCTCAGGCTTGAGCGACTTCACGGCCACCAGCTCACCAGTTTTATCTCCCCGAGGATCATAGCGACACAGCTCCACCTTACCAAAGTGGCCCTACGTGAGGATCATGGGAGAAAAATGGAAATCATTTCAATACTTGAGATCAAGTGTTCCTCATTATTTAGTCTGTTCCTTCATTTCTGCATCTGATCACACAAAAAAAACACACAACGTTTAAATGAAGACCCTGCATGATTTATCTACTGTACATCTCTTCTTGAACCAGCTGTAACCTGCCACCACTGTTTGGCTGAACAGAAATAAGGAGGTCAACCTGCAGATATCTTCAGGTCATTTTAATGTATGAAGCAAACAAAGGTAAACAAGCAGGAATAAATTACCTCTCCCAGATCCCTGATCTTTTTCAGAAATCTCTTTTCAAACACTGTTGGGTCCACCTCTGGTGTCGGCTGGGGTTTGATTGATGGGTCTGAGAAAAGGAAAAAACCAAAACAGATGTATTCAACAGACGGGGTAAATAATGTCTTTTCTTCACCATACAGCATGTACACTTGCGTCATAGGAAGTCTATTGTGGTTGACAGTGTCAAAGTTTTCACCAGAATTTTCTGTGGTTATGTAACTCTTTGCATTGCATTGTTCTACACCAATGGCTACTATTAGCAGAACAATCCATTGTTTAAACAGAACTCAGACATGACAATTAACAATTATAAGAAAGCTCTGTTTGCCTTAACAGTGGTTTAAAAACATTTTTCAAACAAGCAAAGAAATATATATAGTAGATCTTACAGTTAAAGGGATCTTATAGCTGTCTTGCAATCTTAATACAAGAGGACCAATAACTGAAGTGTCAGTAAAACTGAGTGCAGCATCTGGCTCTGGCCAGCAGGTGGAATAAAAGAGTCTATTACTTGCCATGGGGCCCAGCTGAGGGGCAGATCGGTGATAATGTACTCAGTGAACTTCCTCATCAACATCTGAGTTGAGTAAACAACTCTCTCTCTCTCTCTCTCTCTCTCTCTCTCTCTCTCTGCACTGCTTACTAGCCTGCTGCTGGGTGAGATATCAAACATGCAAAACAATCGGATCATATTCCAACTGTAAACAACTGCCTTAAATTTTTTGAACCTGCCTGTTTTGCAGTTCACACTCTATCTGCAATCTTTTTCAACCGTATCTCTCTGGCCTACTTTTTCAAAACCACATAATCTTGATATGATGGCAATAAAACTTAAATTTCAAACACAAAATGTTACTCCTGGTTTTACTTCATATGTGCATCCCACCCCATAATATGGTAATAGGCCACACATACTTTGTTCCTCTAGCTTGTTTATCTCTCTGACAATAGCCCTGAAGAAAGGTCTTTTCTTCGGGTCGTAGTTCATGCAGTGGGTCATCAGTTCAGCCAGCTCTCTGCAGTCCGGGGTGGCCAATTGGCATTCTGTTTCATAAAACCTCTCCTTCTGCTCAACACAAAGATATAGAGACACACATATGAATTAGGAGGTGAATGTAAACAGATTATTGTTGGCAGATAGAGAGAGGTGGTGAAAGAGGAGGGAAGAAAAAAACACAGGAAATGAAAGAAAGTGAGGAATAGCCATCAGAGTGTGTTAGTTTAACAGTAGGGAAGCTTATATTAACACTCATCGTCACTGTTGTGCTTGTGATGGTCCCCTACCTCTGTGAGCTTCTTTTCTTTGAGAGGGACTTCTCCATCATAGCAGATCTCCCACAGGGTGGTACCGAAGCCCCACTTGTCAGCTGCAATGCTCAGGGAAGACGCACTCGACACACACTCCGGAGCAATCCACGGGATACGATGCACACACTCTGTAGAGGCAAATACAGTCAGTCTGATCAATTAAGTCCAGGGTTAAGGTTTGACAGTCCCAAGAGGTCTTTTTTAAAACAATAAAAAAAACTATTTTGGGAGCTGTGTGCAATATAAGGGTCAGAAAATAAGGGGCTCTGAGCTGTAGTGATATGATGGCCCACGAAATGAAGACAAAATAAATCCTGGCCTTTAACATGTGAAACAGGAAAGTCCTCCTTTATACACAGACAATAATTAAATATATGAAACACTGTTGTGTCAGGCTCACCAGGCTGTAACATTCATGTTCCTATCCACAGAGGAGGTTTTGTAGTTCAGGTCCTACCAGTTTTGGCAGGACTTGGAAGTTGCTTAATGTTTTCTCTGATCCGTAAACATTAATGTTTGCCCTTCACGCAACTACTACTGTAATTCCATGTTCTGATTTTATCTCTTTTGTTATTTTTGTACTGTATTGTGTACATGTACTGCATATCTGTCCTTGGTGGAAGAAGGAGTCTCTCCTCTGTTACTCCCCATGACGTTTCTCCATTTCAAGACAAGTCAATCTTATTAACATTGCTCAAAATTAAGGAGGGAAAAGAAGAAAACTCAGGTGGGACAAGTGAAGAGGATTATAGGGTGTTTTTAATTCATATTGAGGGTTTAAGGATATAGGACAATAGGATAAGCCTTTTGAGGAAAATATGTGATGCTGACCTATAAATAAAACTGTCAACAATCAATCAACAGTAAATTGAGCAAATTAAATGTGTTTTTTTATTAGTAAAAATGGGACTTATGTGATCACACTGACAAATCTATAACACTTGGAAGCAATTGTTGGGGTATGACCTAATGGACCCAAAACAATATGTGCTCAACATGCTCTGACTAGCAGGAATCAACAGCAAAGCGCAGTACAGCTCTGACAGGCTGACGGGATGAGTGGCTGGCAGACTAAAATGTTGCCTCCACTGAATCCAAAAGCCTTGGCATCGGCTGGCTGACATATATTACTTTGACTGGAAGACGGGATAACTGAGTGGCTGACCTCCACAGTTGGCTTTTTCGCTCCACAAATCCATAACATCAGATGAGGGGCGTGTGTGTGTGTGTGTGTGTGTGTGTGTGTGTGTGTGTGTGTGTGTGTGTGTGTGTGTTAGTAAGTGCATGCAGCTCAGACAGGAGCACAAGGATGACTGACTGGAGGGAAAGAGCTGAGGGGTCGAATAGAAAGCTGGGGGAAGATGGAGACAGAAATGGTATACGGAATGGAGATAATTGAATGTATGGGAGGAAAGAAAAAGACAGAAAGAAAAAAGAAAGCGAGGAAGTGAAGAATGGATTTGAGAAAAAAGGATTAGAGATTGCTGGGAAGAAAAGGAAGAGCGCTCCCAATGGATTTCTCAGCACTATATCCACTATGTGCTCAATCAAATCTATATACAAGGACAGTGTGTAACTGGAATACTTGTTCGGAAAAGTGATCAGACCAAAGAAGAAATGCTAAGGAGTTCTGGGAATAAAGAGGGAGGGAGGAGCTTTCCCGAGGGCATACAGCGGTCAACATTTGCACATGAATATTTCCAGTCTGTCCTGCGGTTTGCTGATCTATCTGTACAGCCACACTGTTATATCGTACGACTTTTAGCTTTGATAGAAACATGAAGCGGCCATTTGAGGGGAACTGTGTAATCCGAGAAATGTCCTTTTTGTGTCTTCTTCCCTGAACCCAGATCCAGCTTTCACAAACCAAATTACAGTCCGAGATAGAAATGTGTATTGATTATATGTCAAATAGGATTCCTTTTACTGACAACTTCTGCTTGCTTGATCGGAAATGTCATTCTCTTTATTTATTTTTTTCCCCCCTATATTTATAAAGATGATGAAGAGAAAATACTTTCTCTTACAAGATAAAAGGAAATATCCAACTCATTCATGGCAGTACAAAGAAATAGCAATAACGCCCTACTATTTGGCAGTTAAAAAGAGATGAGTCAGAAGTGTATTTTAAAATTAGAAGGATGTGACCAATCATCAGACTTGTTGGTTCAGGTCTCAAGCTGGCAGACCAGTGTTCGTATCATCTAATCCTTGTTCCAACTAACTTCTAACTTCATGTTTTCTCATTTTTGTTTTACTTTCATTTGCAGCTGACTGGATAACAAAGAAAGAGGAAGTTATTGTGAAATTTTTCCATGGTAGCCATTCTGCAACCATTTAGGTTCCACTTTTTGTAATCTTAAAAGGATAGGTTCAAGAATGTCTTACAACCACAGTTAGGTGGCTGTGTGAACACAGAGGTTTTTCCTCATGGTGATCATTCCTCCTGTTCATACTGGCTATTAAAAGATCCTCTTCAAAATGTACTTTCAATGAAAGTCAAATTCCCACGCAATTGATTTAAAAATTTATATGAGGCTTAAGCTGTCTGAGTTAGTCATATCAAGTGGATGTCTGAGGGGCTTTGGCACTAAAAAGACTGTAACGTTGAACCATATTCATTTAATTTGACTCAACTGAATACCTGAAGCATACATTTTTGCACAGCGGAAGGCTGGTGGGGAGAGAGGGAGAGAGAGAGAGAGAGAGAGAGAGAGAGAGACTGATTGTGTACATGTCTGCACTTTATACACACCTTCTCTGGTGAGTACGGTGATTGGTATTCCTGGGTCGCTGAGCTTGATGAAAGGCCCTCCTTCATCAGTGGCCAGTCCGTCCCTGGCCAGGAGGATGTTCTTAGCACACACAAAGCCATGCACCAACTTTTTGTCCTCCTACAAACACACACAGCAAATACACATATCCAAAACACAACAAATATATTAATTCTAAACCAAAAGGGCATATTTTAAGATCACAATGAAATGGATCTAAGATTGTGCTAGTAATCCCATTGGTGCACTAACATGCTTAAAATGTGGTGTCTGTGTGTGTCTGTGTGTCTGCCTGTCTTTGTCTGTGTGTGTGTGTGTGTGTGTGTGTGTGTGTGTGTGTGTGTGTGTGTGTGTGTGTGTGTGCGTGCGTGCGTGTGCGTGTGCATGTTTGTATTTTTTTCCTTCTCACCAAGTAGCTGAGAGCTGAGGCCAGCTGCTTGGCCACCTGGAACTTCCATGGTGTACTAAGTGGACTCTGCTGTCTCCTCATAAACAGATCCAGTGGTCCTAGTTGAACAAACTCCTCCACCATGATATCTGTTTCAGGCAAACACAAAGAGAAGGGTGTCAGAGAGGTAAGATATGACCCCTCATCCTAATACATGCCCGTGCACTGAGTTCCTAATATGCACTTACTCTCCTGCTGGCGGACACACACTCCATAGAGCAGCACTATGTGTTTATGGGACACTTGACGCATCATACTTGCTGTTTCAAAGAAGGCCTGCCAAGAGAACGACAAAGATGGCTTAATATAAAAGTACATCATGGAACTTTCACACCACATATTACACTTTTACATCTCATAGCTTGCTGCTAATAATTACTAACTTTACATATGGCTTGACTGGAAGTAGTCAGAGTCTTCATGAGTAAAGGTGTACAAGGATGGACAGTGTCTCACCAGGGAAATGTCTCTGTGTCCAGAACCCAGTACTTTGAGGACCACCTTGACCTCCTGGAAGGATGAGTAACCTGCATCTTCCTCCTCCTCACTCTTTACCCTCAGTGTGCCCGAGTAGATGTTAGTTCTTGTGCCACGGCCGAGGTGCTCCTCCTAGTACACAGCAAGAAGACAAGAAAACAGAGTGTTACATGAAATAGTTAAATCCAGAATCTGAACTATTGTTACTACAAGAACAGAGATTCTGCACCCAAACTGGAGACTTTTTACAGTTTCCAGTTCAAGAAAGCTGTGAAGATTCTGAAGTTACCATGGAAGAACATTTCTGTGCAGAGACAGAAGTTTGTTTATTCAATAGGGCAAAATTGATTATGTTGCCTTTTACAAAATGAGAATAGTACTTTTAGGTAGACAGGAGTAAGTTCATAGACAGTTCTGTCCATACTTAATGTAATGTCATGCAAGATAGGAGACATGCATTGAGTCAAGACATGACTGCATATTACACACTATGAATGGGCATTACATTAAAAAAAAAAATTAAATACATTGTTTTGGGTTTTGAGTTCAACTATGTAGAATAATGCAGATATGAGGAAGTGTAAATAAAAAGTTTTATGTTGTACAATGTCTCATAACACAACATCAAGACAACTCAAATGCAATGCCATGCAAATGACACTACCAGTTGTCTGGGCCATCTAAACTCTGCTACTGCCGCCACGAAAGAATTACGTCCGCCACGAATAGATTTTTCGGCTTTTGGCTCGCTAGACCTCGCTCATAAAAGCATTATAATGGGACTCTGTCTGTGAATGTAGCTTGTCATTACAATTCCAGTGCAGTAGGTGGCGGTACACTGCAGTAACTCCGGCAATAAAACCAAAGAAGACGCACTTAATGCACCTGGTCGGCCAGAAGAAGAAGACGATGCACGTGTAGGTCAGGAAATGACGTATATGGTTTGTTCCGTGTGTGATACGTTACGTGTTGGACTAAATACATGGACATATTGAGGAAAGTATTTCGATTTTATGGAAACGGATTTCATATTTCACAAGAATGGATACTTGGCGAGCTGTACAGAAAGTCATGTGTCATAAGATGATCGTTGTGGATAAAGGGAAGACTTTGAAGGTATGTAGGGATTATAGCTGTTCTTACTTTAGCTGAGTTGCTAGCCGAGCTAACCGCTAATACTATTGCGGCTGTGAGCAACCATATAATTCGTGAGTGGTCTTGAATGAATCAGGGCAATCTAAGCTTTCTAACAATGTTACAACAATATATATGTTTAAGGGTTGGTATTTGAAACATTCGGAAGAACTTGTGACTACCTCCCAACCTCCGACCCGTCCCGTAGGCGGAACAGCGTGTTTTATTATATTCATTTACATATGAGGTGGGCACAGATATGAAGATGAGAAGGCGTACCTGTTCAATCTCCTCCTTCAGAATGCGATGGAAGCTGAGCTGGCTCTCCTGCATGTGTGTCTGAGGGGCTGGTGCTCTATCTTTAGTGACCACCAGCAGGTTGGAAACCTCTGCAACACACACATACACACACTCACATATTAAAAGACCATAACACCAAAGTCGAGTCAGTTTTTTCAAATGTATTTAAATAATTTTCTGTGCTAAAATCTATTGTTTATGGTAGGTTATCCCTTACAGTGATCATCATGTCTGCTTGTATTGTTGTCAAAGTCCTTGAATTCAAGTGTAGATTAATTTGAAAAACAAGTCCACACTGCATTCACATAACAATGAACTTCAATAACAATAAAAGCATTAATAGTGTTAATAGTGTTATAGTACCAAAGTATGCTATAAATATAAAGACGATATATGGCATATATTGCATACATGCAATGGTATACAGCATAAGAGCAACCGTGTTTATATGTGGTAAACAAGCTCTCAAAAATTACGTCAATGTGGCAGTGATGTGAACAGCAATTCAGGTCGGGTTGCCGTACTGATTCAGTTTATTTTTTGAACATACAGAGCTGTGTGTGGGAGGATAAAGTGAAAATGTGTCTTTGTGCCTGTTACCATACTATATGTGCGTGTGTGTGTGTGTGTGTGTGTGTGTGTGTGTGTGTGTGTGTGTCTCTGTGGGTGTCTAATGTTGTGACAAAACCAGCACACTGTGGTTGAAGAGGGAAAAAAAAGAAAAAGTATTTGTACTCCATCTGCATCTCAGCCCACATACACTGTCAAAAGAGAGTTAACAGCACTGTGCCGTAACATGCAATCTGTGTTTTCATGCAAACCCCAAACAAAACATGCACCCACACTTCCCATTGAATGTTACCCCTAACAACACACTCATACCTTTACCCCATCAACGTAAATCATGACAAACCTATGATCATTTACTCCAAGACTTCAAGATTGGCCAACATGCACTAATTCATAGTCCTTGTTTATGTTAAGACCCAAATCATCTCCATATGGTGGAGGAGCCCATTCTCCAACTATGCAGCAATTCTTTCACTATAAATGTACTTTATATTATATTTAAAACCAATAAAAACCATGCATAGACACATTACTAACCATATTCTGGGGATGTGGACAATATGTCATTAATATTTGTCATAGGGCAACAAAACAGCACTCCAGCCTGTTATCTTCCTCTAAAACCGATATACTCAGTCATGCATTGTGATATTAATCAGCACCACACCACCCAAACAAACATAAACAACTCAGTATATCCAAGCACACACGCACAGTTTGCTCCACCTTTCCCTGAGTGAAGTAAACACAAGAGTGCTAGTTTGGCCCCGGAAACCCACATTTACAACTCTCTTCCTCGCTGACACCATTTCACACAGACACAGACACACGTACACACACATACACACACATCTACACACCCACCCACGCACATTGCTCATGCTAGCACTGCTTCACTCACCTTAAGTTAGTGAGAGATACAAACACATACACACACACACGCACGCATTCCACATGCATAGAGGGAAAGCATTGCTTCCCTGACCTCTATGGGTTGAAAGGTTCAGGTTTGTTGCACTTCCGACCCCACCCAACTTCACAGTAAGGTGTGGTCTGTTGCACTTGTTACCACACCTAGCTGAAATTTTGCATGCACAACATAGTGCATTGTGAGGTGCTGTACTGCAAAAGGTGTGCACTGAGGATGCAGAGACTGCTAAATGACAGAGCAAGCAGGATTTCATTGTTTATCAGTTATTTTTAAAAGCATGAACACTGGAGGACTACAGTATTTAAGACTGCTTAACCGTATTTAAAGCATTTGTTGTTGCTTCTTACAACAGAGGCCTTGGATTCAAATACTTAGTCATGACCTGACGAATTAGTATAATATGGTAAAATATGATTTCTAAGAATATGTACAATTTTTACAACTATCGCAATATGAAAAAACATATCTGGCAGCTGGGCATTTAATGTGCATTTACCAAATTTGATTAATGCTGTGCTACTGTCGCTGCTGCAGTTTCCATCCAGAGTAGAGGCATAACAGAAAGGTGCACAATGTTGTTTAGCATGTGTAAGACTCATGAGGAGACACTCCTAATGTGAGGTATACTTTCATTTTTTGCTTCGCTTGTTTTTGCTTTCCATCACACTTTTAAGTGTTTTTAATTGTTTTGACGTGTCGCTGACCAAAGCTGATGGAGTTGTACAAACTGGGTCTGGTTTAGTGTATTTGTAGTATTGTGCAATGCTTATTACTTATTAATACTATTATTACTGCACGTAACTTTGAGTAGATAAGGTAGACGTTTACCTCTAGGCTGTGGAGGGCAGCAGTGGAGCAGCTGGAACTGGAGATTGTCAGCTCGAAGGCTCTGGCCCTCCAGGTGCTCCAGCAGCTCCCTGAGAGTGAGGCGCAGCGTGTCTGTGCCGTACAGCCGGAAACCTTCGGAACCCACTTCAATCTGGAAGTTTTTATACTGTCGCACAGTACGAGACTCCTTGAGGTCCTAGAAATCAATGTGAATGAGAGAAGAGTTAAACATAATAGAAAAAGGGAATAACATATAGGAGGGGAGAAAGGTATGAGGAATATGAGTATAAATGAGGGATTGAAGGTGGAACGTAGGTGGGGAGAGCAATTTAGGTTTAGGAGAGAAAAAAAATAGAAAACAGAGCATCACATGAAATAAGTAAGATTTGGACAGAACAAATATGCAAGGGTAAAGGTAAAGGAGTAAAGGTATACTTAAATAACATTAATTTCAAAACCAATCAGCAAACAAACCATTTTTAAAACTAGTTTATATTCATGTTTTAAAAACTGTTTCTTTTGGAAGAGAGGGTTTAAGGTCTTCCTTTGAAGCCCCACAGACATACAACGACAACAGCAGTGTGTCACTATTATTACTAGTTGATCTTACATTTATTTAGATCTTCTATGTACGGCCTCTTAACAGTGGCCATCTACCTAGGATGACACTCAGTCACATGCTGACCCTCTGAGTTTTTGTGTGTGGGTGTTTCCCCGCATGCTGACTCATAATGGACTGTAATGACCATGTCATAATCTTAGCATTGTGTAACCCAGTATAAAATAAAGAGACAATATTTGGTCTGCTGTGCTCTGCATGTGTGTTTTATATCCTCTGGTTACCTACATAAACCCTCTTCAGTGCATCACAGGGATGCCAGTTATTACAAGTTGTAAAAATACAGAGCTCATTCCTATCATGTTTTTACTATAACCACACAACACTGAAAACTGTCTGTCGGAATCATTTTCTGAAGATGTCAGCTTTAGTTTTTCCCTAAATTCCCTAAACAACAACACAGATGGCTGTACTTTTTGTTTCAGTTTTGACTTATAAAATTTGACCAGCATTAATATTTTTATTCTTCATTTAACAAACTATCTTGAGGACAAGTGACCATTGTGTCAGTGTCTTATCTTCTTTTCCTCATATTGTGGACCCGCAACAGCCACACAACCTAATCAATTTTCATTCATATTTCATTTAAGTTAATGAAATAATGTTTCACTTTGGCTTTATCAAATTTTTCCAGTGAATTTTCAGTTTATATTTGCAAAATCAAATTTACTTAGTAGTGAACATTTAACATGCTTTAGTGAGCAGTGGTCATTTTTACTTTTGTTTGTACTTCTCAAACAAAGAAAATACTTTTCACTCGTGATAATAATCCAGCACTGTACCTTTTTTACTTTTTAAAAGATTTGTCTAATCCACAAAATAAAACTAGCTGCTAAACAAAGTTATACTAGTCCACACTCACTTCCTCACTGCAGACCACAGTGATAATGATGTACTGGTAGTCAGTGCAGCTCCAGCGCAGGATGTACGTGCCCTCCTCGTTGCCCTCCTGACGCAGCTTGTGGATGGCGTACTCCGTACTGGAAAGGAGGAGACAATACAGTTCTTATTATCTCTTAAATATGTATTTGGTTGTGACCTTATCCATCTTCAATGAATCAACCTCATTCTAATGACAACAATAGAGCAATAGTCACATAAAAAGATAGATTTATATACAGGAGGCAGACAGGCTACAGGTGTGTGTGCACTATTTAAACATTAACAATTCAATAATAAAATTCAACCATAAAATGTTTACATGTGTAAACACTCACGGAAATTCCAATATACCCCTAATAAAACTACCAGTACAAACCAGATGGGTCCATGGCAGCCGTTATTGATGTTGTGCACCACTGAAGCTGGCGCCACCTCTTTGCACAGGTAGTGATGGGCGTCCACTGTCAGCCTGAAGTATCCGTCCACAAGGGCTGCAAAGGACAGAGCCCCATCTTGAGAAGCCATTTGGAGCTCCTGAAAAGTGACAGAGAGAGAGAAAGATGGAGGATGAGGAGGTGGAGGTGATCAGATATTAGTCATATTAACCGCGACAAATGATGATATCTGCATGCAGAAAAAGATGGACTTTGTTTGAACTACAGATTAGTTGGGAACAATTTTTTGCTGACATCAACTATGAAAACAAGTAGAGGCAGGATCACAACAGTATTTACTGTATGTACTATGATAAGTAGGTTTGACTCCACTGCAACAACAGAGCCACAAGAAGTCTGTATTTTAAATGATGTCAAACTAAATCAAATAACAATTTAGAGAGACAGAAATTCGATCTTAGTAGGGCAGGCTTCAGAGCAAATCACTCACACAGAACAGTACACTACATTGTATTTAAACCTAGTCTGTTTGTGCTGTCCCCCAAACGACATTTAATTGAATCACCGCACTTTTTTGGAGCCATGTCATTATATACAAAACACTGCGGGATAACAGGACAGGCTATATATGTATATACTAGCTGTAATAGAGAGAAGTGATGGAAACTGAGGGCAGTGTAATGCAGAGTGGTGCGACTTGTTTCTATTTGCTGATTGAACACTCAGCTGTGGTGCTGAATGCTAGCTAGGTCAGCTAAAGTACTTTTGAACCATAAAGTGCAACCTCCTCTACTCCTGTCTAGTGTGACTGACTCCTCTGCTGACAGCACTATTAGGAGACAAGCAGGAGAGATGCTCTGTAGTGTGCTAGGATTTTATTACTAAACTATGACATACGATGAATAAAGGCATTAAAACCAGGACACCATGAATAATACATTTTTCATTATACGGGAAAGGTGCATTTAAGACATCAATAATAATATTGATTATTCAGAGTCGACTAGAAACAATTCTGATTTGGGTACAGCCCAAGTTTGTGTATGTTTCTGTCTTGGTATGATACTACCCCAAAATGTACTTGCACCCCATGTTGCAAATTACATATCTAATGTTCAGAATAAATGTGAAGTTAAAGATTAAGTAATTAAAAGGTAGAATGTAGGTAGAATTGACAATACAGAGGTTGATCCCTCTTCAATCACAGCGCTCTTTGATTTGTCTGTATGTCTGTCTCTCTGTCTGTCTCACCATCCTCTTGTTGTCTTGTCTATAGATGGTGACTGTTGACTCTTTGATGACGGTGTGTGTGATCTCATGGAAGTCACAGAACACTACCCAGCCTTCATCTATCTCTTTCTTTTTATTTTTTCCATCCGGCTTGATCTTCTTTGGCTTGCCCTTTTCTTTGGCGATCACAATCTAAAAAGAAATAAACATAGACAGCATTTATATACACACAGGTTATGTAAGAAAATACATAAGAAGTTAATTTTTATTCAATTACTGTCACCTTGCAATTTAGTATTTGTAATTGCTTATGCCTAATATATGTTATATCCCTATAACATGCCTATAGGGGCTTCTATGTTGTTTTATCTGGTCAAGATCATGGGAAAAAATATTAATTGTTGCCTTCTAGTTCTCGTGCAGTTTGTGTCCACACTGTCTTTTTACAAACGATCCAAGAGCTGTAAAGATTTGGTGTTTTTTGTGAGTGTCGTCTTGCTTCATCAGTGCTATACGGACACAACACGTGAGGAAATCAAGTTCTGGTAACTCCGAGCAAGTCATGCTTGGAGTTGCCGGGAGTTGATGCTTCTTAGGCTTTTGAAATCATTGTTTTGTTAGAAGCAGAAAGAGACCTTTTCAAGCGGTCTTGGCCAATTGTTTAGTATGCTCCAGAGTTCAACTGAGTGCGTTCACAACAACCCAAATTAATCACACTCATGAATAAAGTTGGTGTCAGATTACCACAGTAAAACAAGATGCACTAAAAGTATTTTTCAAAATCACTACTTACTGCAACCGGCTTCTTCCTCCAGGAAATGCCATTAGTACCAGTGACTAGGACCTGCATGTCACGGCTTGTCTCTAAGGTCTGAGTCTGGCTCTGAGTCTGGCTCGGGATGTTGTAACCTAGATCCAGCAACAAACATTGTATCACAGCAGTTACACATAAAGCCAAAACATATATGCATATGCATAATTACAGGACATGCACACTCCTGAAAAAGTATAAATACATTAGATGTTTGGTTTCTCAATATTGTTTTTGGAAAATCTTGTAGTGGTCATGCAGACAGACTGACTGTGGCTACTGTATGTTTACAGTGAAAAAAATACTCTGATTAATCAATCCTTCCGGTTCTGCATTAGTGTTTGGAAACATTGTAGTAAAAATAATCCAATTCAAACATTTTGAAAATGAAAAAGAAACCCACTGAAAGGACCAGGTCTAATCTGCATAAGTAGGTTATTGTGAAGTGTAAACATCTTGTTCCTTTCACTTTTGCTTTTAATCACCAACACAAACTCCTTTTCATAGGTTGGGTAGGGCACCACAATTATGTAAACATAACACCAAACTAACCGCTGCCACACTTTAATCCATTACATTTGGTAAATATTACACTAAGTCTATAAAAGAAAACTAATTACTATTTCATTTTGTGGTAGATATATTTTTGTCTTTTAATGCCTAATAATTTAAAAAATATTATACATATATTATATCAATCTCGCTTCCTTGGCTTGCCACCAAGAGAGTTTTCTTCTATTGGTGTTACATCAACTCCCACATGAAAATACTTTGGTAAACAAATTTTCATCTTTTTTAGTCATAATCTC
Source organism: Scomber japonicus (assembly GCF_027409825.1). Taxonomy (NCBI): domain Eukaryota; kingdom Metazoa; phylum Chordata; class Actinopteri; order Scombriformes; family Scombridae; genus Scomber; species Scomber japonicus. Next base: position 25,329,048 of record NC_070584.1, on the reverse strand, counting down.
ATACAAATAAATATACTACATCTTGCACACCAGAAAAATCTAGTGAAGGGCCTGATAACTTAAACTTGTGGACACTTTCTTATCATCTCCCTGAATTCTTACCATTGTATCCTCCATTGCAGAGGTCTCCTTCCTGCGTTACACTAAGCGAGACAGGCTCTAGCAGCTCACTGCCCAGGCCGCTGGTCAGACCCTCCAGTGTGGCAAGGTACTTAATCTTCAGGTCGTACAGTGTGATGTTGCTGTCCTTGACTGTGCGGCGGTTGAATTCACTGAGGAATTTCTTGAAGACGTTGTTGATGCGGATGCGCGTAAGGATGTTGCGCTTCTTGATGTTACTTTTCAGCATCTCTGGGATGAAACGTTTATAGCTGGTGGGATTAAGACAAACAGATATGCCTTCCATTAAATTCTTGCATGAAAATGAAGTTTAAATTGAATGGTGAAATATATACTGAGCTACTTAGCTTATCAACAGGTTTGAATGTACATGAGAAATAGTGTCTGTTCGTGCCCCCCCCCCCCGATTTGCAAATGTGTGGGGTGTTTTGGGGGGAAAACATGTCCATGTTAGCTGAGAATTAATCCACTTTTGTAAAGTACAGGAAGTAAGTACATTTTATGAAATTACACTGGAAGGTTGCTGCCATATTACTCTTACATGTGGGTGTAATTTTGAGATTTAAATCAAAAGTCTGTAGAAGCCCTTCTACCTTTTTTTTTTTTAGAAAATGAATGATACCATCAATTATACAAAGACATGCAGTATGGAATGTGTGTGTTTATGTCTGTGTGAGAATTACTTGATTTCCTGAGAAGCAGTTGGCAGGGGCATATCCATGTTCATGGCATAGTGGGTGATGGCAAGCACAGCCATGCCCAAACACTCATTTTCTATCTCGTGCTGCTCTGCCTCACACTGGGACATTCTCAGTGGAACCACGCCTGTCTGAAAGTCATGCTGGCCCTGAGAGACAAACATTTATATACAGTAATTAAGCAAACATGAAACACCAAACATACTCAGATCTAAAAATGTATTGCTGTATGTATTGTTTAATTTGGTTCAGTACATGCCATACAACTCCTGTAAAGTGACCAAATGAAATTAAGTTGCAGGCTGCCTTTTTCTTCATTGAATTTACAATAATATCAGACGGATATATTTCTTATGTATCTGACAAACTGACAAATCAGTAAAACAATTATTTGTAGTCTGGAAACATCAGTTCCTGTCATGTGACAACTTCTTTCAGCCTACGTGCATTTAAATGAACAGAAGGACTGGCTCTATGCCTGACTTTAAATATGCACTTCCTGATATTGTAACATTTCCTCTCAGCTGTTTTGTTTTACTTGATGTTTTGAAACTTAACTCTGAACTGTGTTGAAACATGACCTTTCAATCACAATCTACTTTCACATTCAATTCAATGCAGACATTTAAAAGGGGAATTAGTAAAATCAAAGAAATGTTTTTGGACTAGAGTCACGAGTGACAACAACATATTGCTTAAAACAATCCAATGACAGGACAAAGACATTCATTAATATTATCATTAGTAACTGATTGCTTTATTTCTTACCTGGGCAAAAAGGTAATCCAGCGATGCAGCGTCCAGCAGGGGTGTTCCTTCAGGGGTTCTCTGTGAACTAAGGCCTCCTCTAAGTTTGTTGATGCAGTGTCTCCAAACAGGAGACTCTCCTTCTGAGGTGCCGTGCCAGTTTCTGAAATAAAACCTGACAGGAGACAAACAGGGTTAACATTGTAACAGCATCCAATGCACAGAGTAAAGGTAATATAACAGGGGATTTATAAAACCTATTTTATTCTTGATTTAGACTCCACATGTCCAGGAAGATGCTGCAGTGTGTTGAAATTACTGCTTGAGCTGAAAGGATGTTTGTTCTACAACCAACAAAGTTAACTTTGAGTTTTTTTATTGATGGGACTTTGGCCTTGGGTGGAGGTGATAGGATTTCAAAATGATATGAATTCTAATATGAGCTGCATACAAGTTTGAGTTATTATGAATGCTGCCTGAATCATACATTAAGTTGTACCTGAGAGTGAATAAGAGAGCAAAAACAGAAACAACACAACAGGAAGTGCTCTAATGCCTCTTGTATGCCGTGTTTAACGTGTAAAAAATGCTCATCATTAAAAGTCCATTTTGTCTTTTTGTCATTTCCACGTTAACGTTTCATGCAACAATGAATCAGCCATGTAGAATTTCACTGATCAAGTTTTTCATTGTAATTTTGACCTATTTTCCTGTTTTCTCTGAAATGAAGCAAGTTTTCAGCTAGTCTGTGCTTTTCAGAGGAAATGTATGATCTCTGTCAGTACAGCGTCACAGGCGTCAATCTACATCCTCCCAGACCAACAGCAGACATGGGGCAGTGCATAGGGAAATTGTCAAAGCAAATTGGGAGAACATTTGAAAATATGCAAAAGAAAAAGAGGATTTTTAAAAAAGACAGAGAAAAAAAGGAACAAATAAAAACCAGTCAGTCATAACACACGTACTGCTGAGCAACTGATAACATTTTATTGACAAGAGAGAAACTCTGAAGCTGGCCAAAATGTTCACTCATCTACTAAAATATCTAAAATGATAAAATATATAAACATTTAGTAGATGGTTCCCAGAAAATGCATCATTTGGTTTATCATCAAATACTTGCAAAGCTAATAACACTGACATCATTTCCAGCTGTTCTTTGTATTTAGTGCAATTTAGCATAATGTGGGATACACATACCTAACTGAGATGACGAGCATTATACACATTCAATTCAATCTTTAATTCAATCTTTATTTCAGACCAGTTCGGTCCATAAAAACACATACTATCTAAAAGACATACAAACACCGTCTCCAGTGCCTCCAAAAACTACATTATATCTGCTAAACATCAGAATCTTAGCACTGTGATTATGAGCATGTTAGCAGGCTGATGTTAGCATTTAGCTCAAAGTACTGCAGTCTCACAAAGCTGCAAGAGTAGCATACTCTTTTTCTTTTAATTATTGATTTTTGACATGATGGAAATACTAGTGGAGCTTTAACTGGTCTGTGTGTGTGTGTGTGTGTGTGTGTGTGTGTGTGTGTGTGTGTGTGCATGTCTGTGTACCTGTGTAATGTTTGTTTATACTAAAGATCGTGTGTATTTTGCGACTTGACCACAATACCCTGCTTGTCTGGAAGACTGCACTACAGTATGCAAAGCAGACTGTGGCAAAAGAAAACATGCACACAAGCACACAAGCACACAACACATGCCACAGTTAGTCTCTATGTGCACTCACTATTCTCCCCACTAGTTATTGTCAAAACAGAGCCGAGAGAAAGAGGAAGTGTAATTGACACCACAGTAACCTTCTTTCTTCTCTTTGAATGAAATTCTACCTTACTGGTAGACTGGATTCCCTGTTGTCAAAGTTAAAGTCATCCTGTCAGGTATTAATGTGACATTGCTAGTTTGTCTCATAAAACTATTTTTTTTCCTTAAACCTTAAATAAAATGAGCAAGTTAGTATCATATCATTAGGTCATAAAGGTAATTAGACTCTAGTCTTGGCATCATCTGTTAATGGCTCACTGCTTTCTATATACCATAAAAACCGGTGAATGATACACACCTTTAACGCAATCATTTCTAATTTAAAAGTGGGATGTAAAAGGCCTTCCACACTAAGAACAATAACTATAACTGTGTAAAGATAACGATGTGGGCGTCCACATTTATGAACTATAACGTCCTGTAAACAGCAATGTCAAGCATGCGCTGCGCACTCCAGCTGTGTCGGCAGCTAATGAAAATAGACCCGTTAATGCTGTATGTTGAACGGAAAAATGATTGTGTGTTGATCAGAAGTATTTCGGGACACTTGCTGTGATGTTTCAGTATTTACAGAATCAAACTGATTGCAGTAGAAGCTCGATGTGCAAAAGCGCGACTGGGGTGCAGTAGTCTATTTGCGCACAGTAACACACTGTATCAAATATGTAAAGTTATTATGTTCTTTTAAAAAGGTTTAATTGAAACTCATAGTCTAACCCGAACACAGTCAGAGTTAATACACCGGTCCAGTTCAGTTAAGCTAATTATTACCGGACCATTAACCATTAACCCAACACACTTGTTCAAGTGTAATATGTGTGTTTTAATTGTGTTTCTAATAAAGTAAATTGAAAAGTTTCGGAGTATAAACATATATGTTTATAAATGAATAGCTACTAGTGCATTCAAATAAACCAGTCTATACTGTTTTTACCAGCACGACATCCTCATAATAGACTGCGACTTATACACCGGTGCGACTTATACACTGTTTTTTTACGGTACATTCCAAATATTCAAGCTTATTCTGAATTTATTATCAAAAGGTTTTAAACACCTCCCACTGATGTACTATTAACCTTCATGCTTTGGTGAATTCCAAACACTGTTTAAAGTATCTCGGGCTGTTGTACCTTCTCTATATTCTTATTACGCTAAAGTGAGAATCAAGATCTAACAAGCAAGCCTTTGGAAACTTGGAATGTGTCTCGGCTTGCCAGGCCACCCACTGACATTTGCCCTGTTGTGATCTCATATGTCTTAGGTTTTTTTGTAGCCAATGCCACCACTTTTACAAAGTTGTATGCAATTAAGTGGTATACCCTCCAGGTTTCTCTGTCAGCGACCCATCATGCTGGAGATGACAAGCACCAGCACTGCATCTGTCTCTCCCCTCATTTAATATTTACAACCTGTCTCGCATGACTGCCTCACTTATCTCATAAACCTAACTATCCTCACAACATATTTTGCCACACCACCAGGAAGTTGTGTTTTCCTTAATATGAAAACAACTTGAACGTATGTAGAACTGAACTTGTGGATGGGTGATGGATTTGGGGACACATCCACAAAGAACCACAAAAAATGGAGCAGATTGGCACTGGTATAAAAGGTATACAAAAAAGTATTTATGTTTTTTTTTTTTCACTTTCACTCAAAAATGGTCACCTCCAATTTGGAAACAACACTAATCACTTTAAAAAGGAGGCCTACATGAAGCATCCTGATCCAAACTGGATATTTTCCATCCACACAAATAAAGTGCACTTCATGCAAACACATTTCAACTGCTTGAACCCCAGACCTAATTCCCCTGAGCTCCTGAATTACAGATAATGGAATTTAGAGTGAAACCACAATATTTGCTTTGAAGCTTAGCTCACTCATTCCATTATTATCCTTACCCATTTAATGACTGCAAGGTAGTGAAGTCAAAGAACTATATCACTGTTGAAAAGAAGAGATGCAATCCTGGGATAACCAAACCAAAAGCTCAGGCAGGCCATGTTTCTGCAATACCTCACCAAGATGACCATTTAAGTAGATTAGTGGCTCTACATGGAATTTAGTTTACTATGATACATAGTTTGTACTTTGTTTTTTTTTTCTTTCCATTCCTTGCTTCCCACAAGACATAAGACATAAGACATTCCACATCCGGGAGCCAGTTTTCATAGCCAGGGATCAGGATAACAGTTAGACAGCAGAGTAGTTAGCTAAGGAGTAATAGCACTTACAGATACATCTATAATAAGTGCTCATATCAATTATTTTAGTGGACAATGAGAAGTTCTTTTATGAAAGTGTAGAATCATACATTTTCTATTAAAAGTTAGCATCAGAACAGCAGAATTTTATAAAGTGAATCATAAAGTGTAAAAGAGAAAAGGGCAGAAGCAGAGCCGCTTAGATTTATAGACAAAGGAGGTGACAAATTAACACACTGTCAGTATGGACCCAGCCTGGCCAGGACAAGGAACACCAGTCTATGTGTCAAGCCCAGGAAAAAACTCACCTCCCATTTTTTGTTTTTTCTAATATTTCCATTTAGCCTGAAGACTACACTTACAAATTTGGTTGTGGTTCAATCAGTAAAAAGTCTGTTTCAACTGAATAAAATGGTTTTATGGAGATGAATGGCAGCTACAAAATAATGATATCAATTTTAATGTAGTCAGCTTCTGCTGTAACACCAATCTTACCTCATTCGATAGTGCAGCTTCAAACTGGTCTCATCTGTGATCTTGAACTCGTAGTTGGGAGGATACCACATGCCTGTCGTCTCATTGTAGAGGGAAAACAGGTTATGGCACAAAGGAGAGATTGCTGGGAAGGAAAAGAAAAGAGGGGGAAAAAAGATCAATATTCTGACCAATCTTTTTTCTTTCGCTGCAGCTTCTGAGCAAACAGAGGATCTAAGAGCGAGAGCAAACGTCGTCAAGTGCATCAATCTCACTTGGTTACAATGATTTATTTGATTTATAAATGGTTTTATAAAACACATGCAATTAAATGTGTGTTTACTGTGCCTGAAATGAAATAAGACTTTTCAATTCAGGCGTGCTAACCAGAGTGCAGATCAGCTGGTCAATTCAAATCATTAATGCTCGGGCTTAAAGATGAACACATCCTCTAAGAGCTCCTGGAGTGGCACTTAGTCTAATTTTATAGTAACTGCCTCAAGAGCTTTTGAGCTGTGGTTACAACTGATGTCACCTTCTACGGTAATGTTAATGGTTTCCTCTAATTTCACCATCTTGTTTGGAGTCTAATGCATTTTATTTCACGTGTTAACGGTTAACTGAGTGATGGTACTTCATTTTTACTTTATTATCAGGTACACTGTATCACCAAATAACCAATACTGCATGTATTGTACTCTTCATCAAAGCAAAGAAGTGACAGTCAGCATCTATTAATGATGTCAATGAGTATGTCCATAATAGAGCCCAACGTGTATAAAAGTAAACCTTGAATAATGCAATGACACTGAGGAGTGGGCATTATGTCTTATCGGGTGATTGAGCACCTACTTACCACATAGCATACTCACAGTAAAAATCTACAACACAGTACACTCACTACATTATTGGCAATTAACAGAGCAAATCTTTCAGTAGAGAAGGCAATAACTTGGTTTTGCCAATTAGGCAATAGATCAGTCACTCACAGCATTTCTTGGCGGCTTCCACACAGAGCTCCTCCGCAGTGTAGCATCCTTTGAAGAACTCGAGCTGGCGTATTTCCAATGTGTAAAAGTGGATCTCCAGGCCCCAGGAGGAAGTAGGAGAGGAGGAGAGTTGGGCCTTCCTGGTAGATCTCCTCATCTTCCCGCAGAGTTGCCTGCTCAACTCCATCACCCACAGAGATGGCATTCAGACACTGGATAAGTGGAGTGAAAGAGAGAAATGGGAAAAGTGGAACAGTTAAGTTGTTGTTGTATTTAATTTAAGGTCTTAAGTTTCTGTATGCAGCAGTTTCTTTTTATTTTCATGTTGTGTACTTGAGGTAAGCTTTCTATTTAATTAAATTCAGGATAGACAGGACAGGTGTGAACATACACACTTGGGAAAAGTGGTGGCAAACAGTTGTTACATCGAAGGACCAAATTTCAGAATTAAATGTTACTAAGGCTGTCAAAGTTAACGCATGATTAACGCACACACAGGTTCTGTTTGATCCTTGTCCCGACCTGTAGTTTGGAAATAAGGAAGCAATGCAGCAGTAACGTTTTGGATAGCAAGCAGAGTACGTCCAGTCTCAAATACCAAACATAGAGCTAATAAGAGACGTCCTCCCGCTCGCCAAAGACTGTGTGTGTGTATTTTGCTCTTCTTAGATTCTTCTGTGCTTGTGTTTGCTTGAGTGTGTGAACGGGTGAGTGAACCGGTTCCTAACTGATATCATAACTGACAGCAGATTTTTGGAGCATGCAGTATTTCATTCTTCTGGATTGTTTCAATAAACATACATGGTACATACAGTTGAAACCAGAAGTTTACATACACTGTATATATACACTACCAGTCAAACGTTTTAGAACATCCCAATTTTTCCAGTTTTTTATTGAAATTCAAGCAGTTCAAGTCCAATGAATAGCTTGAAATGGTACAAAAGGTAAGTGGTGAACTGCCAGAGGTTAAAATAAAAAAGGTAAGCCAAAACTGAAAATTATACAAAAACACTAAAAAATGAATGAGAAATTGCGAAGAAAGTCAAGGTTTCAGTGAGTACAGTTTCTTTCACCATCAAAAAGCACTCAGAATCTGTGGGAAACTCTGAAAGGAAGAGGTCTGGCAGACCCAAAGCCACAACAGAGTCAGAAGACAAGTTTCTGAGAGTCAACAGCTTGCGTGATAGGCGGCTCACAGGACAACAGCTTCAAGCACGGCTTCATAGCGGTCGTAGTAAGCAAGTCTCAGTTTCAACTGTGAAGAGAAGACTTGGAGTTGCAGGTTTGACAGGTCGAGTTGCAGCAAAAAAGCTATTGCTAGGAGTCAGAATAAGAAGAAGAGGCTTGCCTGGGCCATGAAACACCACCAATGGACTACTGAAGACTGGAAGAAGGGGTTATGGACTGATGAATCAAAATTTTAAATATTCTGTTCATCATGCAGGAGTTTTGTACGCCGTCGAGTAGGCGAAAGGATGGTTCCTCAGTGTGTGACATTAACTGTCAAATATGGAGGAGGAAGCATGAAGGACTGGGGCTGTTTGTCTGGATCCAGGGTCAGCTACCACAGGGGTGAAAAGGGGGAAGCTTGCAAGCCTGAGAACACCATCCCAACTGTGAAGCACGGGAATGGCAACATCATGTTGTGGGTGTGTTTTGCTGCAGGAGGGACTGGTGCACTTCACAAAATAGATGGCATCATGAGGAAAGAATATTATGTAGAAATATTGAAGCAACATCTCAAGACATCAGCCAGGAAGTTAAAGCTTGGGTGCAAATGGGTTTTCCAAATGAACAATGACCCTAAGCATACCGCCAAATTAGTTACAAAGTGGCTTAAGGAGAACAAAGTCAATGCTTTGGAGTGGCCATTACAAAGCCCTGGTCTCAATCCTATAGAAAATGTGTGGGCAGAGCTGAAAAGGTGTGTGCGAGCAAGCCGGCCTACAAACCTGACTCAGTTGCACCAGTTCTGTCAGGGGGAATGGGCCGAAATTCCTTCTATTGTGAGAAGCTTGTGGAAGGATACCCAAAACATTTGACCCAAGTCATACAGTTTAAAGGTAATGCTACCAAATACTAATGAAATTAATGTAAACTTCTGACTTTGAAGAAAGTAATTACAATTGTCTAAAAAATTATCTCTCTCACTATTCTGGCATTAAGCAAATATAAACAATTTTGGCAATCCTAACTGACTAAAAACAGGAAAGGTTTTGTCTGATATAATGACAGACAGTGAGAAAAAAAAGAGGTAATGTCTTTTTATACAGTGTATATAAACTTCTGGTTTCAACTGTATGTATCCTTTCCCATGTAGATAAGAGTATTAAAAACTTGAAAAATATCCCTTTAAAGTACATTTAGAAAAAAATAAAAAATATGCAATTAATTAGTGATTAATCACGAGTTAACTTATGACAATCAAGCGATTAATCACAAATATTTTAATTGATTAACAGCCCTACATTTGACATAATTTAACCTAATACATTTTTTTCTCACCCAAAACTACCCTCTTTTACAATTAACTACATTAAGCAGCATTCATAGTATTAGTTTATATTTCCAATCAGTCTTCAGGAAAGTTTAATAAAACAATAGCTTTTGATATCATGTTCATCAGAATAGCCCAACTATAATGTCTAACTGACCTACCTTTGGTTTATAATCTACACTCTCTGAAGAAAAGGGTCTGTGATTGTGTGGTGAGCTCAATAAACAGCAGAGATTCTGAGTTCAATGTTCAGTAATCTGATGACTCATACTTATACCTAGCAGAGCCCCACAGACGCTCACCAAATAGTGATGTCTCACACGGCCTTCGCAGTGCAAGTGAAATGACGTCAGCCTCTCGACTGAGATGATGACATCCACACGGAAGTTGAGACAGATCATTGCTGTGTAGGAGCAGCTGCATGGCATTAGCACTACATCAACAGTACAATACTAGCAGTATTAGGGTTGCAAGAGGGTGGAAAATTTCCGGTAAATTTCCGGAAAGTTTCCAGTAAATTTCCATGGGAAGTTAAGCTGGGGAATTTTGGAAATATTCCAAATTGGAAACTTTCCATGGGAATTAAGGGAATTATGGGAATTTATGGGAATTAAATTGGAATTTATGGGAATTGAATGGGAATTTATGGCAACTGAGGGTAATTTAGTGGAAAGGTATCATCATTTGATTGATTAATTGGATAAAAAAAGTCCACCCCTTCATTAGAAAACTGAACATTATTTTAAGTTGACGATAAAAAGGTGCACAATGTCGCTTGATGTCCCTGAGCTGTTGAAGTTATATTAAATTATACAATTATTTATAATTTAATATAAAAAAAACAACTAAATGTTATTATTCTTAATGGTTTCACACACAACTCTGAAAAAATACAACAATGTGTCTGTGAAGCTACACATACCTGAGGGGGATGTGTCCAATGTATCCTGGTGGAGATACAACTCAAAATATACAAGATGTTTACTATTACTATAGTATTAGTTATTGTTATTTACTTAGGTGCACATGATATAACTAGTAACAGTGAAAAAAGTAAAAGTGATATTTACTGTATAAATTGTGGTTTATTTGGTTTTGACCAGTTTTATTTTTTCCACCATAAGGCTAAATATAGCACTTACACATAAAAATATCCCTAAATATATATTACCATATAATGTCATCAAAACCACAGGCTCAAAAGTCTGGCTTCAAGTTGTGTGCTCTGGGCTCCAAAGTGTGGTCTAGGATTGTAGAAATCATCTGTGCATGTGATGGAGTATGCACAGTGCATGTAGGGGGCGTGGTCTCAGATAGCATAGATATTCAACTGTACTGCATGATATCTGGTTGTTTTAGTCAGGATTATGCTAAAATATTATTTTACACAACTATATTTAAGTTCCCTAATAAGAACATACCTTCAGTTTAGTAAATTCCCGGTTTATTCCCGTTAATTCCCATTAATTCCCATTAATTCCCGTTAATTCCCATGGAAAGTTTCCAAGTTTGAAAATTCCCGGAATTTTGCAACCCTAAGCAGTATATCAGTGTATCAGGTCTGTCATGATAATTACATTAGATTTAGATTTTTATTAGTTTATATATACAAATGATACAGACTTTACACATTTAGACAACTTAAGATGTGATGGAGAGGTGTGAGGGTTATGTTAATCAAAGGAAAAAGAGAAAACTAAGATTGTTAAAAGGAAGGTCAAAAGAGAGATTACTTTAGTTTACAACTAAAAATAGGATTAGTAGGTTATTTACAAAGATAATCAATAAGGATAATATTGTGACGATAGAAATAAACCGTAACAGCTTTCTCAAAATTTGCAGGTGCTAAATTAAAACTGTAGATTAGACCAAACTGTAACTGAGATGTTCGACAGATATATGAGGCCTGAGTTTAAAATTATTACAAGTAGAATAGTTACCTATATCGTCTTATGATATGATACACGGACATGACCATCATCATTTTTTCTGACCTCAAACCTTTAGCTAACATGACGCTCAGTTTTTACTGAGTTCCTAAAGGCAGCTAATAGAGCAGTCACTGCCTGTCTTCACTGAGCATATCCCGAGCGGAGTCGCTTCTATGGCATTACCAGTACATGACCTCAAGGTTGATACTGCTCAGCCATTGTCAGAGGTGTGAGCCGTATTTGGGCGATCACGACTAACCTTGCGGCTCCGTTTTTCTCACATACCACTTGCATTGTCTGAATATTCTTAAGAATTAAAAGCTCATTGCTCTTTGAAAGGGTGTAACTTTATTATTATGCTATCATATTATCATTATATCAGTGGCAAAAAATGATCTTAAAATGACCATATTATCATTTGTTTATTTGTTTATTATTTCTGGGACAATATATCGTCTACAAAAGTAGTTATCGTGACAGACTTCAGTGTCTACACTGGATCCATTCACCCACAGTGCTGCTTTGCACTTAATGGTACATTGACAACATTAAAATCAATCATGTAGTTAAAGGATTTTCTATATTGTTCTTATTGTCAACATATCTCATGTGCACAGCCAAACCAATACATCATGAAGATCATGGTCAGCTTGTTTAGAAACGGCAATCACATTTTCAGTCCTCAGAGAGTAGTTCCCTGTAGAGCAGTCACCACTGTGTATGCAAAGCAAGGCAACTCTGTTTACAGTGCTTTGCTAGCTTGTCATACTAGGGCTGGGCAATCTATCAATATTATATTGATATCACGATATGAGACTAGATATTGTCTTAGATTTTGGATATCGTGATATGCCATCATTGTTGTCTTTTCCTGGTTTTATATGCTGCATTACTGTAAAATTATGTAATTTTATGAACATAAAAGACTTGTGTCGTGCGAAAACGTGTCTGTACACCACGATGTGGTGAAGATGAACTGGTTTAGACTTTATTCCTGGTTGACACTGCTGGAGGGTAATACTGATTTATAAGTGTGCTCTATTTGTGTGACATAGGTTTTTTATTACCAATTTGTTACAGTTTGTGATACATGATATATCTGAACCGCCACTGAATGTTGAAACAAACCCTGTCAAAAGTTTTATCATTTTCATTTTTCTTTATTATTTATCTTTTATTTATTGTTCCAACAGCTCAGGTCCATTGAACAACAGAAAATACCCCTCTTTGTGTAGCATTCATGTGTACATTATTTTGTTAAAGCTATCAGATTTTAAAATTTAGTTGTTTTGTTTAAATTATTATTTAAATTTAATATTACTTTAACAACTCAGGGACGTCCATGCAGCAAGGCGTTGTTTGAGCACTTTTTTGCATTGTCAATTTGAAATAATGTTTTGTTTGACTTTTCTGATATGTACAACACGCACTGTAAACACAACCTTAACTGACTGTAAAATTTAACCCTGCAACTTTTTCCCCCTCAATGCCCCAATCACAGATGAGAGACAACTTGGACACCTTCCCAGGAGACTAAAATGCCTCAACAGCTCAACAGATTAGCCTGATATGGATGGCAGTTAAATGTGTCTCATACAGATGTAGGACATATTGTTCCCTGATCTCATGAATGTTGTAAGTCGGCTTTATTCATCCTACCACCACTCCCTCTCTTCAATCACTCTTTACCCGCTCACTCACTCAGGCGTTAATCACCAACTGAAAAATCGTTGATATAAAACCGAAATACAAGACTGCTGACATGTCTCACTATAACGACAAATCCAGATGGTGGCCTGATATTATAAGTTCAAATAGGCCATAATTCACATCTTTTATTACATGCTGATGTCTTTTATTGATTTCATATCAAAAATACGTTACCATGATTTCACTATGTTTATATAGTCAAACTCATCACTGAAACTCATGCAAATGGATTTCTGGTTGATTTAGACTTGTCAACTTTTATTACCCATTTTCTAGAGATGCTGTGCTGTCTCGTTGTTCTTGTAACAATGACAAATAAAGTACTTTACTTAACTTTTCTGATTGCCAGAAAGTCTTTTTTTTTTTTTTTAAAGAAAGAAACAAATGGCCGAAGTATTGAAAAGCCAAATGTGATTCAACTGAAAAGAGTCTGAGTTGGGTCCAGAGCTGGGCAGAGCACAAGAAAGAGAAACTGATCCTAAGCCCAGTAACCTAAAAATAGGACGTTTCCATCACAGGAACTTTCCCAGGGGACCAAGAGCCATTTTGATGAACTCAGGGACTAAACCCAAGTTACAGACCTAGTGACAACATGATGAGTCGTTGTTCTAGTTTGTCATTACTCCTGTTAACTTCCTATTCAGCTGACAAGCTCATTCAACTCATTCATCACTGGGGATGGAAAACTATTCTTTACTGTTCTAAATCAACCTATTTCACACACTTTAGTTAAACCTGATTATATTTATGTTCATACTATATTATATACATATATTAGTGTGTGCTTATTTTCAAACAACTATGGCGTAGTGAGGAAGGGGGCGGAACTTCTTCTTCCTACTTCTTTTAAAATCTCTTATTCTTGTTTTGTTCGTTTTCTTTATCTATGTTTATCCACATGTTCAAAAATAAATAAATAAACAAACTCAAAAAATTCAATTGGATAAGCATCATAGTCAGGCTGGAAAATGGACCATTACCGCACAGTCATCATTACTCATACAGATTTGTTACAGAAGAAATTCTTGAGAAGAGATTTTTAGTGAGTCATTGGTCAGTTTTACAGTGAATCACTCACTGTGGCAATTTACCACACTCTTCCCCTTTTCAAGTCAAATTCAACGTTCTATTTGTACTTATTTATTATTAAATACAAAAAATATATTGTTAGTAAATTTGGTGTGGAGTTGGTGTGGTCTCTCGGTCAGGACAGGTTCAGACTGGTAGCACTGTTCAGACACCTGAAGTTTTACAATCATTACGACACATTTTCAATTCAACCTCAGCTGAAAAAGGATGTTTTTGACGGCTGGCCACACCGCCCCCTCGCCCCTCCCCCTCCCTCGATGACATCACTTTGACATCTCTGCCTTGTCTGCATGCCTTTGTTTTGAAAAAGGTCAAATGACAGACGCTAGACCTCGCAGCAGCCTATAAGACCACTAGTGAAATTAGGGAGAAAATAAGTGTACAACAACAACGGCGGGCCACAAGGTCTTGCGTCGGAGCTTCGATGGTCAGACTGATGACTCCGCCACACACACAGAGACACACAAATAGAAAGTGCACTTACCGCCAGCAAGTAAAATTTAAACAATATGCAAACTATGCCATTAAATCCACATAAAAATAAGCCTGTTACAAAATTGCCTTCCGACACCTGTTAACTCTCTCAAACCACCGGCTCAGAAAGCTGAAAGTATGCTAACCTCACCAAAACCCACTAAACAAAACTGCCAAATCGACTAATTGTTTCAGTCCGTTACTAAAATCATGTGCCTGTTGAACAACAATTTCACAAACATACATTTATACTCACTTCACACAGTGAATGGTCAGGCAAACCATCTATCTTTACCTCTCTGTTTTCATTAGATACACAACTACTTCTGACATTTACCAAAAACCAGGGGTGGGGGGAAAAATTGATTGATGTACATATCGCGATTTTTTATTAATGGTCTATTTTAGAGGCTCTATTTTGGCCAAGTGTTTTATTTTATTACCTTACAGCACTACCTTCTCAACACTGCTGCAAAAATGACTGTGCTTGAAGTAACCTGACGTTAACTATGTTGATCACTTGCTAGCAGCTATTTAACCATATAACTTCACTTTTGGCTTCGGTGTAGGCTTCATAACACAACCTGCCCCCTCCCTTCATAAGCTACTGAAGTAGGGTGGGGGGGGGGGGGGGGGGGGGGGGTAAAAGCAGACAACCCAACTCTCCTGGACGTCCTGTGAGTCTCCATCATTGATGACAAAGCCAACTATTGAGATTAATGAATTTCACTGTCATGTCATTTGTTTGTTTTTTTAAAGACTTATTTTTGGGCTGTTTTTGCCTTTATTTGTAAGTACAGTGGCTGGCAGGGAGGCCGACAGGAAACAGGGAAAGAGAGGGGATGACCTGCAGCATAAGTCTGTGGACGGATTCCAGAGACACTGTCTCTACGTGGCATGGGTTTTAACCCCTCGACTACCAAAGTGCTCCACTGCCATATTGTTTTTGATCTACTGACGACAAGTTTATAGTTCTTTTTAATGTGATTTATCTACAAACACCGAGTTGGGATATTTCTGTGTTTTGTGGTGATGTCGAGGTGTTAGTCTGCCCTTTTTGATGTTTATTTCATCATCGTATGTTTGATCCCTCCTAGTAGGCATAGACATAAGTCACATGACTCTGACGAGGACTCATATTATAAGTAAGCTGGACAGTCTTTTTTTTAAATTATTATTCTCAAAGCATCATCTGGTTATGAAAGCAGTATCAACGGGAGTCGACTGAAAAGCGTGTAGATTCAGTCTGTCTGTACCAGTGCATAGCTAATAGACATGGGCATGATTAATCGATAATTGATCATTAAAAATGTTGTCAATCACATTAAGTTTTTATCGATCAAACGCTGGTTTCAAATAGAAGTTGTGTTGCATAGTGAGAGAAAACAGCTCAGCTACCTACCAGCTGCCATAGATATCAAACGTAAACATGAACAGGTCAAGGTGAAGTTTGGCGTGGGACCTTTTCAAACTATAAATGACGGAGTTCAATGTAAACCCTGCACCTTGGCCAGGCTAGCTAGGATAGCACCACTATGCCTCTGCATCCCAGCTGCTTGGGACTGACTGTTACCAGGCTGCGCTCACTGATCCCTGAGCATGCTAAAATGCTAACATGCTAATTAACAAGAATCAGTAAGCTGGAGTTACTTTACTTTGTTAGCAGTGGACAGTCACGACTGTAGCCTTTAGGTGAGTCACTCTTGTTGTTTTATGAGGCTCTAGTTAAATAAGCATAATTGTGAAGTAACACTATCTCTGTCGCTCACTCTCCCTCTTTCTCTCTCGGCTCATCTGGGTGTATTTTGGAGTCCTTTATATTTTTGGCGAAGACTGTCAGTCCAGAGTAATATTCTGTTTTTTGATTAAGTTGTTATTAGATTTGATTGTGTTTTTGGAAGTGTTTTTAAAAGAGGCTCAATTGTGTTTAAGAGTGCTCTATTGATTGATATGTGAAGAGGTTTGGCTCAGAGCTTCTGGCTCAGCTGCTTTTATAAGCATCCCGTATCATGGCATTTTTAATATAAAAAATGATGATTAATCGATAATTGATCATTAATTTTCTCGATGATCGATCAAGAAAATGTATTCAAATGCCCATCCCTAATAGCTAATGCTAGCTAGCCAGCTGTCTGCAGATGTCAGGCTGGTGTCTTGTCAAGAAACACAAACAGCAGCAGATGAATAATTAATAAGAGTGAGCAGTGAGTGTCCTTGGTGAAACATCGAGCGCTGATAAACCCATATCTGTATCAGATGACCTGTATTTTCCTTGCAAGTGGTCATTTTTTATTCTTGCTGAACTGTCTTGTGCTAAAACATATATATGTATAAGTTAAAAAAAATTATTAAAATCATGAATCAACCCTAAGCATTGTCCAGCCCTCTTTGAAATCCATCTTTACTTTGACTGTAAAAACTGTTGAACTCAACACAGCTGATTGTGGAGGATCCGTGAGCTACACATGGCTCATGCTTAATTACAGTCTCATTAATAATTAACATTTAAATCAATAACAATATAGCTATGACTCAAATAAATTAAGAGCTTGTATCATAATTTAAACATATAAAATATACACAAACAACTTATTTGAATCATTATTCATCAAGATAAATAAATACTAATGTTAAAAAATGCTGATTCTACTCTTCTCACCTCAGCCTCTCATTTGTCCAGCCTGGATAAACCCAACTATACTAGTTTCTATTGGGAGTACTCCAGATAATATATCCAGGTTTCTCAAAACGTGTACCCTGATACCAGTTTTACACATACTGTACATAACATATAAAATGTTTAATTATGGTTATCTGGCTAGATATCCACTGAAACATGTAATTAGTGTTATTACTGTGATCCTATACTGATGTGTTTTCTCAATTTCTGTAATAGTTGAGGATTCGGCACCCAGATAAGCATACTGACATTTACTGTGTTTATTCTTAATCAGCACCTCACTGGTATATTGATATAACATGTGTTGCTTAGTCAGAAAGAAAGTTAGGAGAGCTGCTCAAAAGTGACTTCATGATGTTCATTAAATGGGCAAACAATCAAATTCAATATGTATTCAATATTAAAATGAAATATATCCAATATTCACAACAATCATATCAAGAATTTAGATACTGACATTAACACTAAATTAAGAATATTAATGTTGTAACAACATAAACAGGTCATTTTACTGATTAATACATATTAGTTGATGAAATTGGCTTATGAAATGTTTAGCTGTTTAGTTACATGTTTACTTACCCCTGATTTGAATCTCCTTACAAAAATAATCAAAGTGTCAATTCAGTATTACTTTTCATTGAATTTTACAAACTAAATTCAAACTTGGCGATGAGGCACTTCTCACTTAAATTCAACACTTTTTTTGCATGGGCACAATATGTATGTATGTATGTATGTGTTATAGTTTTCATTACAGTTCAGCAAAGTTTAGCTACACACATGGCTACATCATGTGTGTTGGAGATGTAAAACCTGAGACTCAAATGACACTACTGTGGGCAGAAAAAAAGGCTTGTAAAGCAGTAACAGTAACGTCACACAGGTCATTTGGTTATTAGAAGGAAATGTCAAATAAATGATAATCTAGTGCTCTTTGATGTTAAACATCATGTTCATACAGTGAGGTGTAAAGCTCAACTTTATCATGTATCTAAAAAATCTGATTACTCATCTATATTTGCATTATGTCAGTTTCATGATCATTTTATGCTTAACATTTAGTATTTCAAATGTCAATGTCCCCTTTAAATAATAGTAAGCTTACATTTTGGGTGAGAAATGATATTTTATTTAAAAGATAAACATTAAAATGACAATTAAACATAGGTTCAAATGCTTTAAACATTCAAAGAGTTTACAGGTTGAGGGGTGTGTGTGTGTGTGTGTGTGTGTGTGTGTGTGTGTGTGTGTGTGTGTGTGTGTGTGTGTGTGTGTGTGTGTGTGTGTGTGTGTGTGTGTGTGTGTGTTGGGCCCAGGAGGAAGCACATATTTTTTTCTACTTTACTGCTTGTTGGCAGGACTTTTGCAATATTTTCGTTATGGGTGGGGCAGCAGCTGACGACTGCTATTAACATTATCAACTCATTAATTACGGTGGTCATTAAATTAATGTGATGATCATCGTTAATCGATTGATGATTATCTGCTCATTTAGTTGACAGTGACGGTATGACGAGTTCCCTGGAGGCATCTTCAAATATTCAACAATCAAACCTCTCAAAAAGGTATTCAAAGTTATTAAAACAACTAGATTTACTTTTAAGAAAACATGCTGTTTTTTGCTTGAACAATTATGATGAGATTACCAAAACTTTACTAATGTTTTTCAGTCAATCAACTAATCAATTAATAGATTAAGTGTTACAGCTCTAATTGCGGGTAGAAGATACAACAGTGACACCTGTGATCAAAACAGACGTTTTATAAATGTGTGAATATTTCCAATTAAAATAACAATGATACAAATCTAACCATTTCACTTAAAGCCATTTATTACTATGTTGGAGCAACGTCCTGCTGACAAAATGAGGAATAGGTTTCTCTTTTCTTTTACACTTGCTTAGTAGAAATGAAAGAATAATTGACTATTTCGCTTTCTCAACTTTCCCGTCGGGGCAGTAGAGCAAAAAAAGTTTGTCTTATTAAATATGGACAAAGTTACCCAAAAACAAAACACATACTTGTGAAATGCATAATCTAGTATTTATCTTGAAATTAAATCAAACCTCTGTTAGAATAAGTAAAGCTTAGTTTTAAGATGGTTACTTTTTTTTCTCTTTTTTTGGCCTTACCTTGTTCACAGCAAATTCAATTTTTTTTTTCAGATTAGATTGTAATTACACTTAACATCAGCACAGCATCTATGTGTGTATATTGTGATAGTGAACATGGATGTAAATCTTACTGCTGTCAAGCCAAGTGAACTACCGTGGTTGGTTGGCATTAGCCTGCTAGCCAGTTTATTGGGGAGTCAAAGCAAACAACCCAACAGGATATTCACACTTGCCAACAACGAAGAAGGGATACGAGGATGTGGTTTTTTTAAGTAAAAGAAAAAAAGGCAGAAACTGTGCCACATAAGAGCTTTTCACGAACGGTCATTTTTTTACTTACCTAGCAAGCTTAGCCAGACAGACAGCTGGCAAGTCACTTCCGTTTCAGTTACAGCATTTGACGCTTCGACCAAGTTGGAGCCCCTCTCAACAAGGATTTAAAATGTCGTTTCTCGTCTACTTTGGTGTCAACACTTTCCGTAACAAAGCAACTTTAAAAATAGCTATATCCAGTATCCAAAAGGGAAGGGGGTTCGTTAATTCCTTTATATTTCTTGATGCTCGATAGGTTTCAGCGGAGTCGTAGTCCTCCTCTGTTCTTCACTAACCCTTCCTGACAAGCCTCGTCCCCTTTCCCGAAAACAACGCAGTGGCAGCCTGTAGAAGCCGACCTCTGATTGGCTGCTTGGTGCGTCACTCAAGATGACGTAGTTAACCCTTTTTTGGATTCAGGGGACTGCAACTGTGTGAGTATGTCCTGTCCCTGTATCACTGATCACTGATGTATGTAGGGACCAGAGTCCTGCACAGGGTTCAGGTTGGGGAGGTAACTTTGGAAATGGTTACTGATTACTAGTTACTTTTAAAAATATATATAATAATATAATAATTTAAAAATATAATAAGTAATGTAACTCTCTCCCTCTCTTCAAATCAAGGCTAAAAACTCACGTATTCAGACTTGCACACCCCACTTAAACATTAACTGTTTTACACTGTCTTTTATCTGTTTTGTTTGTTATTGTTTTATTGGCGAATAAAATGTGTTATTATTATTATTATTATTATTATTATTATTATTATTAATTTTATTATTAGTAGTATTATTATTTATTTATTGTTTAATAACTTAATCAAAGTAAGATACAGTACCAGTCAAAAGTTTGGACACAGCTTCCCATTCACATCAATGAGAAAGTGTGTCCAAACTTTTGACTGGTACTGTAACTTATTACATTTGATTATGTTTCTAATATTCTAATGGATATGTTCAGCTGTTAGGGTAAATGTACCCATTAAGCCCACCAAAAAATTTAAGTTCAGGTGTTTTTCACGGATACTGAAATGGTTTATAAGGGAGGTTATTTCTATTAAAGCAAGATTTATCTCTCATTTGAAAATGTATTCATTAGTTCATGTAGATTGTGGAATGTAAAATAAAGATATTACATTTTTAAAAAGTCTAAAGTTGGCATTGGTACTGTGACACAATTTAAGCCCATGTGTGTTCCACATAAGCCCAAGTCATGATTTACAAAATGTAAAAAATATATTGATTTCAAAGAATTACAAAACAGCAATGTATATGTATCAGTAACATGTTAAATATGAAAAAGTGAGGGGGAAAAACCCTCCTCTTGATTAAAATATTAAAGGTCTGACCTCAGATGTAAACCCCCCTAAACTATAACAGATTACAGTTACCTTTATTTTGTAATAAAATTACATAATAGCGTTAAAGTGGGTACAGGCGGGTGCAGGTTCACAAAACGTGACCAGTGCAGGACTCTGGTTGGAACCAAAGCCTTTTCATACAGCTACATAGTGGGGACTTACCTTCTGTTTGGGTGATCCTGATTAGATAACTCTGTTAATACCCAAAGGTAGTTTGGTTGCCCATGCACAGTGACATTTAACAAAATGAACACCACTCAGACAGGCAATCACAAATAATATATCATACACATTACTATGGAAAAGTTAGGCACTTTAGATGTTGATGATTGTGATCCATAATGCAATACCATCAGGGAGGCATTTGATTGTTCCAAAATTCATCCTGCAGCATGACAACAACCTCAACCATACAGCCAGGGGTCTTTAGCAACAGGAAGAACAAGGATTCCTACAACAGATGGTATGCCCCCCACAGAGCCCTAAGCGCAACATCATCATATCAGTTTGAGATAACATGAAGAGGCAGTTGTGATTGAGATGCCTAAATCCACAGAAGAACTGTGGCAAGTTCTCCAACATCGGGAACAACCTATATGCCAAATACTTTAAAGAACTGTATGCAGGAGTACCAAGGAGAACTGGTGCTGTTTTAAATGTTAAGTGTGGTCAAACCAACTATTTTCCAACTGAAGGTTTCTTCAGTTTAACAACATTTTCTCTTGAAATGTAGTGGACTATAGAAAATTGTAAAATGGAAATAATCAAGTCAAGCACAAGTCGGCTGCCTCAAGATTGTACTTAAGTACTCTTATATAAATGTTCCACATTCCACAATAATGAATCAAACCAATTAACTGATTAATGAACCTGTTAATCATCTCCCTATCATCAGCAGTAATGCTGTTATTTCAACAGCGAAAAAACAACAACAAGGAGCTGGCCACGAAATTCAAAAAGAAAACATTTAAAAGCTTCCCTGAGGCAACCTTAACTACATTTATTTCATGAGGAAAAATAACCTTAAAACACTGTTATATCAATATGAATCTTTGTATGAGGAAACACTTTAAACCTGTTGATTTTCAATGAGACTTTGATATCCAATGCTTTCCTTTTTTCTATTGCAAATCGATACATTTCTCAACGCAACAGCTGACAAACATCATCTCAAAAGGTCTGATCTTCACCACTTAGTACCAGGCCAACAAGAGAGGAGACATAAGAAATCAAGCTAAGACTTAGAGGGTATGGATTGGAGTTGAGCATGTCTTTATATCTATGGTTAGAGTAAATCCCATACGGATTTCATATACTTAAATACAGTTATGCACAACCTGTGAACACCAAATCAGGGAGGGCTGCTGTTATTCATCTTTATCATTCAGATCTGTGTTTGAGCTATGAGAGAACATCTTGTGATAGTGTTTACAAAACCCCACAATATGCAGTCATAGCTTGTGCTTGTCATTACCAGAGATAGGTCCCCATCTCTTGCTCATTTGCATAACTGTCCTTTTGGATGTGGCTGTTGACTGGAAACTTTGAGTGTACTCCAAAGGCTGACTTAGAGTGATGCCAATATCTTAAATGTGGGTTTGGTGAAATAATCATTTGCTTAGAACTGTATATCAAAGGCTATAGGATTATGTTTCAAGTTTGGTAATATATAAATGTTTGCATTTCAGGGTTGCAAATTTAATTTTTTTAATTATTGGTTGTTCTGCCAAATCATTTGGTCTATAAAACATTGGAAAAAAGTGAAAAAGTACCTAAATTTCCTAAAGCCCAAAGTGCAAAACAGTCCAATCCCCCACAACCCAATTTAATATGATGTTAAAAACAATTAAAAGTATCAAATTTGAGAAGCTTGAACTAGATAATGTTTGACATTTTGCTTGAAAAAGGGAAGGGAAATCACCAAGCTTATAATAAATAAGTCAAGGTAGTGTGTAAGAAATATAATTCTATCCTTATTATAATTATGAATAAGTGAGGCACACCCTCTAGGTGATCACAAAACAAATTATTTCCCCAACTGACAGCAGGCAAAAGACATAAAGAGACTGAGTGGCTTTGTGTAAATATTGACAGACTTCATGGTTTATTAACAACATATCTGTGATAAAACTGGCTCTGTGAAATAGACAGGTTATAAATCACTCATGATCATAAGGAAGGTATTGAATTCCTGAGCTGGTAGTTACAACACTATAACAGAAGTTTAGTTAGATATATTTGTTATTTCACTCCCTTTTTTGAGCAACCATCACTGTGGATTGCTAAACAACAGCTGGTCTATAAGCACAAAATGGCATCACTGCTGCTTACTGCTGATAGTAAGTGACTTGGTCTATTGTTTCAACCGCCTGGGGAAAAGACAGGGAGCTGTGTTGATAAAAAAAGAGGAAAACTACCATCTTCCTGCACTGAAAGAACACGGACATGAGGCTTCTGTAAGACAAACAGAGTGGGTGGTTCCCAGTTATCACATACAGCCTTGCATTAAAGGAAGTGAAAAAGAAATTCCCCATGATAAAGACAATAGTTTATTAGACTAGTGTGAAAATCCGTTGGCTTAGGATCATTGAACTCTGTAAATTCACCCTCATTTGGCTTTTGATCGAAGCAGAATTTTATAATCAACATCTGTACCACAATGTAACTAGATATCGCACAGTGAGTCAGAAAAACATGTCAATCAAGTGAAGTTGAGTAGTTTGAGGTTAGAGTGAGACAAAAACATTATATGTATCATGACTCTGAGGGGAATTCCACAGTAAGAAGCTACAGTATGTACCCTTTGAGGCAAACATACTAAGGACAGGTGCAGAGTGACCTGTGGTTTATCAGACATGACTCAAAGAGTGCTTGTATTATTCAAAACAGTGTTCTGTGAAAGTGTGATTCATTTCAGTTTAATGACATCATCAGTCACAGTAAAAATGGCCTTTGATCTGTGAAATACTGATATTAAATATTGAAAATTACCTTGACACTCACCAAAACAACAATGACTTAGCATTTCATACCAAAACGGAGTCACTGGAGTTAAGTAATGTCTTCAACTGTTCAGTTTAATCACACAGTAATGGAACAAGGAATTAAGTGTCTCTTTTTGTGTTATCAAAACCCAAATTTGGCCATATCTTTAAACTATATATAACATAAACTGATGAAAAATACATTTGTTTTAGCCATTTAGATAGATATTATTATGGTTTCATATAGTATTACACAATAGGACAGAGCTGTAAACTTCCTATGTAGACTTAAAACTAGTCCAATGATAAGTATTTTAGCTCCCTCTGTTGACAACAATGTGGATCCTTCATATTGACTATCTTGCACTTCAGCCATTGTTTCTACCAATAGGTCAATGTTGATCCACACCCCTATAACCTGATAAAGTAACACTGTACTTCACTTTACTAATCTTTTCCTTAAAGTTTTATTTAAAGTTTTGGGATATGTTTTGGTGGAAGGTTCATCTGTATTAGCGTCATCAGGTTTGACTATAAATAAGTCACAAGACAGGATAGGAATGTGGAAAGTTTGCTTTGTATGGTTTATGCTTAATGAAGCTTAATAGGCCATGCTATGAAGAGACCTATGTAATAATGAGCTAAATTCAACTTTAAAATTCATATCAGATGTAACTCTAATTTTGTGAATGTTCCTGTTTTGTTATAGTATACTTGAAAGTTTCACAGCTGAAACTGATTTAAGGACCACTGAATTGTCCACAGCACAGACAAATAAAAGAACATGAGCATTTAAATAAAAAAAGATATCATTTTATTTGTCATAATATATATATATACATGATTACTGAGGACGATAATAAATTACAGGTTAATGTTTCTTGTAACCTATACTTTAATACACAACAGATAAACAGTTTTGTAACAGAGCATAACATACTGACACATATATACATGTATTAAATAAGAGCACATTTACAGTACAGGCATCTAAAAGAGCTTTTTTTTTTGTTTACATACTCACGTTTCTCCGCATGCTCTTTCGTCCTCTTTCTTGTTCGCTGAATGTGCTTCAATCCGCTGCATTAGTGTCAAGTTGGCAGCCATCCTTCAGTTATCACAGTACTGTACCTTCGATGGGGACAGCATCAGCACTGTGATAACTGAACCAGGGCAGCCCGTCAAATCTAGCAGTCTGAGACTTTGCTCCATCTGTCATCCAACCATCAACAGGTACACAGACAAAGTTTTTTCCTTTTGCATCTATAGCAGCTTATTTAGTAGTATCTCATACAAATCATGTATAACATCCAGTATTTTATTTGTTTTCTGTCATTTTCAAGTAGCATACAATAGATAGGTGAATCTACTGAGTAAGCCAGTTGTGCAACCAAACAATTTATTTGAAGACATTCAATGCAGTGTGACCAGTGGTTACAGCAGGAAAATATAAGATAAGTAAAAAATAACTAGCTCATTTGAACCCTTTGGGAGTGAAAAGGATAGATTACAGACAGTATATTTCAGAGATGGTGAGAACATGAAGAAAATGGAAAAATGTGGTGATGTTAAAATGGTTCTTAAGTTGGAATTGTTCAGAAAAATCTTAACTAGGTTTCCTTGATACTACTTAGTCAGGCTAAGATATTGTATCTGTTAATGTAGGCTTGTATGCGTACATTATAGGTTTCACTATTTGTCCAATCAAAGTGGTGCAATTATTGATTCTCTCTTGCAAATGACTCTATTGTTCATTATGTGATGAAACAAAATAGTGTTATGGATGTGGTGATGCATGAAAATAATGCATCAAATACTCAATAGTATTTGTTAACTTACAAAACTAAGTTGTATGATCCTTTTTTTTAAATCACCAAATAATTCAGCACTAAAAACATTATCTTCTGGTGAGGCCAAAAGAAAATCCATTCGACATATGATTTATGTGCTAGAAAATCAAACTCATTATGTTCACTAACCAGTTTTTTTTATAGTTCATAATCATATTGATGCAATCTCTTGCCTACCTGTGAACACGGGTGAGCAGTTAATAATGTACAAGCGTGCACATGTGGAACTTGAACTGAACTCAGTGACCTACAGCATGTGAATTTGGCGACTGCAAACAACATTGGACAGAGGAGGAGGGTGTTTGCTTTTCACCTTTTGTGCATTTTGTAAATGTAACTAGTATGTATTTTGTATACTGGAGTTCTCATCTCATTAAACAAGTAGGCTAGTAGTACAAGGATTTATTTCCCCTCTATCCTCTAGCACTGGTGGAGACAAACTACTGAAATATTATTATTATCATTATTGTTTTTATACCAACCACAAGGCCGAGTGACGTCAGACTTGTTATGATTCTCTTCGCGGGCTCCGCCCCCCTCGGCGCGAGAAGCCTCTCCAGCAGTCCGGTCGCGTCGCTGGCCGACGTCGCGGCTCCTCCTCCTCCTCCCCAGTGAGTCCGCCCTCTGCACTTCATGTAAACAACTCCATTAGCCCCGCTGCACAGGGCACTGGCCAAAAATGTTCGTGTCAGACGTGGATATAGCAAAGCAACATGTGCAAAAAACTAAACAGGGCGGAGGACAAACACACGTAGCACGCAACGTTTGCTGTCATCGGTGACCATATAACCGTCTCTGTGACGAAAGCACATCCATAATGCAATATTCCCTCAATGTAAATAATTATGGAATGGCTTGTAGCCCTCAAACTGTGAGCGTTTCAATACACTCATCAATGGCTTCGATAAACTGGTGCTGAGGAACAAGGACAACAGCGATAACTGAAACAAGAAAGGTGCCTCTGTCTGTTGCTGCTTTCTACAAATAAACAAAAGTTAAACAACACCGTTATTTATGGCATTACATAATATCATACATACCTGCTCTAGGGGGGCTCAACGTGCTCTTTGAAACGCGACTAAAGGCTAAATATAAGTGCAATGTTCGCACTGAATATTGTGCAGCCAAACGTTAACGCCCCAGCATTGCATACACACCCCTTTTCTGGGTAAAAACAAACAGCATGCTGAAGGATCCAAATATAAACATTTATTTTTAATTACATTCTGTCTGTATTAGATGCAGATATTAGGATCACTTACCTGTAATTTTCCCGTTGAATTCCCCGTGTTTACATGAATATTTTTAATGACGCAGCAAGACCACACAGAGCAACGTGATTGTCGCCATTTTTTGTTGTTATTGAATTCTCCAAAGCCATGTGACAAAATGATCATGGTTTTAAAAAACAGTCTTCCGGGTGTGGAGATAAAAATTAGTTGCGTTAGGCTAAAAAGGGATAATCTTCCGAGTTGTTTGTCTGATGGATTAGTGTGGGTTACTCCACTGACTGAAGACTGAAGGCTGTGCGCAATACTTGACAGCTCAGGGACGCGCTGCCGCCGCCGTATGGCTCTCAACAAGTACTCCTCCCGTCCGCAAATGTTGTGCGGAATGACAGCGACTCATGTGCTTCTGTGCGCCTGTTGCCAGGAGTGCACAAGCATAAGAAAAACATACGAACTATACCTATACGTGAGAGGAACGCTGTCAACAAGTGGTGGAATCAAAAAATAGCCCACTATACCCAATTAGTAATAACACAACTATCTTATTCATTACAGAGTCTTCATATTTAAAACAGTTTTTATAAAGAAAATGTGGCCTTACAATAAGCTAAATCAACCATCCATAGTGTAATTATACTCAGACAAGCCTCATTTTCCTTCTTCTTCTTTTTTAAATGAGTGACGTTGTTTTAGAAAATCCCAGTGACAAGCCTCAACATGGAGACTTACTGGAAGTCAAGTCAGATGATCTGATTTTTCATGAAATTCTTGGCAGTAGCAGGACAAACAACTTTTTATATTTGCCCATGAGTCAGATTTTTGTCTTAAAGACTAACTTCAAATGGTAACTAAGGGGGTGACTAAGGTAGAAAGAGGGCGGAAGGAAGAAGAAAACCTTATTCACATAAAGGCATTCCCCAGAAAATATGTTGCAATAGGGTTTATTTTTATTTCATTGTCTTGCTGGCATTGCATTTTTGCTTGCCAGAAGCTGACATGCTATTCTCTCTCTAATTATGAGTTATGACTGTCATAAATTCTAAAAACAAAAACAAAAAAAACGCCCTCTTGTTGTTGTTGTACTGCTTCAGACAGACGGACATACAGATAGATAGATAGATAGATAGATAGATACATAGATACATAGATACATATGCATATTTCCTTTTTTTATAAAAAAAAATACAAACGAAGATAAGTCAGTGACTCACAGTTACAGATTACATGAGTGCATCAGTATTGTATATAAAACTACAGTAACCAGATCACACCGCGAATCAACCATCCGCATTTTTTCTGGATGATGTGCGCAGAAAAAATAGGGCGTTGTGGAGACGCTCTCATTCATTCGCAGAGAAAAGTCTGTGTTCTTAAAGACGCAGACGGGCGTAATGTATCCATTACGGGACCGAGAGAAGAAAAAAAGGGAAAAGGACGTTTTTACTCGGTCTGAGTAACAGAGCAGACAGGAAAGCCCCAATGCGCGCAGAGAGTGGGCTCTGCGTAAAAATCCGAAGACTCCAGAAATAAATTGGAATTTACTTTGGCAATAAATTCTCGGACCTCTATTATCGCTCATGCGTGCAACTGACTAACAGTATTTAATTCGTCCTCTTGCACACGAACAGGAAAAACTAACCTTTTTGCATCCCGGAGGTTGTAGCAGCCTGTTTTTGAGGAAGACATGGCCAAGTTATTCCGAGCTGCTATCATGGGTCCTCCAGGATCAGGGAAAGGAACGATATCCAAGAGGATTGCGCAAAGCTTTGGTCTGCAATATCTGTCCAGTGGCCACTATTTACGAGAGAGCATAGCAGCAAATACAGGTAGGATACAGCTGTTCATCTGCAGCAGCATGGACGTCAATATTGTGTTTTCAACAGGAAGAACTGCAAAAAAAAGTTGCTAGAAACTCGTATTCAATGCTGCATGCGTAAATATGACTGTTTTCTGCTGCCAGTATTATTATAATTCCGAAAAAAATGAGTCATAGCTAAATAACAATAATAATAATAATAATGAAAGTAAACATTATGAATATGACTCAAGAAAGCTATCTACTCCACAGTTGTTTCCTAGAAGCTCTTTTTACTATAAATGTCCATCCATTTATCCACACACCAGAGCACGAGACATTTGGATGACATTAAACCTAATTTCTGTCTTTTTTATTTCAACCCAATGTAGAGATTTTAGATCTGTTCAGCGACACAATGCTTCAGTGTTAGTCCAGGTAAAGCCTCGAATTAAGACTTTTATTAATATTATTTGTCTTAGATTATATCAAAACATTCATGGCGTCTCTTAACTTCCTCATTACAACTGCCCAACTGGAGTCCATTTGATGCCCAGGATGTGTTAAACTCATACACACTGATAATAAAATTGGAGTTAAGTGCCGAGAGTTTAAGTAAAAACGTGTGCATTTATTTTAATTTTGGCTATTGAAAATCATTTTCAGGAATTATAAACCAGTAAATTCAATTTTAATGAATGTGCGACTTGGCAAGGATATTCATGAAATTATCCATATCAAGCTCCAGAGTTTCCAGTTAAATTTTAAGTTAATTATACCTTCAAAAAGAGATAATAGCTTCTCTTTGCTTTCACTCATTGAGTTGTTGGAGTACAGATAAAGTAGGAAGTGTGGGTTTGCAGTGATAATTTTCAAACTTTTCATAATCCTTGGTCTGATAGTTACATTAATAATGTTTTGAAGTTGTAATTGGACAGCATTTTATCAAGGCTCTCTCCAGACTTCTGAAGAAGGAAGCAGAAGTGGACATGCATTGTCCATCTTTACCTGTTTATCTGTTATGTATCAGAGGCAGGTGTGTTGGTGAAGACCCACGTAGAGAGAGGCATGCTGGTGCCTGATCATGTGATGACCAGACTGATGCTGCCCAGACTGGAACAAATGAACAACCACAGCTGGCTTTTGGATGGTGAGAAAAATATTGTTTTTGTTTTTATTATAGTTCATTCTTTGTACCTGATTCCACTGATGTAGCAGAGTACCCCAGCAGGAACCTCCAACTTCTGCCTTGATTATCTATCCTGAGGGAATCTGTTTTTCATAATGCAGAGTCATGGCCAGTTGTGGGAATTGTGAGCCACCCCTTAAATCTGACTGGCCACCTCAGGTCCCACCCCCAAAATCTCAAGACCGATTAAAGGCAGAGCCATCAAGAATGCATGTTTTACACTTGTGGATTTATAGAATTATGGTCTCCAAAGTGCCATATGTAGTGCGTCCTTTACTTGAGACTGTGGAATAAGGAAATGGAAAAATACGCTGAACATTATCCTACAGTGCATCTGTGAATAATTAGTACTCTAGAGTACTGAAAATACTACCAGCAAGTCCATATGTGCTCTCAACTGTTACTCAGCTTACAGTAATTACATTGAGGATTTTCATTGAATTTAGGTCAAATCAAAGATTAAGTAAGCAAGTTCTGTGATCTTTATTACAAGTTTAACAATTTATAATATATTCACTTTGAGTGCCAAGCTTTTCCTCAGTGAACTTTGTCACTGAAAACATTTAGCAGGTTAATGAAAAAACAAGGTTTATTTATCTCTGCTTATGATTACCACATGCAACTTATGAGACCAAGTCACTATAAAGTGAGTTTGTGTGCATGATACATACAGTTTCCCATTTTTGACTTTTTCCACTCACGCTTTTCATTTTTCAACGTACATATAGAAAAGCAGTTTTGCCTGGCAGTGGTCTCAGAATCAATCAATCAATCAACCAATCAATCTTTATTTGTGTAGTGCCAAATCACAACAAAGTCATCTCAAGGTACTTTACACATAGAGCAGGTCTAAACCGTACTCTTCAGGTGTAATTTTAAAGAGACCCAACATTCCCACATGAGCAAACACTTGGCGACAGTGGCAAGAAAAAACTCTATTTTAACAGGAAGAAACCTCAGGCAGAACCAGGCTCAAAGTGGACGGAAAACTGCCTTGACCGGTTGGGATAGAGAGGAGAGAAAGGAAGGATAGGAGAGAGAAGCACATTGAAAATCAACATTGAAGTTAGAAGCTCCAGGGCAGGAGTCAGACAGACAGAAGTGTGCTTAGTTAGGAATTCATGAAATACAAAACTGTGTGTTCTTTCTCAGGGAGATGTTATAATGTTATTTAGTAACATATTTGGTTGAGCACATTAGTAACTTGTGTGAGAGCTGGAGATGACAAAATTATCACTGTAGATGATTGTGGCTTTTTCAAGGATAAATATTATCTATCGTTGAGCCTGCGGCCAAACATGAAACAAACTGATCAGGTTCAAACCTGATCACCTGATCAGGTTTAAACCTGATCAGTAAACAAATATTTTTCCCTTAGCAAGAGAAAAGGGCATCCATTCCAAGGTTGCGTACACACACAGACACACAGACACACACACACACACACACACACACACACACACACACACACAAGTTTATCTAAGTGACTTTTGGGGATTTTGGCCCCATTTGCACAAGCTGTCACCAATCACCTGATCTTAAGTCTGGGTTATGTGCCTGAAAGTGACTTAAGTCACATCCTCCCACCCACACACATGCATTTATCTCAGCTCATCATGTTCATCTCATGCCTACTAAAAAGCCTGGTTATTTGTGGCTAAAGTGACTAAAATAAAATCAATTCTACACTTGTTAATATACACTCTTCACCAACTAACACAGGCTAACACATCTATGCATTGATACAAAACAATGCAGTATATATTTGACTCTTGCCTTCTCGAAACCTTTGATTGGTGCTTTCCTGTCACTCAATTGTGGGAGGGAAGCGTGATGCTTTGGTGGTTAGAGAGATTTAACACCACTTTATTGACCAAACAAGGGAACATACAGAACACTCACAGAAGGAAGCAATGAACTGTGGACAAGCCTAACGGCATGCACACCGAAACTTTGACATAATGAAAGGTTGAGATAATTAATGTACATTAAAACTCTCTTTGAGAGCTATCACCGGCCATGCTGAAGTGTGCTTGAGCAAGGGATTGAATACCTATCACCTCAAGTGTTCTGGAGATCACTTTGACCTCTGACTTCCCCATAGAGTAGGGCAAGATGAAACCGTTTTATATAGGTTAATCAGATAAATAATTCAATCTAAAATGTATAAAAGTAGAATTCAAGACTACACTACCAGCAGTGGTAGTACTTCTTCTCTGTGTCTACTATTGTTTTTAGCCACAGCAGCAGTGTGGCTCTTTAGAGATGACAATGTTGGTCAGTCTGCTTGTTGGTCCACCACTGTGGGCCAGACTGAAACATCTTAACAACTACTGGATGGATTGCCATAAATGTTAGTGCTGGTGATATCCATTGTGCCCAAAGGATGAATCTTATTGACTTTGGTTTTCACCGATCTTCCACCAGCAGGTCACATTTGTCATTATTTGGACATTTGTCCAGTAAATATCTGCTAGATGAATGGGCACACTTTTTTTTTACAGACAGTCATGTTTCCTGACTCTGGTGACCCCTTGACTTTCCCTCCAGCGCCACCAGGTGGTTCACATTTGTGGTTATGTTTAAAATGTCTTGACCACTATTGACTGGATTACCATGAAATCTAGTGCATTTATGTTTCTTAGAATGAATTATTTGATGATCCTCTTGTCTTTTTATCTAAAGACTAAATAGTATATGGAGTATGGAATTAGGACACAGTGTTAGGCCATATTCAGACCAAATCAGGCAGCATGGGGGACTGCCACAGTTTTGAGCAGAGGTTTGGACTTATTTATGCCCTAGAATTTTAGTGCTGTGAAACAAACAGAAAGTATAATTTTTGCCACACCACCTTATTTGGTCAGCCTTACTCTTCTTGTTTCTACTGGTGGTCCACCCAGGTCAGTAATGGAAAGCATTGCTTTTTACGTAACATAATCTAGTTATGATGTTATGGCTACAGACCATCTAATGGGAAAACTTGAAACAGTTTGAGTCCAGCCAGGTTTACATACTGTCAGCTACAGATTTTTCATTTAAATTGTAAATAAATGCAACTGGCTTGAAATAATGTATTATTTAAGTACATATGTTGCTGTTACTAACTCACAATGATAACCAGAGCTTGAAAAATGTATTGAATGCAGGGTACATAAATAAACAGCTAATACTGGATAATGATGGCCTCACAGCATCCCACTCCCATTACATTTTTTCTAGGTTTTCCGCGGACACACGCACAGGCCCTGGCCCTAAACAATTTGTATCAGCTTGACTTGGTCATCAGCCTCAACATCCCTTATGAGACTTTGAGGGAGAGACTGAGTGACCGTTGGATTCACCCAGGCAGTGGCAGAGTCTACAACATGGGCTTCAACCCACCACGAGTGCAGGTTTGAAAGTCTTAGTTTATAAGTGGCATAAGTTGTGACAGTAGAGTTACAGTGCTTCAAAGTTTTTCTCCTTGCCATTTAGAAATCTTTATTGCCCCTTGGGGACAACTTTTTCCTTTCTAGTTTCTCCCCCAGAGGATTTGTGTCATGTGATTTGAGGCTGGTATGGGTTTAATGTCTTGCCTCAGCAGGGTGCATGCTTGTCAGAACGAGAGATTGGAACCAGATGGGGGACAAATCTCTTGTTCACATCATCACTTTCTGCAAAACCAAGCTGTTTGTTACTGCACTTGCACTGCCACAATTTACTAATTAACTATATCAAAATTCTTAGCTTACTCAACTCATCAGAGCTGTTTGGCAGCATTTTTTCCTTTATTGTGTAGTATACAGAAAAGAAGACAAGAAGAATGGATGAGGTCTCATGTAACAAAGAAGGCAGGGCGAATCAGGATACAACTGGGATACAAAAAATCAGCTTGGAATCTGTGTTGTACTTTATATCTTTATATAATACAAGTGCAATGATTATTGATAGTGACTGTAGATAATGCATCAATCTGCAGCGTGATTTATTGTGTTCAAATTAGTTGTTAACTGTTTTGTTATGTGTTGTAGTCTCCTCTGTTATACAATTTTCCGAGCACTGCCTTGTTTTGCATTTGTGACATTGTTGTGCCTTCCCCAGGGTAAGGATGACATCACTGGGGAGCCACTGATTCAACATGATGATGACAAGCCAGAAGCCCTGATGGCCAGACTGAGACACTACAAAGATGTGGCCAAGCCTGTCATAGACTTGTACAAGTCAGTAAATGCTTCCCTTTCCGATAGCAAGTATTTAAGTATTTATTCAACAGTGATATTATATTCCTTCTAACCATTTTGTCAAAGCACACCATAACTATCAACTATTATGTAACAGAAGATTTATATGATGATAGTCTTTCTGTCATTTCACAACTACAATAATAAACTTAGTTGTGCTCTCATTTCTTCACTCAGGTCACAAGGAATCCTGCATTCATTTTCTGGTACAGAAACAGATCGGATTTGGCCTTATATCAACTCTCTTCTCAGCACCAAGATGCACACACAGCCGTTAGATGCCTGCCAATCTCAGACACCCTGACACCACTCAGAATGAAAAGACCACAGGGAAACATCTAGAAGGTGAAAGTGATGATGAGTGATGTTTCTACATGCTGGACTTGGCTTTCAGATTCCTCATTAACAGCAGGATTTAGAGAAATGGACAAGGACACTGATCAAAACGTAGTCATTCACCTTGTTTTAGATATCATAAAATGCTTTTTTACTTTTATTTGAAGAGCTTTATGATAGTGTTGATTTCTGCATTACCATAGTAACGTAGTAACGTGTTAGGATCCTAGTTGCAAATAGCAAAACTGATCATCTTGGTGATTCATGATGATTACAGAAGCAGACAACGATTCTTTACAAATTTAGATGTTTATTTGCGGCTGTTGTGACATACACTGAATAGAAACCACAGCTCCTTCAAGAGAGGTGTGGCAAAACCAAAGGTTAAAAGCAAAAAATGACACATTATACACAATGAGATATTCCCTTCACAGTACAACTCTCCGGTACATTCATTCATTATGAACCAGTGACAGAGGGGTATGTTAGCACCAAAAATATTAAACCAAAAACTAAAATATAAAGTATCTTATCATGAAAGGATTGGCTGTCAATAATGGAGGTCTACGGCACAAAGGACGATATGTTCGCCTTTGGATACACACACAATCCAAGTATCTAAGCATCTAAGTAGGATCAATTCATTGTTGGTTTGGCCCTGAACATTGGATTTGTTGAAAATAAAAAATAGCAGCTTTATCCTTTAAATGCAGCCTCACCATTGCCTTAATTGAGAGATTGATTGAGAGCATTACTGATATTTTACATTGTGAATGGTATCATTTGGGTCCATTTCTTTTCAGAACCTGTACATGCCTATGTGCTGTTTGTTGTATGAAAAGTCAGCTGTTGTCACATATATAACTGTCTCAGAGAACCAGTTTTTAAATATTTGGCTTTATCAGCTCGGTGTTTCTAGAATATATTCATTTCAATTTGCACTATAGAAACTGCTAGTCTTTACTTTTTGTGCTGGAATGCTGCAGAATGCTATGCAGTCTTTCTTAGACTGGTACAAGCAGCCTTCACAGTCACTCTGTGGCTGGGATGAAGGCCGATGCACATACTAAATAGTGCCTATAATGGTGTAACATTCCTTTAAATATAGATGTGGTTGCCTTGAAATTTTGAACTTCAAAATGCCAGAGATAATTGTTTATATGATGTAATGTTACATATAAGTGAGACAACTTTTCAGGTTGTTTGAATGTATAAATCATTGTTGCAGGATGAACAACATGTTTAACTTCATCGTTAAAAAAAAAAGTTTTTTCTAAATATGGTCAATTAGAGATAAAAGATTCTCAACCAATAGAAACAAAATGTCACTTTGCATTTCACACTCACTAGTGACCAACCTGTGCAATAAAGACCAACAAATACATTTTAATTTTATTTTATTTTAATACTGGCCATGTATAGTTCTGAAGGTTTTTCTTGCACCTTTATTCATTATGAAGAAACAGACACTAATTGCCTAACACACAAGTACAACATTACCAATGTTTCTAATCTAATTTGTGGTATCAAGTTTTTTCTTCTTTTGGTGGGATTTTTGTTTTCTACATTCTAGGGATAGAGGTACTAGCTGTACAAACTGAACCTTTGAAACAATTTTGAGTTGACTTGGCTATCACAGATGTGAAGATAGGGACACCAAATATACCAAAAAAGAAGCACCATGACTGTTTCAAACATTCCTATTACTGTTACAGAAACTTAGATAAGATGCCTATGTATGCAAAATGTCAGCAAATTGTTCATGCTCATGGTGGAAGTATGAAGTTGAAGTTACAGATAATTTACACATTGTTTTTGTAGTGAAGAACAGATTGATCCCTGAATGCCCAGACTGTGCTGCTGAATTAATGGATGTGTGATGTGAATGTGACCACACCTCACTGCTGTTGTCCCTATTTTTTATATACAATGCTGTCCAAACATGTTACATTCCAAGAAGAATAAAACATTTTTCATCATGTTTACTTTTACTATTTTGTATTTGATTCCATAGTAATCTCACGGTGGTAGAGCAACGTGCACACACCTGCAGTGATTAATGACTGTGACTAAAGGCACTGATTTGATGCATTAGGGTGCAGATAGTCATTATTGTTCCAGCTCTGCTGTAAACACTTTCTCAGTGTAAGTATACTGTAAGCAAGAGGGCAGTGTAACCACAAAAAGCCAAACAGGAAACTTTGGCATTAACGTTAAGTGTTTATGTTTTAAACAATACAACTCTTCCTCTCTTTCCAGCAAACACAAACGTATTGGATGCTCCTCCCCTCTTTGCACTTTGATCTTTACTATGATGTGAGAAAAACAGGAAGCAGAAGGAGGGGTGTGCAAACGTGCTCTGGAAACAAAAGCAAAGGTGGATTTTCTTAGTACGCCCTGAAAAACATGCGGCTCTTCTGTCTAATCCTCTCAGATCTGTAAATAAACTCCATGTGTATAGACTGTGTGTGACAGCCCCGCACTGTGGCGGATTACACAGTCTCATCTGCTGTGTTTACCTTTGACAGAAGGTGCAGCGCGGTATTGTGCATGCTTGAACCATGATGCAGACTTATAGATGAGCATTATGAATACATTATTATCACACCAGTAAAATGTCAGCACATGTGGTTTTGCATTGGTTTTTTAATCGCCTTTTTATCATATAGGGACCTTTTAGGGGGTGCTCAGCTGTGATATTGTGATCAGATATTTAATCCCCACAATAATTCTTACATTATTCGTGTTCCTAATGCCACCTGTAGTGATTTCTGTAATCCGGATTTTTTTTCATATGAATAAAAGCGTTTCCTTAGCACCTTCTTCTATGAGATTACATTGAGCCCGTTTTCAAAATTCCACCCCTGGTTTTACCAGTCTGGTTCAGCCACAGTGACAGTGCCTGCAGGATACTCTGAGCGGCGCAGTTTCAGCTGTACAGATCCATAAACATCCACACTACCTCCAGCTGACTCGCTTACGCTCAGCCACATCTTCTACAGATCTACCAGTCGCTATCGCGGGACCTTGTTTGTTGCTCATATGCCAAAAATGTGATTATATGATGATGCTGTAGCTTGGTGCTGCCTCTGAAATTTTACTGACAGGTATTCTGGGAGCTACCGGATAATTCCTATAAGACTGAAAGTCCCATAGGACATTTAATGCTTTGACCTTTGACTGGCAGCGAATGACAAATCAAAGGTCGGTATCGGAGAGAGGAGCCGGGGTTCAAAGCGCATCTCCACCACGGCACAAGACGGCGCTCCCGGGAGAATGGTAGACAGCGCACTGAAAGGTAAAGTCATACTGGATTGTCTATTTCTTCTCATTTGATGTAATTCATGAGCTGATATGCGTTATTTGGCTGTGTCTCTCTTGTATATGAAAGAGCATCATGGTGTGTGTGTGTGTATTTGGAATGTTACATAATATCAGGTTACCTCTGAAAACACTTCCCTCCTGTAGTGCATCTCTCTGCTCGGTGGAGGTTTGCATCAACATGCACCTGTTCCAGGGGGAAACCTTCTGTTTGTCCTCACTTGAGAGTCAAATCAATATTAAGTCACAAACCTGCCTGGGCCTCTATTTGGAGATATGCGCACCCCAGCATTAATGACATCATTTGGGTTATTTTTGGGTGTCGACTACATATGTGTAATGAGACATTTTGTCTTTTATGTAGAAACTGTGCTGCTGTTGCTTTAATCTTATGACAGCTTATTACATTCACTGGACTGGGTTGAATGAACAGTAGCCTATGGAGGCTGTCACTTCAACTGGATTTTTTTCTGTGTCAGCTGATGATTTCGGTAACAGCATTTCAGGACTCCCGTTAAAAGCGCATAGCATCCCGTCAAATCATGTTTACAGACCAAATTTCAAGAAGCCAGATGATGGAGATCCCAGTGTTACGATATTTGAATGAGAAGGTTTTTATATCTTCATCATAAATATGATCAAAGTCATCATCTTCATCATCATCCATGACTGGCTGTATGTTGAGAGAGGACAGCTCCTCTCGTATTGTCCAATAGCGCGCCGTCACATCACCACCGGCGTCATGCATGTCACGTGAACAGCTTAACACAGCTTGGTGTGGTTTCCTGTTCTGATCATTTACCACTGAGTCACCTTTTGCTGTAGAGTCGGGGATGTGGTGTGCATACATCACGTATAAGGCATTAAAAACTTGTCAGACAGAGAATTGCATTGCATTAGATTATACCATTAAATTAGGATGCATTGCATGAGTAGGTGTACCAGGGGTTAAATATATTTTATGGTTACAGGAACAGGTGGGGAATCTGTGTTTTAGCATCAGTTTAACATGTGATCATTCAGTTTTCAGCCCCTAAAAAGTAGGCAATCTGCCAGCTTAGTGTCAGTGTAAAACCAAAGCAGCATTGGTCCCATTTTAGGCACATAGGTAATGTTTCCATCAGAGAACAATAATCCTTGGATTGGATTGCAGGATGTAAAACTCACAGATTTACAGCCATACAGCCACAGACTCAAGTCCAATGTCATGTGAGTGCTATAGCTGATCTAGCAGATTCCTGGATTCTGCTTTAACCCTCATGGGGATAATCATTAATCCTCTGTCAAGTCTTGAGAATGGTGGTAGAGACCAATGAAAAAAGGTATATGGCTCCTTAAAAGACAAGAGACCAGAGTTGGTATCATGTTATATCAGTATCATAAAACAGTGAATATAGAATTACGCATTGTATTAAAAGGCCTTTTTGGAATTCTTAAGATCAAAGTCAGTCTATTTATAGAACACATCTGAAAAATAACTAATATTGCTTTACAGAGCTCTAGTGTCCGTGATACTAGTACAGATCACTAAGGCACATGCTGCTCTAGCTTTATTGTCGTCATTTATTTTTATGCAGTGGTTGCATCAGTAGCAGTCCAGATAAAACCACAATCCACAATACTACACCTTGCATCGGCTGAAGTCATGCATCAGCAATGGTTTTGATAATCCATTAATCATTTTAGGTTCTTAGTCAGACAATAAAAAACTAATTGAAGACATTACTGTAGCCTCTGAGAAATGGTGAATGCAAATTTTTCACTATTTAAAAAAAATTCATAGACTAAATGATTTATCAACACATTATTAAATAATGAAAGTAATCAATAGCTGCAACTTCACTGTTTATAAATGCAATGTTTCCATGATTGGAAGTTGTTATTTTCTTAGATTTTAGATTTTTCTTCACACATAAACAGCAGCGAAAAAACTAGATAACACATGTGAAACAGATGTAACAGGACAGGTTAGAAAATAAATGACATGTTAAGTGTTACTTTCTTAATCCTTTTGTCTATAAAGTAAAAATGGTCTTCCATATTTCCCAGAGCCCAAAGTGACATATTTAAATTGCTTATTTTGTCCAACCAAGAGTTTAAAATCCGAAAATATTCAGTTTACTATCATGTTCACATGCAAAAGTGTTATATTTAAAAAGCTGGAAAATGTTTTGGTGTTTTTGCCACAAAAAAACCCCAAAACCAATCAATTGACAAAGTAGTTATTTTTCTGTTGATCAACCAACTGATTAATCTAGAAATCCTCTAATCTTCATTTGTTTTGAGGTTTTGATGGTGGCACTGCCCTTCTTTGCTGTATCCTATCCATTCACCCTCAGAAGGGCATCAAGGGGTAAATATTGGTAGGCACGGATAGGAACTAGACAGGAAGCACCATTTCAACAATGGGGCGGCAGCACTTTGCGTCCGGTTATCGTTCCTCCCTTTTGGACATTCCGTTCCCGCTGTGCTTTGAGCTCCCGTCTGCTCTCCTAAAAGAGTTTCCCAGGCTCATGTCCTCTTTTCAGAACCATGCAGGGTTTCCGTTGCCAGAGGACAAGGCCAAGGAAGGAAGCATGCCATCAGTGGTCAGTGTTTTGTCCAGCACGGACAGGGTCATAACACAAAAATTGAAAATAAAATGACACATAAAAGGTTTTTGTCGAATTTTAATTGTATTACAAAGAGTCAATTAGCATTCAGTGCCACTAGGAGTGAGTCAGAGTGATTTTCCTTTTTCTGACAAAGCATGGTGCTGTTTTTTTGTATTGTGGACTACAAGACCCCATTTATTTAAATATTCTATTATTACTAGGCCAGGGGTTTTTGTTAAATTTCACTATGGGACTCAATAAGAAATTTGCGCTATTTTGGGCCCACACACACCTTGCACCTGATGACTTTTATTATTTAAATAGATGATACTGCATTGTATAAACTCATGACCATACTGAGCCGCTGTTATGCTTCTTACATCACACAACAAGCTGTTGGAGGATGTCAACTAGGACTCTTAGAATGTTGTGATAGCCATTCTTCACAATTATCTGATAGTTTATGGACAAAAAGATTATTTAATTCATAGGCAAATTCATTAGTTATGAAAATAATCATTAGTTCCCTAATCTACTTTACTCATCAAATGTTGTAATCAATGCAGGTGTTGTGCAAACAATCAATAAAAAGCAATCCCTACACAGGATAGCCAAATCTGACCAGACCCCATTTTGTAAAGAACCTTTAAATTAAATTCACCCACAATAGGAACTTTCACACAAATCCAAAACTTGGGTCTCCATTGGTTTAGGGTGACATGTACAAGTGCAGTGACATCACTGGTGAGAATTAATAACCAACCTATAATAATTCTATAATATTACTATAATATTGTGGGCTTTTTTTTGCTTGCTTTGACAGTATTATTTATAGAAAAGTTAATTTTATGACATTTTTAGGCTATATGAGTTATGCAGCAGTAACATACAAGGTCTGTGTGTTAGGGTGGATTTCCCTTTTACTCAGTCGGGGACTACAGTGATAGCAGCAGCTCAGCAGCAGCAGTGTCGTAGTAAAATGCAGTGCTGAGAAGCTGAAAGAAAGAGGAGGTGGGGTGAGAGAGAGAGAGAGGGAGAGAGGGAGGGAGGGAGAGAGAGAGAGAGAGAGCGAAAGAGAGAGAGAGAAAGAGAGAGAGACCAGGCCACCCGGCTGAATATTTCCTCAGAAAACAGAGGAGAGCGGGGTCGTCCTCTCCTCCTCGGACATGTGGTGTGCTCAGCAGCAGTTGTAGCAGCAAGAGGTGGTGGCGGCGACGGCGCGACGTAGCCTTCCACGTCTTTGGGGCTTCTTTTGTCTTTTAATTTACTCTTTTTGCGTCCTTCGGTTATGAGCTTGCTGGGGGCCTACAAGAAAAAGACCAGTTACGATGGCTATGAATCTTTGCAGTTGGTCGATAGCGGTGGAGACAGCTTCAGTGTCGGCAGAGGGAGCAGCGGGAGCAGCGCACTCGGAGGCTCCATAGCGGCCACACTTGGACCGAAGGCAGGCCCGCTGAGAGAGGAAGACTGCAGCACCATGGACAGCTCAGGTAAGAGCCCCCACCGCCTACGGCAACTTTAATGGCGATTGTATGCTGACTTAAATGTGTTTCAGTTAGATGCATAGACATTAACGCTACCTATAACTGTTTATAGTGTGGCTGGAGAGGTAGCAGTGGACAACACAATAGCTAACAATACTGAAAGTATACAATCATGCTATGCACCTCCTGGAATCCCCTCCAGGGCTCCCAGTGGTTCCCAGACCCCACCTAAATGGTTACACTGAGCTATATAGAGCAGAAACAAATGTGGATACATGTGTTAATTCCATATACTGTAGGTTGTGTAAAATATTATATTCTATAATATTATTCTTTTTTATTCTAATATTCAGTGCAAATTAGTCCTGTACTATTGTATGTAGTTCAGACCAGACTTGGTGGTATGTTGTAGATGTGTAAAGTATCAAAAAGTATTCATAGACAACGTTTGACATCAATTTCCACAACATTGTAAATAAACGCACACCTATATTAGCACACATATTAGCATCATCCATATGGGCATACACATTTGAAGTGATATATCATCAAGAGCTAATAGGATTAAATTTGCTTTGCTACAAAGCAGCAGATGCACAGAATACTCTCAGTTGAGCAATTTACTCAATTGGCCATAAATGATGGATTAGGTATCCAATTAAAACCAAAAAACGTGAT
Source organism: Scomber japonicus (assembly GCF_027409825.1). Classification (NCBI taxonomy): domain Eukaryota; kingdom Metazoa; phylum Chordata; class Actinopteri; order Scombriformes; family Scombridae; genus Scomber; species Scomber japonicus. The sequence goes on along the minus strand of NC_070584.1, from coordinate 25,286,170 downwards.
AACTCTAATACACAACTTATTTAGCTGATGATAAAGGCACATGGTATCTTCCATCTGTTTGTCATTAATCTGATAGAGAATCTACTATGTGTTTTGTTGAATCCAGTCATAATACATAATTTTCTTTTAGCCCCTTTATGCACACTGAGATGAATGCTGTTATCTTTTAAAGAGCAACATTAAGTTTTATGACTGTTAATATTACTATCACTAATAGGCATGCCATTACTGCTGCTACTACTGCAATTCCAAACACTAATACTACATAATCCTAACAGTAATCATAGTTTGTGTGATATACTGTAATTATTACAATGTGCAGCCTTTATTCTGATTGCCTCAATTGAAAGAACAGTTCAACTTCAAGATTATTTATTTCATTTCAACACATATGGCAGAATGAGATGTTGTTCCTTATAGGTCTATGTAATTAAAGAAAAGTATATAATATAATATATTATTAATAGTATATAATAATAATGTGTACTAATGCACATATATGTGAGGATTGCTATTTGAGCCTAGTTCTGCCCTGTCTGCACCTCTCTGCAGTACTCTGTAGAGTCGGCCGACCTCCAGGGATGAACGTTTGTGTGAAACAAAAGAAGCTGGATGAGGAGGGTGGGAGGGTCAATGGGGAAAGGGGATTTGGGTTGGGGATGGGAGGGGGAGGTTGAGGTGGAGGGGGGACTCCAGTGTCAGATGTCTGTCTGGCTAGCCCAGCCTTACAAATGGTCTTTTTGATCTACGTGCATGCTTGTCTCTGTCTGTGTGTGTCTGTGTATCCATCTGTCCTATTCTCACAAAGCCGGATATTACGGGGTAAAGGTTGGCACTCTAGAAGGAGGGAGACACATTCAAACAAACCATTGATCTCTCTGGCAATGCCAAGAGCATGCTGTGTTGATGCCCTACTCTCTCTGCGAGTGGCTGGGCCCTCTGCTGCTGTATTACCTGATAGAGCCTATATCAGAGCCTCTTCTGGTGTCTGCATTAGCAGGGTTTGTCACTGTAGCTGGCTCACCAGTCTACACACTCCCACATCCATCTGGCCACAGACAGGGAGGCACATTGACCAGCTAGACAAGCGAGCAGGATTGACACAGGCGTGCAGAGATGGAGATACAACAGAGACAGATAGAGTGCCTGATATGCAGGTGAAGAGAAATTCAAGTAATAAAGGTGCAGTTCAAAAACAATGTAATTAATACAGGATGAGAAGTATATTGGCAGATGATACTAGATAGTCTTTAAACAACAAAAAATGGATATGCACACAACTCATTTTTTGAACTAATAATAGTTTGTATATGTAGCCCAATGTCAGCTGTTTTATATTATGAGTGTTATATCTGTCTTCAAACCAAGTTTGGTGTAACTCTGTCTAGACCAGTAGTTCTCAGCCTACGTATTTGGAACCCACCATGGGGAACCGAGATAAATTGGAGGGGTTATGAATGATTAATGGGACAGTAGTGCATTTAAGAAAAAACATTCTCCTACTCAAATTTAAATTTTATTTTATGTTTTTTCTTTAATGGTAACTGATTTTTTTGTCTGGAGAGATTAAATAAATGAATCTAAGTGGGTTTACAAAAAACAATGTTTTGGTAAAAAAAAAAGGCTCACAACTCTTAGACAAAATTGAACCTGTGAGGGAGGGTTGTAAGTAGAGGCTACTTGATTGTAAGAGATTACCAGACAGAATCTGGTCTAGAATATATATCATCTTCTTAAATGCCATCTGGTGTTAACTAGCAAATATAGGGTATCATATAGCTACAATGGAACTGCCAGAAGATGAGCAACACAAGCTTCACACACTATTATTACTGTACTATAACATACACGACTTTAATGATTAAGTATTAAAATAACTGACAAGAATAATTTAATTAGACATGGTGTATTACACTGATAAGAAAAGTAGTAATCTAGTCATGTAATACGGCGTTAACAGATCCGAGCCTGTTAGTTATTCCAGGCTCATCAGCACTGCTCATTTCTCCAGAGCTTTGAGAAATGCTTTTTTACACATTTTGTCCAAGTCCAGGTGTCTAGGCTCTTAGTGGCTTTGCTTATATTTTGATTGTTCAAACCAAAAACAACCTCAAGAAGGCATTTTGACGTGAAGGAAAAGCACAGGTGTGACTTATAAAATCCCCTCAGCTCAGTGGCTCACTGTCACACTGTCATGGCTTACTGTAACAATTGAAGAGAATGGAGCCATTGTTAATATTATTAGTAACACCTGTGTTTTTTCCCAACTATGGCAAGTCAACATATCTGCTGTAAAAAAGGCCTCTGTGATGGATTCAGTTTGTTAGACACAGCCTTACTGCAGTGTTACATCTGTTGAATAATTAATTTGTTGAAAAAGTTTTGATTAATCAGGCTTGTCCCATGACGAAAACTGAGGAGCAATACTGCAATCAGTGGCTTTGAACACATGTATGAGCTTGTTTGGACAGTACAGGTTCAGTATGTCAAAGAGATGAGATTAGAGTCATAGATGGCTAAGATGAAGTTAATTTATTCCTATGTTTTAAAGAATAAATGAGAGCTACTTCCTTAAGAATCCTTAAAACAGCAGAATCTATTGTCACAATACAAAATGCAGCCTTGCTTTAAATGATAGGTTCACAATTTCAATATTCAAGTGCCCAAATTAACATGAACACATTTCGTCTTGCTGTAGTCATTCCCCCTGATCATGATGGCTGTTAAGAGACCCTTTTATAATGCAATAAAATGTAAAGGGTGACTGTGGCTCAAGAGGTAGAGCGGTTTGTCCACTAACCGGAAGATCAACTTTTCCATCCTTGACTCCTCCAACCCGCATGTCGATGTGTCCTTGAGCAAGATACTTAACCCCAAATTGCTCCGATGACTGCGCCAAGGGTGCGTGAATGTTAGCTTCTCCCTGATGATCAGGTTGGCACCGTGCGTAGCAGCCCCTGCCATTAGTGTATGAATGTGTGTGTGAATGGGTGAATGGGACTTCTAGTGTAAAAGCACTTTGAGTGGTTGCAAGAGTAAAAAATGCTACATAGTTACAGTCAATTTCCCATTTAAATGATGGGTGACGAAATCCAGATTCCACAGCAAAAATATGGGCTGTCCAGATTGATCAAATAAAATCAATATCTTCTGATTTAATATGTTTTTTAGTGCACAATTCATTTTTTTGTTTCTGTCATTCCACTGTAGCTGAATAGGAAAACACTACTCGTCCAGACACCGCATTTTCAAAAAAAACAAAAAACAAAACTGTAACTGTGAAATATATTCACTTTATTTAACTGACTTAGATGGCTAAAGCATCATATTATCATTAGAAAAACCTTTAAATATATTTTTGCTTAAAACTCTGTCACTTACATTTTAAGCACGTTGGAAGGGGATCTTTTAATGGTCATTACATTAATTACAGCAACCAAACCGGTGTCAATGTTCACATGGGCACCAGGTCCAAAGAGTGACTCTGGTGCTTTTGCAATGTGACATTTATAAGACATAGTTTAAAACTAGGCCAAGCATTTTAAAATCAAAGCAAAATAAGTTCAAACTACTGACATATAACGAAAATATAATAAAAGATATCATTTCATCCTTTTTTATAATAAATGATATTTGAATATTTTACTGTCACACCTCTTGTCAATGTGTCATGCCACTAGCAGCTTGCCTTCCATTCAAAGCAATAGTCTTCTGGGTAATCTGTACTGTATAGTAGATGATTAATCATAGACTCCTTGTCTCATCAGCAGCATTTATTATTAAGCAGATTAGAGCCTGGGTCTACACTGCAGTCATCCAGGTCCAGACACAAGGCCCAGCACAGTGCAATAGCAGTGAGACAGAGTGCAGTGCAGTGTATTGGTCTGTGAAGATTATTGTGTGTATGTGACCATGTGTGCCATTCACACCAAGCTGAATATTAAGGGAGAAAGGTTGTGGCTCTAGGAGAAAAGATACATATTCAGACAGCCCACTGATCCCTCTGGACATAACTAAAACTGTCTTTCTTTTTTCTTCTCCCTTCCCTCAGCCATCTCTCTTTCTTTCTCTGGCTCGTTCCCTGTCTATTTCTATTGGTCGACTTTGTGAAAACGATAGGAGGCAGTGAAAGAGGAGTGGGCAGCTCTTGGTCATGTCCTTTTTCTTCTAGAACAGCTGTCTCTGTAGTGAGATTTCTTTGAAGTGAGTTGTTCCTTCATCATCACCACAGCAGCCTCTGTACCTGTGCAGGTGGAAAATATGATTGGCACATCCAAGTTTAACTTAGCTTAACTTTTGATTTCAGGGCAGAGCTGGATCCAGGTTTTCCTAATACATTATGTCACGCATCACGCTCACTGCCTAGGAAATGTGCATAGTAAGGAGTTTAAAAATAGACCAAACATTACTGGTGAAAATATGGTGTCACCGGAAGAAGGCAAGGGGAACATTTCAATTTGAATTCCCATTTATAGACTGGAATTAGGCCAGGATATAGTCAACAAATAAAATGAATTAAAGGTTTAGCTCAAGCCAGCCAACAGTATTGTAAACATCTGTAAGTTTTTATTCGGTTTATTCGTTCAGTCTCATGTAATGCTCTCTGTAACTCTTTTTTTCTTGTAGAGTCTCTGCTGACATTTAAATAAAAATGAATTGCCTTAAGTACACATAAAAAGCTCACCCCCAAGAGTTGAGGATAGTACACGTACTGTACAGTTCTACTTGCTGTAAAAAAGGAGGCCAGCTGTCAGCTAAAGGTTGCAAAGTTTAAAGGGACAGATGTGATAATACCAGTGATGCAGTACTAGGCTTTATTCTTGTCATTTAAAGTCAAATTGAGATTAAACTGGATTTTATACATATCTGCTCTGTAAATAACTTGTCTGGATGCTAAGGGGAAATTCTTTGATTTGATCATTGTTCCCACTAGTTTTATACTGTTCTTTCATCTACTTATGTCGCTAGAGTCCTTATATTGATACAGCAAATCAAATCTTGTTTAAAGCTGTAATGTATTGTTTGCTCATAGGCAGAGCAGACGGTCACACCGAGCCTGATAGCATCCTGATACACAACAGAAGAGCCACAGACAACAACCCACTTTAGATTTCTCGTCTCCTTCTTATCTAACTTACAAACATGAAGACACATCTTGTCCTGCATCTGAACTAGTCACCAAACAAACATTTGGCTGGGAAAAGTATACCACTAATGTCAGTTAGCAAGCTATGTAGCTAATTCACTGCTGAGCTGTAGCACATTAAATAGCCTTTAAACCTGCAAATCTAACTTAAAACCTGTTAGATGTTCATTTGGTCTGCAATTCAAAATCTCTGCTAGCGACACTGTCTGTGAATGATTTATAGCTTCAGCAGTTTGTTTACTTTGTCTCACCAGTAGCATGCCAGGTTCTGTCAGTCAAATAAGCCCCAACTCCAAGCAGGTGACACAAAAAGTAAGATTTCTGATACTTTTCTTTTCTTTTTTTTACTATTAACAATACGTTTAAAAAATATTATTTTGATTGTAAAGAAGGATGATTAAATGTGATGGGTGGACCCTTTCAGGTCTTAATGGATAAACCAACAATGTATGATCAATAGACAATCGTTAGGTTTTTATTTCATTTTAATTTGTTCTCTCAATGCAATACTTATTAATATATGAAAATCAGTTACATGGACACTCAATCAATAAATCAATCAATCAATCAATCAATCAATCAATCAATCTTTATTTGTATAGCGCCAAATCACAACAAAGTTATCTCAAGGCACTTTAAGAGCAGGTTCTAAACCGAACTCTTCAGGTTTTAACTTTAAAGAGACCCAACATTCCCACATGAGCAACAGTGGGAATTATTAGGTCGGAGGACGCATAAGGTACATGTTTCTAAACCAAAAAATGTCAAAACATATATATATGTTACCAATATGTATGTATATAAGATTTTTAGCCTAGTCAAGCTCCAAAAACTGGATGATACATGCAATAGCTCAAACGTGTCCCTCTGTCATAAGACCCTCCTTGCCTTGTTGTCACATATTTTTCAAACTCCATGTGTTTAAAATGCAAGCTTTCTGTTAAATAATTCAAGTCACAAGCCTAATCTAAAATGGGGTTATTTCTGTACATCTGGTCATATATTTGTTTTTAGGTACTGTATTAAACTTATTTGTAATGCAGTCATAACCATAATCCGGTCACTGTGTGGGAGTGAATAAAAACAATATCTGTAATGCAGTTGGCCAAATCTGATTAGAACAATGGTAATCTTTATTGGTATAGGTCAGGGGTTTTTAAAGTCTGAGACTGTGGGCCTCTCCTCAGACGAAGCTTGGAAAAAGGCATCCTCTCACTGCTGCAGCACCTGCCTTTGGCTCAACAATTGAGCCAAGATAGCTTGATATTGCTGTTTCACATACTTCACACTGCACCAAAAACTGTGTCTGTAGGCATTTATTTGTTTCTGACTCTGGGAAAGTGGGAAATACTGTAAAATTCCCTTAAGCTACTGTATCTCTGAACTATCTCTTAAACCAAATCACACCCATTTAGACTATTCTATTTGATCTTCTATATAATAACAGTGTAATATTCTTTTCACTTTCAGTCACTGAGCCTTCGCTGAAACTGCTTTGAGCACCCTTAGGGAGGCCTGACTCCCATTTTCAAAATCTGTGGTATAGGCAAAGGAGTCTTATTATTATCCTCAGAAAAAAGAAATCCCTGTCACACATTACAAGCATGTGCATTCAAAAATAAAAGGTCTAATTTTGGAATTTAGCCAAGAATTATCTAACATATAACAAATATGGTGGACAGGATGGACTGAGCAAAATTCATGTATTTGATGGAGTAAAGGGAGAAAGAAAAAAAGAGATAGTGAGAGTAAAAGAGGAGGAAGAAGAAGAAGTTTCTCTATTAGTCGGGAAACATCTGTCTCTCCACACAGATTATCTCAGAGACAGTGTTTTGTTTTTTGTTTTTTATCAGTTTATTTGTCAGGGACAGTGCATATTAATAAACATATCTGTAAATAGAAAAACAGATTTAAAACATTATGAGACAAGTTAGCATTTATAATGTATTTGAGTTTAAGTGACAAAGTCTGCTGTTAAAGTCAGCCTTGACCATATGATGCCATAGCACTGCAAATTTTATCTTGGAAAAGAAAAAAAACTACGCTTTCTGTCAGCACTGCATGTGAGATAATAATAGAAGGGTGAGAGTAGAAATGTTTGTAAAGTATGATACAGTCTCCAATCGTAGTAATTTGTAATGACTAAAATTATGTTAAAAATCAGCCATTTCATTATTCATTATTTTGCTGGTCTGCATGGGCACAGACCTGAGACCCACATCTTTAAGACATCATCATTGTAGTTATTTTGTTCATCAAAGAGAAAGAGATACATTTGGTGTGGACACAGAAAAATGTTCTCACATAGGAAGAACTAATCTCGGGGTAACCTTAAGGCCTCCACAGAATGAGGCAGCGCAAAAACAGTTACAATGAAATAATTAGCCATTCCACAAAGGTTACATTTTTAGTGGCAGTCATGTCATTGCAGCCAACCACCACCTAATGACACTGTAGTAGCTTATCATAATGTAATAACATCTGCCTCAGCACAATACCATGCTCAGTGTAACCTTTAACCAGTATTGTCCAGGGGAATGTGGCTGGCATACTTACAGCTTCTTTCCCATCTTAATTTGACAGTTCAAACAGTAATAAATCTAGAGCAGAACTATGTTTAGACATGATCAGGGGCAATACAAGATCATAATGTTCTCATAATGATAAGCCTCCACCTGGATCAATGTGGTTTTCACTTAATCTATCCCCAATTTTTTAACCAGACACAGATGCCACCTGAGCCAAAAGTTGTTTACAACAAAACTAAATATTATTGTCAGTACATTTTGGGCACTAGTCTGGTGGTAGGACTCTATCCACAAGGTGGATACTGCTGCTTTGGAATGATGAGAGTACAAAATGATTGATTATTGATATTTCTCATGTTGGTTTTGTGATGAACTCTCAGTTTCTTAGAGGAACACTAGCTGAAAATGCTGAAAATCCTTGTATTTTCTGCTTCATCATGTTAAATGTCAGCACTGTCAAGTTACATAGTAAGTGATGCGACTTTGCTTGCTATGTGTGGATGTAAGGAGAGGAGAGAGAAATAAATAGAGAGACAATCTCAGGTCACCAGAGAGGTGCTGGCTCAGATATAACACATTGTGTGTATTCCAGCACTTGCTTACGTTTAGGGTACACACACACACACACACACACACACACACACACACACACACACGCACACACACACACACACAGCTCCTCTGTTCTCTGTTGACTCAGCAAGTTTGATAACACGTGTTTACCAGGTCTGTTATGCTGTGACTCACATATTCATCATTGAAATGAAACCTGTCTCTGTTGGAATCCATATCTATTTTGTTTCCCTCTGGTTTCTGATTGGCTAAAGGTCCCTTGTCTCCAGATATGGACGCCAACTATGGCGGAGGACTGTTGGATATGGTGAAGGGAGGAGCCGGCAAGTTCTTCAGCAACTTCAAAGACAACCTGAAGGATACGCTGAAAGACACCTCCACCAAGGTCATGCATCAAGTTGCCACGTAAGTCACCACTGTCTTAATACATACTGTACATAGCAACTGCATAGCTCCCAATATAAGCGGCATGTTTGTTGCATGTTTTCATAACACGCACCATACATATTGCTCATCTGGCTTAAATGACAGTATTTTGGAAAAACATGCCATAAAATGGTCATTTTAAGTCGTCTCAGTGATGGAGGCACCTATGTTATGTGACTGAGAGATGATGTCTCCACATTTAAATCCTGCATTTTCACAAACCTTTCAAACCTTGTCCAGGCTTTACAGTAGCATCTATACAAAAGCCAGGCAGACACCATTCTTCTCATCTTTGCTAGAAGCTGTATTATCTGTGCACTGTCCCAACCTGCTATAGGCTAAGGGAAGGGGACTTACAATAGTCCGGCAAAAAAAAGAAGCAGCAGTATGTATGTTACTGGAGAAAGATTACACATATTGGATTTGTCTCACTCCAGAAGAAAGTGTAAATAGAGATCACAAAACACTTGAAAATGTAAAATGGTGCCAATATAGCATGCAAAATCTGTTCAATTTTTCTTCTGGAGTTTGTGTTTGGAATAATAAGATAGGGTCATAAAAAAGAGCCAAAAAGTTGTGATTAATTGTCTAATTTAACAAGATTATTCTACAAGTTGCAGGAAACAGCCAGTGTGGAACTTAGTTGACCTACATAGCATTTTCTTTTTTTTCTTTTTTTTTTAGCCTCAGCATCCCAATCCCTTCTGGTGGGACAAGTAGCAAAATCTCCTCATCCATCTATTTCTGGTCTCACCAGCAAATGTACAGTTTTGAATTGTGTTACGGTAATTATGCCTGTGCATATCAACAAGTATCAACGTTCTACATGTTTAATATATTGCCAACACTGATATTCCCCACAAGCAGAACAATAATAAACATCTAAACAGAAGTGTAGGTCTGATAGTGCCACAGCTTTGCCTGGTTTCTAGGTATTTGCATAAATGATGTTTTCTGTTGATAAGAATAATTCCTGTGTAAGAACACTGAAGAATGTGGGTCAGTTTATAAATGAATGCAACATACCTGCAATTCAATGTGAAACAAGAAAGTACGAATCATTTCACTTTTCACAGACCAGGTGGTTGTCTAGTGTCGATATTTCACTCAAATTTTGAAGATCTGTTACTCATTTGAATGCAGTGATGATGCATGCTGTCCAAAAACTTGCATAGATATAGTAAAAAAAAACTTTAAAAAAAGCTGTTTTAGCTTTTGATCATAATATAAAGTAAGTTAGTAGTTATAGAAGTGAAACAGAGCAGTGTGGATGGAGGGAGGTAGCAGAGTCTGGCACGGCTCGGTCCTCCCAGTGTGTTTGTGCACAGGCATCTGCACAGGGCAGCACAAAGGGGCCTCTGTATTGTCAGAACACACATACACAAACACAAACACACACACACACACACATACGCACACACACACACACAGCTCCTCTCACTATTGACTCAGCAAGTTTGATCGCGATTATTCCTCTCTTGTGTCTCCCCTCCTCTGCTGCACATATCTTGGCAAACTCTCACTCTCATGTTCTGCCGTTCCCTGGTGTTTTCAGCTGCGCTCACTTCTCATCTCGGCTCCACCTTTCCTCCTCTCTTCTCTTCGCCATCTATCGCTCCTCTCCTGGCTGAATTATTCATGGCAGTTCATTGTGCCAAATGGCCAGTGCACTGCTGATACAGAAGGATTCATTTCATTAGGGCCCTGTATGTGGTTGTGTGTGTTTGTGTGTACTGTATATGTGTGGGTGGGTGGTAAGGATAAAGGGGCGGTGGGAGGCACGCTGCCATAGCAACAAGCTGAAAACCTCAGAAAGGACAGGTAGATGAGCAGAGGTACACAAATGTGCCACAGTTTAGTATACTATGGAACCACTCAGATAGGTTTATTTGATTTGTTGTGTCAGCACTAACCATCCTGCTGCTATCTGGATAATTTGAGACTTTAGTGTTTTGTTATATGCATCACATTTAATAGCTTTATATAGTAAAGGAATGCAAGTAATAACGCCTTGAGTGATTTTCCAATAAAACGGGTGCACTTCCTAGTTTATTAACCACATAAATAAATAAGCATCTTATGAAGTGAGTTATACTACTGACTATCTAGTATAGTGCATCTATAAAACAGCTCTAGGGATGATGTTAGAAATATATACAGTAGACAGTGTCTTTTTATGCCCAATGGCCATCTGTGTTTCACCTGTGTTGTTCAAAGAGGACAACACTTGGAGATCATTTATGAAAGGTGTGCACTGTAATAAATAACTGCTGGACACTGACGCTTACACAGTATAATGATGCATTCTTGAGAGGTGGCCTGGTCTCCTTCACCCAGCAAAAATGGTTTGCATGGTTGTCATAGTCACATCCCACACATCTGATCCCAGGCATCTGTTAAAGGAGACACATCATGCTTTTTGTCATCTTCTGTTATTTTTTGTTGTTATGATGTTGGATATCTATGTTAATGGGATAAACCTGTGTAAAAGCCAAAGCGGCCTCTTTACGATAATTTTTTTTTGTAATATCCCAGTAGAGCCCCAGAATGAAAATATACACCACATAAAATAATAGGTGATAATAAAATCCCACAATAACAGTAACAGGTTAAAGCACTAAACTGGTATCTTGGGTATAGACTCGTGTTTTTTTTATTCAAAATCTAAATAGAATCAAGACAAAGCGCTGCAATACTATAGAACACAGTGCTTGATTATAGACAATTTTCTAGGTAAGCAGGGTTTCTGCAGGGCACTCATCCCAATTCCTTTTTATTGACTGTAGCCATTGGAGCACTACAGTTGAAATTCCCCAGAGCATACTCAATATAATGCAAAACCCCTGCAAGCACAGTTGTTGCACCAGGCCCTCTTTTGACACCCAACTGCATTGGTTCCTCTTTGCTTGAGCTTCATCTGTATTAAAAGCAAAGGGTTGTTGGTGAATTATTTAAATCGGCTTGCTTGTTTGTTTACCTGGCTGAAGAGACATTTTGCAGAGAAGCCAATCCGGTAACGGCGCTCAACAGCGTGCTTTCCTCTGTCTGTGGGAAACACAATGGCAGTGGAGTCTGGATGGCTGATCTTGTTTTTTGAAAGGCACAGTGTCCTTGGTTTGCACCCAGCCCCCCCCCCCCGCCCCACCCTACACCAGCCTCCCCTTCACTCCCCTCAACAGAGACACATTAATCTCTTTCTCCTTTCCGCCTTGTCTTTCTCCCTTTTATTGGTTTTCACCCACCCTCTCTCACTTATTTTCATTTTTGTTTCTCATTTGTACCCATCTCATTAACACTAAACTCTGCTGACATCTTTCTGTCTCTCTCCTTTTTTCTTGACATTTCCTCTTTTTCAACATGAGGTCATTTCCTCTTGAATTAGGAAGATTAAGACTAAACAATTTGAGAGAATTGTGATGAAATGAATCAACTAGAACAATCTAGTGTGTGTGGCAGCATTTTGTGTGAGAGTGAAAGAAGCTATGTCAGGCCACTGGGTCAGAGGACTACAGTGCAAACATTATATGGTGAATGGCCTTCTGTTACCGCCTTTTGGTTGCCAGTCTCATCTTTAAACTGTCCATAACGAAGCAGACATGCTGTGAAACTATTTGCTAAAAAGAGAAAAGGTTGTAAAATCGAGAATTTTGGAGAGGAGTAAAAGGGAGGGAAAGTATAAAATCCAAATGGGTTATCCATTGGGATCTAACCCACTTACACTGTGTTTGTTTGACTGTGTGCGTGTGTAGTCACAAGAGACTCGGTAAGAGCACCCCTGGACTAATGTAATCTGGCCTAAAATCGTTTCCATGCTACTGATCTTTACTTCCCGGTTGGAAACCTAAACATCAGTGGCTGTGGTGCTGGTGCTGGGTATCTGCAAATGTGTATGTGTTTTTGTTGTCACTCCTTTGTCCTCACTGTGTGTAGGCGCACAGTTATGCAGAGAGCCAAACACATTTCCAGTAAGATTAAGGACAGCTGTTGGCCTTTGAGGCTTTTGCTGGAGCTAATTGTGAATCTGTGAAAGCAGACAACAAATTCAATGATAGTGATTATGAATCAGAAAAAAAGACACGATACCATGGACAAGAGTGTACCAAAGGTGTTACAGTAACAAGAAAACTGAATTCAGAAAAGTTATTACAGAGTACTAGTGAAGGTCAACATTAAGTCCCCATTGCATTGAGTAAACAGTAACATGTATACATGAGCCTCAAGCAGCTAGTATAACATAATTAGCTTGGTTAGCGATACATTAGAAACATACATCATACAAATGATCTCTTGCAGTTTTCACTCATTCACATTCTGTAATTTTTTCTGCGTAGTCAATTAAAACAGATTTAACAGCAACATAGGAAAAGGTTTAATTATGTCAAAATATTTGCTGGTTGGTAGGCGTCTACCAACAAACACACACAGACGCACACAAAGGTTTTTCATTACTTTGCTCAATCAAATTGTATGTCAAGTTGTAGTGCTGAGTGTTCTACATTCAAGCATATGTTTTTAATCATCTGTATACTTTATCACTGAATGACATATTGATCCAGAGAATGTGATTCAAACTCGAGCCAAAATATCTGAGGACTTTTCAAATAACATCATTTGTAGTAAATCATAATAGAGATTGACTAAGCTACAATTTAGGAATCTTCCATTAAATGATGAAGTGGAACAAGGAATAAAAATGTAAGTACAAGAAACATCACAAGAGGAGCACTGCTCACTTGTTTGCATAATAGGCTTTAAATGGGTTTGCATTATAATACTATATTTTGTATCTTACTTACGAAGGAAAAAAACTAAGAGACATCCAATATCAGATCAGTCATGTTAAAGGTGAACATTTACTGACAAATGTCCAACGAAATGAAGAAAAGTCCCTAGTGTCAGATAGGGCCTTTTTTCTGGTTCTCCTTCTCCTCATTTCAGTTTATGTAGCAGTATCCCTAGCAGTGCTCTTTAATTGGTAGCCACTTTGTCCTCATGAGATCTAGAAAAGCTTGTTTGCACACTCAATGGCTATTGGCCATGACCATTTAAATCTGACACCTGACCTGCTTCTGTCCTCTAATTGTGTACTGGCTATTTCAGGAAAGGAGCAGGTAAAGCCAGAGATTTACTCAGCACATTACCAATATCCTGTAGAAATATCACCTCTTGATGTTATGAAAAGGTAGACATAATAGCAGACTTTATGCTCTTCAAGCATTCATAATTTCTTGCAAGGCAATAAACTATTTGTGCTCTAGCAACATCACATTTAAGTCAAGGAAAAACATCTGTTTGGTAGCTTTTAAAAGAGTGTAGTTACTTGTTTTGTCTTATAAACACCCTTTTTGTCACTGTTTTGAACCTTCAGTCTGCATTTCACTCAGGGATAAACACAGAATTGGATCAAAATAGAACTGTGGTCTAAGTACTTCATTATAGTGGGCTTACAGACACGACAGCAGTCTCCTCCCACCTTTCACTCTGATGTATTTAAGCAGGGTTGTTTGCTCCCAGGATACTCCACACAGCATTGAAATACTATAAAAAATCAGTATAAATTGAATACAAATAGTTATTTGGGAATGCCAGTGTTTCTGCAGGTCTTCATCAGTCTTAAAACACTTGAATTCAGTCCCTTTTAAAAAGTCTAACATTTTGTTTACAAAGGCCTTCCATCTTTTTTCTTTCCTGTTGTACACAGTAACATTATGCCTTTTTGTGTGTGTGTCAATGCATCTATAAATTACAAGTGAGACTTCCTAATGAGAAATAAATTAGTTGGGTCCAGGTCATGTTAACTGATGAATTATATTATTGACAGTACTGACTTTGGTGAACACTACAGAAACCCTGGTAAGAGGAGGCACAAGATCCCCAAAAATTGTACATACAGTAAATGTAAAGAAAACCCCAAGAGGCCCTGCTCTTAAGACACAGCAGGCCAGTTGAGTAGCACTACATTACGTAACCAGGTCTAGATTGCATCAAGGCCATATGGCACTCCTCCATGACCACACAGAGATGACTGGCCCAGATCAGCCTGGCTCTGGGGATTTTCACAGTCGGCAACAAGTCGACTCAGTTTGATACACATTAGCCTACTAATGAGTTTTGCATGAGGTTTGCAGAACTGCAGTACAAATTATATGAAACTACTGTGACAAAACACTTTTTTCAAATGACCGAAAATCAACTCTTCAATCATAAGAAACTATTTTTATGAGAGTGGTTGAATACAACTGATCCTATTCCTCCTCAACCTGCACCTGTTTCATCATGTTTTATCAGCATTGTTTGACATCAATTCCATGATGCGGAAGTAGTGAACTGCTTGCATGCATGTGTGCCACAGCTGCTAACCGAATTTAAAAAAATCTCCATATGGAATAGCTAAATATGGTAATGAAAGGCAATGCTGCTCAAATGAAGAATACACATATGGCATTCCTTTGATCCCCGGCAGTTCGGCCTAGACAACTTTCCCACAGCCAAACACATGGAAGCTTCTTCTGTGAAGCCTGTTGAGTCCAATTATAGCAAAAGGTGGATCAACTTTTTGGATGCTGGGCATTCACATATTAATCTCCTCTTTTACTAATTTGATATTTTTCAAGGATAAGGTATCATTTGATCCTACCGACCACATGCTTTAAATGTCTGAAAACAGTGAACATACATGTCTGCTGTATATGATATTCTGTCCTGCAGTTTGAGTTTGCTAAATGTCAAATACTGTCCAAATTTCAGTGGTTTCTCTCACATCCTCACCACTTGTAATAATGCTGATGGTGAAGGTCATAGCTTTGGCTGCAGTTATTTTCTATTGCTCGTCCTTTGCTAAGTGCTATGAGAATTGCATGAAAAGAAAAAAGTGTCTTCAACTGTTTCTTTCTTTGTTACAGGTACACTAAAGGGGAGCTGGACATTGCCTACATCACATCACGGATTATAGGTAAAACATGCACTTGTAGCTCATGGGACTGTGTGTAACAATACCACCAGAAGTATTAAATCTGGGTAAAAAAAATCCCATTGTGGTGAACTTGTAGTAGTAATTTGAAGTAAGCTTTGTAGATATAAGTTGGAAAGTGCATAGTATTTGCATAGTATAATGAAATGGGAGGTGATTTATTATTCTAAGACTGTAATAAAAAAGACACACATAAACACAGAAAAAGACACCTGCACCCTCAGCGTTCCCTCTGTCCTCCTCTCTCATTCTCACATTGCTTCCAGCTCATGCACACACAGCTTTCATGCTCATGAGTGTGAAGCAGCAGTCTGCCCTTTAGAGGACATAGTCAGCTGAACATTTGTCACCTGAGGGCTTCTATCCCATCACGCATTGTATGCAACCGCAGATAGTCATGCTTGAATGTGGACATACTATCCTTATTGCAAATGTCAGTTAATTGTTTGCAGAATAATAGTAAAGAAAAAATATAAGAGTGTAAGCCTGTTAATATACATTGTGCATGAGAACATCTATAGCGGCAGTGTATGGAAGTGTTACCAACATCTCATCCAGCAGCTGAATTATGGGTTTTTATTTTTTTCCAGTGATGACATACCCAGCAGAGTCAGTGCAGATTGGCTACCAGAACCATGTAGAGGACATCCGATCCTTCCTTGATAGCCGCCATGCCGACCACTACACTGTCTTCAACCTATCACAGCGCAACTACCGCGGCGCCAAATTCTCCAACAGGGTGAGCGTTATACTGAATCATGAAACCATTATAGATTTACTAGTTTGTATCTACTTGTTAGTGGTTGCAGTACCACTGTCACTCCCTTGATTATTACAACACTAGAGAGATACGAGGGCTTATTTACTGTTAACTGATTTGTAGCCTGTCTATTCAATTAGGGACTATCATGACATTTGGCTCATAAAGTATCCAGAGTGAAGCCCTTAATTAGATTTCCTCAAACAGGCTAGGATTGCTCACCCATCCTTTGTCATTAAAGTTACAATAAGTAGTTTTTTGTCCATTCAAGGGCAAAAAGACAGCAAAACAAACTCACATCAACATGAGAGCCTTGATATGCTATTGGCTTATTAAGCTGTGGCATGTGTCCAGTGAGTCTTTTTTTTAACTGCCTGGCTCAGTCTACCAACTCCTGAGAGAAATCGAACATTCTTTAAAGTGACTATAATCACAATTTTATATTAACAATGGCTGGCTCCAATGACTTTTTAAAATGTGAATGAGATTGCTTGTTGCTAAAAGGAGAGTGAATAGTGACTTTACATTCACCAAATGGACAGTAACATGACTCCAAATGTATTCTATTGTAGCTCTGTATCTGATGGATGTGTAGATAAGTAACTGTCTGCTCAGAAGTTTGCCATGTCAGCTTGAAAGGTGATAATATCAGTGTTGTGTTCACAGCCTGCTTCTGCTGCCCCCAAAGGGCCAAAAAAATATCTGTCAGTGCAGATTTAATTTCTGTGTCTGATCTTCAGTATCAACTGTCTTTACTGACTACCTGTTTACCGTTACCTACAGTTATATATAGTGTTTTGACTTAGTGGGAAGCTTCCACATAACAGAGATGTAAGGTTAAAGTGGCTGAAAGCTTCAAAGAGCTGCAGTGGTGGATGTTGTTTCTCAGTGGGATTTGAAAAACTTAATCACCTATCTAAGACAGAATGTAACACAGCTCCTACTCCGATGTTTAGCCAAATAATCTCATATATTACTAAATTAATGCTTCAAACTAACACTGAACATCATCCCCAGCTCAAAAAAACATTTTCCTCTTCAGTTTTGTTGTGGTTGAACTGGCAGTTTGGAATTTTGGCGCTCTATTGTGTGCAATAAAAAATTCAGGGAGTGTAAATTGGTGCTGCTTTTAATAACAGCGTTGTTAAACTGTCGCTGTACTGTTCCACCTTAAAGTCATAAATTTGAATATTTTTCCATAATAAATGTTTTGCTATATACAACATACAGTATATCTTGTACCTACATCACAGCAATAAGCCCTTGTGTCAAAATGTGGCTTGAAATAAAAAATACATTTCACTAATAAATGTAACAGCCTCAGCCAAAGATATGATTTGAATTTGAATGCCTTTGAATGCTTATTCAGTTTTTATGGTTATTATAATTGTCCTCAGCTTGAGTTCTTGGCTCATGTCATTCAGCTCTTTTGCACAGCTGGATTTGGATTCAAGTGAAGGCACAAGTGGGATCTGTATAGATAAAAGACTGCCATCCTCCGGCAAATACATTCAAGGAAGCTGAGGAGTCAAGCTGAGGAGTTAACATGGCCAAGATGGCCCCCTGTCTGCTTGTGGAAGTTGGTGTATCTCTAGCAGATGAGTCATCATGGCAACTGGTGTGTTGTGTTGCTCTGCTGCTGCTGCTGCTGCAGTACTGTTGCTAACCTCCACCTCTTCTTTCTCCTCCCCTCTTACTTTAATGTCTTTTTGTTTGGTTTTTCAACTCTTTCTCTCTTCCTTTATTTTTTCTTTTCCTCTCTGCCTCTTTTCTGACCTTTCTCTCTGGCTATATTTGTTTCTCTGTCTCTCCCTGATTTTCCCTCATTCTTTTTCCTTCTGTTATTTCCTGCACCAACTCTTTTTCAGGTTTCAGAGTGTAACTGGCCCTCTCGCCAGGCTCCCAGCCTCCACAACCTGTTTGCTGTGTGCAAGAACATGCACAATTGGCTCAAACAGAATCCCAAGAATGTGTGTGTCATCACCTGCTCGGTAAGACGACACTCCCATATCCTCATCATATTTACAACCATCCTTCACTTAGTTGTCATTGATTATCTGGATTCTGCTTGATACAAGTGCTGCCAAGTTTTTGCAAATAATAAGATTTTATAGGCCACTGATAAATCATCCTCGCTTTTATGCAGCTGTCATTGAACGTTGCTGTGTTTCCTCAAGTTTATCATAAAATGCAATTACATGGACAGGTACGATTGATGAGTAGGGACATGTTTTTATTATCTCATGATCCAAGCTCTCAGCTATGCTGCCATAGCTAGAGGACTAAATGAAATATATTCTTATCCCTAAAATCTAATTTTCAACTTACCTGCTACCTGTCACTAACCTGTTCTGGAAAAGAGGTTTTTATCATATGAAATAGGGATATTATATTTTGACAGTTAAAAAAATAGGTCATGTAACGAAACTTGTCGCACCATAAACAAAAGTCAAACAAAGACTACTGTATCAGAAAGACCTGGATTCACTTCTGGCCCCTCTCCTATTTCTTCACTCTTCCTCTTAGGGTTGCCAGGCCTGGATGATGGAGTCTTCTGTTTTTCCAAATGCTGTAAAACACAGCCTGGAGCTAGCCAAACTACTCTTATTTTTTCTATTTAGTTTCTATTAGTCCTGTCAGTTTCTCCACATCTCTTGTTACTTAGCAGTTGGCTTTTGTATTGAAAAGATGAAAGAAGTTAATTCCCCTGATAAAGTAGAAGAGAGGAGCATTATATTCGTGGGTGTTGAATTTCAACTTCAGTTTAACTGTGACAAGTTTACAGTTAAAAAGTAGATAAAGCAGTCTCCTCCCATCCAAAATACAGATACTTGGCTCGACAGAGATACATTTGGAAAACTCTGTAACGTTTCCTCTGCAAACATTACTTTTAGTTCACCTAAAAGAAAGAAAGCATATGCTTGTATAATGATGTCAGTGATGTACATATTTCAAGCACAGCTAAAACTCTTTCCAATGCAAATGTTTTGCAATACAAACACTAGTGCAATTTAGAGAAACTCGCCTTACCATCTGTTCTAATTCAGTGACAGCAATACTGTATACTGGCATCTAGTGAAGCGTGTTATTGCCAAGTCCCTGTGGTTTGGCTGTGGCTTGGCAAACTGCTCCATCTTGCATAATCTCCACCAAACGGTTCCTTTCTAAAAACTGTGTTTTCTCTGCTTCACATCACAAGAATGTTGTCTCCTTTTAACCTTAAATGAACTCAGAGTAAATTTATAAAGGTGAATACTTACAGTAAACAGTACACTTAGACTATTTACAGTTATTAGTTGCTTATTTATGCACATGAGATATCCAGAATGCCTTTTAAGTTTTATATTGTATAAACTTATTTAAGCTTTTCATAACTTTTGCAGAATTGCAGTTACAGTATGGTGTTACAGTAAGCATTCAGAAAGTTTGACTCACTATATTTGATAGCTTCACACTTTTTTTCCATTGCTGTAGCGGATGGGAGACAGGTCCAACAAGTGTGTAAATATAGAAAGAAAATAAGTGTCTGTCTTGTTGTGTACTTTTAGGATGGTCGTGCTCCTTCGGGTGTTTTGGTTTGTGCCATGTTCTGCTTCTGCCACCTATTCAACAACCCAGTTCCTGCTATGCAGCTGCTCAGCGCCAAGAGACCAGGTTCTGGCCTCTGGCCCTCACATCGCAGGTTTGCATCCTTCAACATGTGTTAATGCATGTGAAAGAGAAGAAGGGAAGTGAGAGAGAAAGACAGGAAGAACCCGAAACTCACATTGTAGATGCTAAGGCATTAGACTTTTTCAATTTCACTTCAAACCACTGATTAGCACCTCTTACACACCTTCCTCTTTCCTGTTTCCTCTGCTGGTAAATCACATTTTCTACTCTCTAGTTAAGTGAGTTGTCATTGAGTTGAGAGTAAAGTAGAATGCATGGTTGATAGGAAAGATGAAGAGACCCACAAAATAAGAATGGTCATGGGCATGGTCAATGTTACTAGTCAATGGTTTCTGCTGTGTTTTACAGTGTTTACTTATTGAGACTAGATGTTTACTGGCCTTGAAAGATACAGTACATTGATTTGATGAAGTTGGACACATTCACATTCACATTCAGTGGGTTTCACCATCATCCAATCTCTGTCCTCCTGTCTCCCCTTTTAGAAGGCAATACATTTGTCTTCTATATAACATCTTTTCAGACCATTTGCTGTTATTGGTGACAGGCTACTAAAGAAAAGTACAAAAGAATGTCAAAGTATATCCAAACAGTGTAGCCAACAGCCCAGTCACCACAGCCTAAGAATGTATATTTGGCAGCAGAGCCGGCACATCCTTTGCCAGCTAGTAGCACCCTAACTACATGTTCATGCAAGATTTTTTATCATGAGACAAGTTGAGTCGGAGTTATGGAAATGCACTTAACATAATTCTAGACTTGAAATACTCACACTCTTTAAATTAATCATCCTCTGCTTAACAGTTTGTTTCACTTTTCTGTAACTGCTATGTGCTTGTTGACTTGCTATAGCGACTGATACTGTTGAGAGTTCAATAAAAAATGTACAGTATAACCAAAAAAAAAGAAACTAGGGCAACTATGATAATCATTCCTTGTTCTCATGCAGGTACATAGGCTATGTGTGTAGCATGGTATCAGAGAAGCCCAGTCTACCCCACTCCAAGCCCTTGATGATCAAGGCCCTCACTATGAGTCCGGTTCCCTTCTTCAACAAGCAACGTACCGGCTGTCGGCCCTTCTGCGACGTCCTCATCGGAGAGACCAAAATCTTCACCACTTCACAGGAGTATGAGAGGATGAGGTAGGGCTGGACATTGATGCTCAAAGCAGGATTTACATGGCTGAGACAAAGTGACATTTTCATAACAACTAAATTAACGGATTATGTGACATCACAGAGAGCTATTAAAAAGGAGTAAAAGCATCACAATGCAGCTCTTCTGTATTGGAATTACACAGCTGTATTTGAAATGTGTAATCCTCAAATAGGAAGCATATTTTATGCAGTGTGAAATATAGTCAGAGTTATAAACACATGCTTTTTTCCTCCTTATTCTCTACTCCCTTTTCTCTGAAACTCATCTCTTCAATTGCTGTCTCATTTAATCTTCTCTGCCTTTAAACTCTCCATGTTTCTCCCTTCTGCTTCTGTCATGTCTGTATACCCAGAGAGCACAGGGTTCAAGAGGGGAAGGTAGTTTTCCCTCTGGGTGTAAGCGTTCAAGGTGATGTTGTAGTTTCTGTCTATCACATGAGGTCAACCATTGGAGGACGTCTGCAGGCAAAGGTACACTTTATTTACATTGCTATGATGAAAAGACAGAATCCGTTATTAACTGTAATCAATCCTGCTATGGCACAATGACAATGCTGGCATGATGTATTTCATCAAAGATCATATTGATGTTATCATGTCACCAGTCATCAATCATTATCAGGATATGGCTGAAATGTAATTAAATATTTGTACATGTTGAGGCTGAGTCTTACATGAACACAACCCACAAAGTGTGTGGAGGAAAGAAACTGCAAGAAATGGCATCATAAAGACATATATTAATATTGTGCATAGTTTATGAAAATGTGAATGTTTCCTGCAGCACAGAGAGAAACAGCAGATATTGTATAGTTGACTCCAAAATGAAAATTCCATGTCTTTTTTTTTGGGGGGGGGCGGGTATTTTTTTTAACAACCTGGGTGTAGTTTTGGCCATAATTTGTTTTGGTTATATTATTTTACTTCTAATTGAAATATGTTGCCGAGATATTCGTTTAATAGAGTATGCACTCCAAAATTTAAATAATAGTTTTTAATTGCATTGTTTGTCAAAAATGGTATTATAAGAATTATGGCAAAATAGATGCATGTTGCAGAAATATTGACTCTTATGAATCAAGAGCCAATACACTCACAAGAACGTATCTTTAATATTACTTAGACACATATTGTTAATAGCAAGTTATTACCTGTTTATTACTTTGGATACCATATCATTACCGAGCTGGAACAGAACGTTTTGTCACAGAAAACACAACATTTCTATTTAAATAATCATTCTGTGAACATTCTGTGAACATTATGCTCACAGTGTAATTAAATGAATCCAGTGAGAGACTACAGTAGATTTTGCAATTGATGTAATTTTGTACACAATCATGGTCTAAATAAATTTGTCCGGACTCTTGTTAGGTGTCCAACACCCAGATCTTCCAGATCCAGTTCCACACTGGCTTCATTGCTCCTGGAACCACCATGTTAAAGTTTAACAAGTAAGAACTTTATGTCTTTTAATCATTAGTACAGCACAAAAACAAAACAAACGTTGTTGAACCCTGAATCATGATATTTTCCCTCTCTGACTTTCACACTCTTACATTTTCACACTCTTACATTTTGTTCCTCATACACCTTATTTCTCCTCACAGACCAGAGCTGGATGCATGTGACTCTCCCGAGAAGTATCCCCAGCTCTTCCATGTGATTTTTGACGTGGAGGTCGAAGGGGTGGACAAGCAGAAAGACCTGACGCCACCGTGGGAGCAGTTCCCCTGTAAAGACCTCAACCCCAGTGTGCTTTTCTCCTGCCACCAGGAACATCAGGACGCGCTTGCTATTGCTGGTACTGTGGGATTGATGGGAACACTGGGGACAAACATTGGCACTGTTGTACATGTAAGCCATACTTGATTTGGAAGGCTCTATAAGGACATCTGTGAGGACTTCAGATTACCACAGTATTGGCTTAACTGTCATTAATTTATCTAACAGTTTTGTGAAATAGCAAGCCAAAATCCTGCCATACTTCAGACTAGATTGTGTTAATCTCTTTGGTCCCTGGTATTTTCTCTCACAGAGGTTTTCTTTGGATGAGTCTTGCTGAAAAGCTCAAACATGATTGGTATCCACCATACTGTAAAATGTGTAAACAACACATTATTTTAAAAAGCGTTAAATAGTGATATTGTTATTATTCAACAATATAATTTTCTATCACTAGCATCCATGTCAGTAGTAGTAGTATGCAACAATGCAGTCATAAATCTCTTGAAGCCTATGAAGTTTTTTTTAGTTGCTTTTTTTTAAATAAGTGTAACAAAAAGTACACTAACTTTAGTTGAGAGTTCAACTCTTACAAGCTAGTTAGTGCTAGTGAGCCATCTAAAATGGACCTAACACCAAGTTGTATGGGAAACATATAACCAAAAAATGTAAATTTATATCCTGCTGGATTGACAACCAACACTCTCTAATACATATTTCAGACAAATCTTTAAATTTAAAGTCTGAATCTCAGTGTATACACATTAGGACACTGTTTGTTTTTACTTTCTTTTGTTGGATAAAGTTCCCATCTTAAATGTCATGTGAATTCGAAATGATACCTATCTTTTTGTTTACATTCTGCTGACTATATCTACTCCATGGCAGCTAACCATTTACCCTTACTTGATACTATTCATAATCCTAAATTTACCCTAAACCCTAGCCCTAACCCTAAACTAACCTAAGGTTTATTCACTCACAAAACAGATATCGTTGTAGGCCAAAACTCACAGTGGTTCTCACAAGTGTAGCAAAACAAGGACCTCCAAAAACAAATAAACAAAGAATCCTTCCTAATGACATGGAAGTGTTCTTGTCATAGCAATTAACCAACTTATCATGTTATAATGAGAAAAGTTTGATTTAATAAGATATTTTCTTGATTGTGAAATAATGAGAGTTTTGCAACATAACACTCACCCTCCTCCCACCACCCTAAAACCCCAACAAATCACACACTTTTTAAGCGTAGTTAACACTTGGGAGATGTTTTTAATTTTGTCTGTTTTATCGTTTGTTTTTATATGCTTGACATTTTAATAACCCCTCGGGAACAAATAAAGATTATTGAGTGTATGCACATACACTGACATACTCTCATTTCTATGCACAGATTAGATGGTTCACACTTGCTATAGATCATTCAAAAGCTAACTAGCTATTGTAGTATACTTGTTGAAGCTAATGTGCAAAAACACATTCATAGACATTTACATGCAAACCCACAAACAAACTAATGAACTCACTTTTATTTTTGTTCCTACAAGATGAGATGGAGGGCTTGGATCTGGAGGGTAAGACAGTAGAGGAGAGCACAGACCTGTTAGATAAACTGTACAGTTCAGTGATGTTAGTTAAGCAGGGCTTGGTTCAGTGCACCTTCAATTCAATCATACAAATGTGTATGAGTAGTATTAGTTTTAAATATTGACCTTATTGACAAACAAATCTTTTATTAGAAAATCACTTGGCTATTACCTTTAACAATCTGTACTGATTGAATTGAAATCAATCCCGTCCTTGCTATGTAGTGATATATCATTTTGGTAGAAATTTTTACTGTTGATGCCTCTGGCATTACCAACCCAATGGGAACCTGAATAAATAACTACAGTGAGAAATTCCTAACTTGTCACGTATATATTTTGCTCTCTCTATGCATGGAAAAAATGTTCCTTAAATATATATTTGTAGATATGAGGAACAGTGGGGAAAAACACAGTATTCCAGTAATGATTACCAATGGATGTACTATAAGGGGGAAAACAGTGCAGCCGTAAGTGGTACAAATGAAAATGCTCTACCAAAGTGAAATATTGCTCTTGATTAATACTAGCTAAAGACAAAGTTTATAGTCTTACTGTAAATCATGCTCTTTCTTTAAAAGTGTACTTTATGTTTAATGATTAGATTTATTGTGCTTTTTAGGCATTATCCTCTCTAATTAGCTAATAGCAGCTACCAGTGGCAGATTACAAAGTGTGCAACATAGTTTATTATAGCACACAGTATCAGGAGACTAGTTTATTCTTGTAGCAAAGATGACCTACGTAGTTTCCCATTATTCCCTACTTCGCTCTTGTCCCTTTTTCTCTTAACCTACTCTGTGATTCTGTCTACTTTGCCCCAATTCATTTCCTGTCAGCTTCTTTTCCACTTGTTACTTTCTCCACTTTACATGCCACTTACTTTTGCTAATACACTGCATTTTTCCTTTGTTTATTTCTTTCTCTACCTCTTTCCTTCTGTCTCTGTCTCATCCTCCTACAGAGCCAACCAGGCCCCATGGAGGCCCAGATGGTAAGGCCCATGGTGAAGAAAGTGAGCCCTCAGATGATGAGATGCTGTCTCTTTCCAGTCAGCGAAGCAGCACCAGTACAGCCCCCCAGAAACCCGACCCCCCTGGTCCAACACATGCTGCCCAAGCACCCGCTGAGGAAGTGGATCTTCTTGGACTTGATGGAGGGACTCCATGTCCCTCATCTCAGCCTCTGAGTACTGCAGCTCCAACTACTGACCTCCTTGGGGACTTGTTTGGGGCTCCTCCCCAGCCAACCAGTGGGGCTTCATCCACCCAGTCCACACCACACAAAGTAGCCCCCAGCACCGCCTCACCATGTCCCTCTCCTGCCCCAGGTGAGATAAGTTTGTAAGTCAATTAAAACATAAAAAAAGGAGTACACTTGGAAGGCTTGGTACAGTATGCAGTCAGGGTTTCAGTAGATTTTTAAAGCCTGATATAGCATGAAAGAAAGTAGACGAAAGATTCTTGGCCTTGGAAATAGTAGTATACGCTTACTAAATTATTCTGGCACTTTCAACCACATTTTATTTTTTTTTATCAGTTAATAAATAAGCCTTGAGTTAAGATTATTTTATCAAATTCATATAGTTAATATTTATTAACTATATGAATATGTAAAATAATGTCGTATAATACTGCTGAATACTGTAAATAAATGAAATATGGAAAAAATATACTTTACTCAAAATCTCAAATAGAAAATTGAAATCATTCATGAAAATTTGGAAATTTGTCACAGGTCAGAAACGGTTAAAAAAAACATACACAGCACATTATCACATTAATCATTTTTACAGTGATTTTCCTACTTATATAAATCTAGTGCATATATACAGTATTATACATTGAAACTCAATGGCACTACATATCTGTGATGCAAAAGTTGAAAAAAATATAATTTAGAAAAATGTCTTGTCATCTCATTCTCTAAAATTAAACAGTAACAGTGGTGGCTATGTTTTTTTACCTCAGCGTTTGATCCCTTTGGGGCGGGTCCCATGCCTAAGCCTCAGGACATGATGGGCTCACTCCTTGGACCAGGTAACATGGGGCAGCCAGACCCCTTCCTGCATGCTACTCGCTCTCCATCACCCACCATGCAACCTACAAGCCTGGGTAAGGCATGCTTTTGCTGCTCTGCTGCACACTGATATGAAAAGGTTTTTGTAGACTGCCCCACTTAAAGGTAAGGCATGTTATACAGCATGTGCGTGTCCACTGCCATGCCCTAACACAAGTGTGCATTGTGATTGTCTCCATGCATTAACTCTGTGTTTTGATAGCTTTTTTACTTTTGTAGCTCTCAGATGCTGGCTTTGCAAGAGACAGCTTTTCCATATTGCTTCTGTATGTTTGGCACTGAATGAGTTTGCATGATAAGTATTTGCAGCCTGTCTCATTACTATTCCACAGTAATAGTAAAACAGCACAGTCTTGATAGTTCACGTTCAACCTAAACATGTTTCAACCTGAAGTCAGACTGAAGCCAATACTTTAACTTTAAACATGGCAAGAAATTCTCTTACTTTACATTTAGACTTTTCTTTAGACTTCACATTTCTACAGAGCAGTGTGTGTATGATGACCTGTATACATTATAGTCAGGGTATCATGCTAATTTTAAAACAGTAATACTTAGTATCAACAATTATTTTCATATTATTGGCTTTTACCCAACCCAAACTCACACCATACAATGAAAAACAGGCCTTAACCTGTCCCAAGCCTAATAGGCTTAAAATATTTGTAGTAGTAGTTGTCAATCTCTAATAAGTTGTACATGACTTCTCTGGGTGCTGATGTTTTTAGGTCTTTTTTAAACATCCTCAAACCTCTAACAGCCCCCTAACAAAGCCTGAGACTTAAACTTTCGATATTATTTTCTCTGCCTGTGTGGGTTCATGTTGCTCAGTTCCCATTCACTGTGTGCTCCGTCTGTGACAAACCTTTATGTGCTTGAATAGGTCGGAGTTCCCCCATCCCGCCCACCACTCCAACTGTCAACATTCAGCAACAAAATGCCATGGGAGGCTGGGACTGGAACAGGACCGCTACCACAAACACAGGTACACCAAACCACACAGTCACACAGTCTAATACTTTAATATATCTAAACCTGTCTGTGGTTTATCCTAAGCTGGTGGTGTTACAGACACCACAGACTGTTTGAAACAGACAGAAAGATCTCTATAAGATTATAAACAGTGCTACGTGAGGCTCAGAGTAACAATTGGGCTCAAAAATATAAGAATATCTTTTTATATATGATATATACATTTTTTCAAAAATATAGGAGCTGGATTCGGTATAGGCAGTCGATCAGCCACTACCAGCCCCACAAGCTCGGTCAACAGCACCCCCACCCATCAAACCAAGCCAAACACCCTGGACCCATTCGCTGACATAGGCAACCTGGGGGGAAGCTTTGGAGGTGAGTCAGTAGAAATTGTCCATTTCTGTCTTTCTCGCCACCATCTCTTCTGCCTTATAACTATCAATTTCTTTCAGGGGGCTCTGGCTTCTCCAGCAAGCCCACCACTCCTACAGGAACAACCCCTTCATTTCCTCCCATGGGCTCCCCGTCGCGGCCTCCTCCATCTCCCCAGCACACAGGAGGATGGCAGCCCCAAACGGGAGCTGGCTTCCCCTCGTGGCAGCCTGGTGCTGGAGGTGGTGGAGGATGGCAATCCCAAGGACAAGGCCCTACCCCACAGCCAAAACCCAGCCCCAGCCACACCTCCATGCCTCACACGTCGCCCCAGAATCGACCCAACTATAACGTCAGCTTCTCTGCAATGGGAGGAGGCTCACCCAGTGCTGGAGTCAAAGCACAGAGTGCCATGGGTGAGAAAAAACATGGAAGGATGTTGTAATGTTGTTATGCTACAAATGTTGTTGATTTGTTGAATTCTTGGCAGTGTATAATATTCACATGGATTTCTAGAATTCTTGACAGTAAAACTGAGATTACACTAGCACGTTTTGTATCAACTGAGAAAAAATGAATGGTATTTCACCTCTAGGTGGCACATGATACATTTAGATAGCAATAACTCAGTGGTCATGACCTTCATGCAATGTAAGTGCTTTCTAGTCTGCTGCTGTTGCAGGTTTTTAAAAAGTGGTTAATCACAGAATTTCAACCAGATCAGAATATGACTGCATGATTATGATATGAAAATCAGTTTTCAAATCAATTTTAATATATTTTGAAAAATAGAGTACAAAAGTTGTTGTAATACTTGGGTTTTTTTTAATACATAACCAATTTGATGGTGGTGCCTTTATTCATATATAAAGGAATCCATTGATCACAGTTTTTCATAGTGCATTGCATTTAATTTTAGAGGACGAGAAGTGGCTGTGAAGCTGAAAAAGTGTGTTTTCTCTCTTTCCATTTGTATCTCTTTCTTGCAGGTACTAAGCCCAAGGCCTCGGCCGCCAACTTTGATGACCTGCTCTCTGGTCAGGGCTTTTCAGGGACCAAAGAGAAGAAAGGGCCCAGGACTATAGCAGAGATGAGGAAGGAGGAGATGGCCAAAGAGATGGACCCTGAGAAAATAAAGGTAGGAGTGATGTGCTACTTAGTACATCTATGTATAAATGAGAAGGAGTAATTTGTTATTCCTTTTCTGCTTTCAATGTTTCTGTGAGAAACAGAATGAAGTGACTCTTGACTCTTACAGATTTACATGACTTTCCTTTGGGTTTTTGGGTCACCTGTTTATCCAGTGTAGCACAGAAGAAGTAATTCAATTGTTCCCAAAAGTAGGATGGTGTACTCAAAAACTTTTGGCTGTTAAATCATTTCTGTTTATTCCAGGATTAATTAAGCAACCACTGTAGTCTTGCACGACTAAACTTTCGTTCCACTAATTACTCCTTTAAAAACATTTTATCAAAGCCAAAGTAACTCAAAGCATTTCCAAGCATTAACAACTGTTACAGAACTGGTCATGAGTGTCTAATGGTTCCCCTTCCTTAACCAACCACGTTTGTGTCCCAGATTCTGGACTGGATCGAGGGGAAGGAGCGTAACATCCGTGCCCTGCTGTCCACCATGCATACTGTGCTGTGGGAGGGAGAGACACGCTGGAAGCCTGTGGGCATGGCTGACCTGGTTACTCCAGAACAGGTCAAGAAGGTCTACCGCAAAGCAGTCCTTGTCGTCCACCCAGATAAGGTAAGACAGTGATAAACTTCATCTTCAGGGCCAGAGTACAAGACCTCTCTAATGTTTTTAGTGTTTTATTTATTTAGACAGCAGTGAAGGAACAACAAAAACTATTGACAGCTCATTAATTGATACAGAGACTCACAGAAGCAATATGCAACCAGACATAACATTATTTAATCATAACATAATAACTTAAAAGTTATGTTCACTCTAAACCTTTGTCAGTGTTGTCTTTACAGCTTGTTTCTGCTGCCCCCAAGTGGCCAGAAATAAGAAGTTTGCTGTAACATTAAACATAAATGACTAAATAAGCAACAGTCAACAGCTTATAAAAACATTTACTTATTACAAATTTTAATCATTTAAAACTCTTGCATATCTACTTCATCAGGACTGTGTTGGTTTGGTTTGATTAGAGTTGATTGGCAGTATCCAGGCAATACAAGCACAAATCCTCAGTGTCAACACAGCCTTCTTTTATAATTTCAGACAGAAAGTAATACTGGAAAAGGTTGTTTGTGCATTAATTAAGATTGAATATGAACTTCTTCACACATGATATAAATAAAGAAAGAAATATGATGAAAACAAGCACCCCGACAAAGTGATAAGTCAGATATCCAAAAGCAGTTTTCATCCAGTCAAATAAAGAACTACTATCCTGGTGAATAGAGCTAGCAGTATCATGAAGGTGACGAATTATATTACCAATAGTGGCATTATATTCAGGCACAAAGGTACAACATTCAGAACCGATAACCGCACAAGTTCCTCCTTGGGCTGCTAACAGAAAATCCAATGCAGCTCTGTTTTGTAATGCTAGTAGTCTAACAGAGCTGAGTTCACTTGACAAAAGCATCAGAGCCTTACCAGTTTCATTTGCGATAATTTCTATTGCATGAGACAAATCAGCAATTTGATCTAAAGCAGACATAACGCCATAAAAAGGGAGAAGGGGACCAAGGCTATTTTTGAAGGGTGACTGATGATGTGTCCCAAAGATATCTGAAACTCCACGTCGTCCTCGTTTAGGAAGAGATTTCTTTGGCAGAGATTTAGACACTCTCATAGCTGGGATGATGTATGCTAAGCCACAGCGTCCTTTGTAATCCACCGGAAGATATGGGTATGCTAGGTTTCCACACACCCAGTACATTCCCACAGGAGAGGATATGGAACAGCTGGCAGTTCGGTGAGCTAGAGCACTGAGGCGAGCCTGGCCCGCATCTTTCAAACACTGCTGGGGCACAGAATCCAGAGATTTAAATTCAATGTCAGTGTGTTGTGGGTCCCATTTAAAAGTACGAAGGCAGGAAGATTCTCCCACTGGTCTCTTGCCGTCATTCTCAAGGCACCAAGGGAATGGCTGAGGAAGGAGCTGTATGGGGACAGGTTTTGGTGTTTCTAGACATCTGTTGCAGTTTGAATGCCTTCCAGAACAGTTAAGAGGTCTCATTTTGGAGATACGTGGGCAATCAGGGTGAGAATAAGACTGAGACAAGGGAATATGCAGCAGGTGGCAGGTGTCGCAGTCAGAGGCAGGTAAGGCCATCAGAGGTAAGCCTTCTCCTGCAGTGTAAGGCATGAGGCCACAGACATAACAGCTGGAATTAGGGTGTATGTGGTTGGCGACTTGCCATGCCATTGTTAGGAAAATATTGATATTATCCACTCTTACATCCGGGGGTTTCCTGGCCTGTGGAGCTCCCATGATGGACTCCACCAGGATCAGCGTCAAGAGATATCGGACAGTCAGCATTCTTGAAATGGAAGTCATGAATCCACAAAATCTGGCTTATTCTTCACAGTGAGACTTTTGTGGATGCGTTTACTTCAAGTAGCAGTATTCACCAGGCTTAAGATGAACATCAGCCCTATCATCTGGAGTCCAGGAGGCAAATTTTACCTGTGAAATGCATAAAGTGAATATAGAATAGCTACCCTGTCATAAATTAAACAAAAAGCTTATGAATGGTAAGGCAACACTAGCCAATAAAATGTTCTTACTTGTGGTTTCAGTCATGAGCCTTTGTTCTCTCTGCTGTCCAGGAATTCAGGCTCTAAGACCTGCTGTGAAATAAGAGCTAGTGGACTCTTTCCCCTGTATTCATCCTCTCTTTTATCAGGACAAGCGTGTAGGTGCAACCCCTAAATATACCCAATCTCAAGGATCTAGTGAGTGAATCACAAGATCAATCATTACAAGACGGCAGGATTTCTATCACCAAAACAGGATGTCCAGACATTGAGGCAGCTGTAGGTCAGATATGATTCAGTTGCATAATCCCACAGAAACATTAGCACAGTTAGTAATGACAAGAAAAAGTAAACTAAATGCATATAAGCACACATACTTTAAACGCAGGAAAATCTGGACACGTTCGAGTACACACATGAACACTTATAAACACACAGTGTGGATTTATATTAAGCGGATACGCAATACAGGACATGCAGACTTGATGGTTACAAAATGTGTTTTAATCATCAGAGTACAAACACTCCTTTTATCTTCAATCAGTTTTCATTGGTGACTTATCTCAACTAAAGACTACCGTCTCCCAAAAACATTTTTGTCTAAGAAAAATCCTATATAAATAGTAGTTTATTATTTAACTATTTTTAATTGATTAAATGTATTAGGGAAAGTGTTTAGAAATGTTGGAAAGTATAGTTTTATTGCAATGCTGTGTGATTTTATGGAGTATGAGCTCATGTTTTAGACTGTTTTATGTGTTTCTCTGGTTAATTTTTATGTTTTGTCATGTTTACATCACTTTTTTTTCACCTACCTTTTTGTTACCCTTTCCAGTTGGTTACATTGATGTTCTCATGTGTCAGTTTGTTTACATGGTTCTTGGTTGCCTGCAGTCTTGGAGTACATAAACACTGTTTTATGTATGACTAAAAAGTGCTGCATCCCTATCTCTTTGCTCAATCTTTAAAGCACGTCACCTTTTAGTTTTTTGGCCGTAGTCCAGTAATGTCAAAGCTGGTGTTTAATTATCAGGTGAGTGCCTAAGGCAAAACACCTGCCTGGTATGACTGTTGGGGGCAGTAGTGCAACATGCTTGAAGCTGGTTTTCTTATGGGTGTAACCGGTTTGTGTTTTTCTCTCTTCCATCATAGGCGACAGGACAACCCTATGAACAATATGCCAAGATGATTTTCATGGAGCTAAATGACGCCTGGTCGGAATTTGAAAGCCAAGGACAAAAACCCCTCTACTGAGGAAAGAGTGATAGGAAGTGAGTGATGAGAGTGATGTCCCTGCAGATTCTGTTATCTAACCTGAAATGTGTCACCACTCTGGTCAACATACTACAGCCACAACCCACAACATCTGCCTTTATACCTGTGCTTTGACCCATGCTTCTCTTCTCTTTGCGACACGCAAACACAAAACATCCAGTTGGCTGCAGAACTACAGTGTCCAGACTAAACAGTGTAAGAAAAGACTCCCTGTACTGTAGCTCCAGTTTATCTACCTACTCTTTGTGGTGCAACATTGTCCTTCCTTGTCGATTGTCCATAGCCCTGAACCTACCCACCAATCAAAGCAGAGTCACCGGGATGTCTGACAAAACAGAGCAACTCTTGATTCTCAGATAGACAATAATCACACAAGATAAGATAGACAAACAAATCAGTGAGTGAAAATGAACAAGCTTTTTTCTTTCTTTTTTTTTTGCAGGCTGCTCAAAAAAAATAATTCAGAGCGCTAACTAGTCTGTAAGGCACAGCAAACATTTAGCAACAATCAAGTCATTTTCAACACATTCTCTTCAGGAAGTAGATTTAACTATGTACTGCATGTGAAAATTGAAAATATTGTGATATCTAATCCAGTTTTGAAATGAAACTACAAAAAAAGGAACTGCATCATAAATGTATATTTTTCTCACTGATTGAAGTGAAATTGAACTTACACCAAACCTGTTTTTCTTCACAAATTGGCTGTTTTGAAATACAAATGAGCAATTATCTGTCTAATTTAGAAAGTTTCATGAAAGTGCAAAAGGATGAAAGCAGAGAACCTTTGTTGCTTTTGAGACTAATACTGAAAATGAAAAAAACTAATTAAGATTTTTGTGGGTCTCTACAATAAAAACACATGTTAGAAGGCTGCTAAAAAATTTCCACTCCTGACTTAGTATTAATATGGTGGACGAAACATAGCGGTGATATCATTGGTACGTCTGATCTTATCGAGTCGTGTTTTTCTGTGTTTGCTGCAAATTGGACATTGTATATTTTAGGATTAGCACATGTACAGATCCATACGTGAAGCACCTTGAGGCCTCATGCATTCTCGCTCATACAGTAAGATGTATTTTTGCATGATCGCAACCGGGGGAGCTCAGTGAAAGCACAAACTGACTACTTTAATCTGTGCAGCTTTGAAGGAAAGTCATTGTTATTTATTTATTCATTCATTTTTCTTCATGTTCATTTTTGATTTGTGCATCAGGGCTGCTCCATTTGGGTTCAAACTAAATGCACATGTCCTTATCTTGTGTTTTTAAAGCTGAATATTTTTTGGACCATTTTCTTTCATTCACCAACTGACTAACTGACAAACTAGCAAGGGGAGTACCTTGTCAGACCATATCACAGTTTTTGTCAGTATAGCATTTTATAGACTTCACTATTGTTTTCCAAACTACAGCAATCACATAACTGTGCTCAAACATCAGTCCAACAAACTCCCTACGATGCAATAAGAGTCATGATTTGATTTTGCAGACATGGATGATTTTGTCATAAGACGGCCTGTAAATCATGTCAAACTGATGAGTGAATGAATGTGCTGTACTGTATCTTATATGTTCATATTTTAAATTCCTAATTTCACTAAGATTCTACATATCTGCTCTCACTATCACAGTCAAAACTGGTTTATTTGCAGCAGCTGCAATATTTTTTTCTTTTATTACTTTATATCATTTGTTTACCTTTGTGAGACATTTCTGTCACAGCACTGACACTTTTATTTATAATAATCATGCAGCTTTTGTCTGGACAGTTAATACAGGTACTGTATCATATCAAGTGTGAGGTACAGCACATGTGGCTCAATGTGTCAACCTTTTGTTAGGAGCTGTACATGTTGCAGGTGCTGTTTCTAATAGTTTGAATCCAATACAGATGTGAACTTAAATCTCTCCTCATATAATTTCATTAACATACTGACTGATGTGATTGTTCCTCTGTATAATGTTCTCTCCCATGCCTTTGGTACATGTTTTAGGGATATTACCTCCTTGTGTAAAAGTTTTTTAAAACCCTGGGATGAAGCCCATGGGCCAATGACAGAAATATATAAGAAAACAGTAAATATATATGACTTAATATTATCGTGAAGGAAATTAAGCAATTCTCAATTTTTGAAAACACAATTTGGTGGTTTGAGGTTCTCAAAAGATACTAATATGATTGTGACTCTATACCATTCTCATCTTTCAGCTTTGTTTATACAAACGTTCTACTGTAAAATCCACTTAAATGTTTACTGATTAAAAAATAAAATGTG
This sequence comes from Scomber japonicus, assembly GCF_027409825.1. Taxonomy (NCBI): domain Eukaryota; kingdom Metazoa; phylum Chordata; class Actinopteri; order Scombriformes; family Scombridae; genus Scomber; species Scomber japonicus. The sequence continues at coordinate 25,250,914 of NC_070584.1, read as the reverse complement.
TCTTGAATCATTTTTAACGCACAAATTGAGCAAAATATCTGCCTTTATGTTTAAGTTCTTAACATCATTACTGTTTTCATGCTTTCTGTGTGTTTTGGAGATTGAGTTGATGGATAAGATACTTAACCATCATAATGTCCCTTTGTTGGAATTCATTTTTATCCATTATTCTCACTTTGCTCATCTACACTTAGGATGTTGAGTGAATACTGACCAGTGTAAAAAGAGTCTGACTGCTGTTTCTTAAACCGGTTTGGGACCCGAAATGGATCAGGGGACTCAAATGTGGTGCTCACCATATCACTGGAGCCAGATTATGAAATGGGTCCTTAAAAAAGACTCTGAGTAGAAAATGCTGAAGAACTCCTACCAGACACAGGAAGTGTGTAATATGTGCTTCTGTGCTCTATTTACACCGAGGACCTACATGTGAAATAACCCTCATAAGCTCCCTCGCTGACTGAACTCTCTATCTGCAATCTTACAGCTATATTAAAAGCTAACCTCTATATTGTAGTCAATGGATGTGTGTTGTTTGAAGTTGTGGTATGTATGGAAATGATCTGATTTGGATACAGACTACTGTACGTTATGTGTTTGCCTGTCTGCTGTTAAAGTATTACTAAAATGTGTACAATTCTGTTCATGTGTTCCTTTTCAGTTCTGTTTACTGTTACAGGATGTACATAATGATCAAGTGCAGTGCACAGAAATAAATAGTAAACAGAAAACAGATGCTCTTTCCTCTGAGTATGTTTGATTTGCTTCTCTAATTGTACTGGGGGAAAAAAGTTTTAAAAAAAGAAAAAGGAATCACATTGGTAATCTTAAAACAAACCGCCATCAGTCACTAATATGATGTTTTCTTGGTTTCTTGTTCTTTTGTTGTTTTTTTGATCCCATGTGTTCCTATCCAGTACATTTGGCACAGATAGTGTTTCTCCTTCCGATCACTAGAGGGTAGTAGTGTACAACTCACTCTGGGAATGTTTTAAATGACTCATGCTGTGTGCTCTCAGGTAAATTAGATGGAAAGTTACTGCTTATTTTTCTCTTCTTTCAATCAACAGTAGAACGTGCTCAATATCTGTCTGTTTTTCAATCATTCAGTCAATATGATAACTTTTCCATATAAAAATGCATCCTTTACTTGATACAAATAGTGATTGATCAATGATACAAATTATTTCTCTTGGAGATGATGCCTTTAGTTTGTGGTTGGGGACCATGTTTCTAATGTAAATGAACCCAGGCTGTAACAACGAGCTGCATTACAATGCTTTTGTTCACTACATGTGCTTCATATAATCTCTAATATGTGACCACTTAGGGGTTGATATGTTTTCCCTTGGGCCCAAATCCGGGAAAAATGGGTCTGCAGTTTTATTGTTTAACCATCCAAAAGGAAAGTTATTGTAATTGAAAAGAACCCCCCCCCCCCCCAATCAGTGATTCATTGTTAAATATAGTTACTGCTGCACTCCTTTTTCCCCCCTTCTAACTCCTCTCTGCTGACAGTGCTGACGCACTTCCTGAGGGAGATTAAGTGCCGATGGATGAAGACCATAATCACATGCTCATGTTTTATTTTCTGCAATACCATACACCTTTAAGCACAAGTCTCATCTATATGTCAAGTTCTACATACAAAGAGTTTCAGGTAAACGTATTGATATCAGCAGAGCCATGGATGCCTACATTTGGGGTAAGTCAGACATAAACAAGCATGTAGACATATTCAGGGATGTTACCACCAGACGGTTAATCGATTTACTGCTACTTAATGTAGCTATATGATCAAACGTATGAGAAAATTATAATAAATATGAACAAAAATGGAAAGCTACCAGTACATCTAATGGTGGGAGTTGCTCTTATATGTTATATTTGAGATAACAGGATGATTTATCTTTATATGTCAATTCACATGAGTAGGTTAGGGTTAGGGTCACACTTTTCTTACCCCACTAATAAATCATTATAAGCATAGACGGCATGCATGCAGTGCCCTGTGTGCTCTATACACTGCATACCTGAAAAGATCTCTGGTATCTGATCCCTGTGAGCAACAATGAACATATTTTCCTGCCTGTATCTGTGAAAAAAACATTTGTTATAACCTCAACATCCTTCCTGAGGTAGGTAGTGTGAGCATACAAATCACTGGTTATCTACTTAATTTAATTTGATTGGTTTCACTTATTGATTGGACTGATTATCACTTGAAAAAAGCTACATGCCCAAACTGAATAGTTAGTTCTGTACAGTTTAACAGAGTTTCCCAGAGTGTTTAGGCTCTAGTATAGCACAGCATAATAACAATATAAACATTTAATAGCACTGATAAATGTACTGTGAAGAGAAGTGATCATGTAAAGACAGGGGATGAGGTCAAAAAGTCACGTGAACTTTGACATTTAATAATTAGGCCCAATCAAAGCTAATGAATCACATGCAGTTCTTGACACAGCAGTGTTGAAAGTATTGTGAATAAATTCAAGGTTCACCTGGACAGGGTGCACCTTGTTTTGACAAAATGGCAGATGGTATTTAATCAAGTGAACATTGTTTTTATGCATCGATACTGACAGAGAAGCTGTGAAGTTGTTAAGGTGTACTCCCTCTGTGAAGCACTGCTACCAATTTACTCATAAAAGCACTTAACCCCTAAATGTTCCAGTGTTCATTTGAAGAAAGAGCTCCTGCTGGACTCTTATGTGACTGGCTGTGTGTAACTGTCTTCCTAAAAGTAAGACAATTTCTGTTTTCTGGAAAACAGTGTACTGGTCTGCTTAATACCATATGAATACATGTCTTAAAAAGACAAAAACAAACCTAAGGGTTGTTATAAAGCACACTCTGTGCTGATGTTGTCTTGAATCCCTGGGAAATGTCCATGTCTCCCAAGATACTACTACTTCAGTGTGGGAACTCAGTAAAAGAAAACATTTTCGCATGGTAATCGGAACTAAACAAGGTCATTATATGGCCATCAGTGAATTTAAACCTGTCATATCAAAAGGAGTAGTGATGGATTATTCTTACCCCCCAAGAGTCCTTATTGACCAGCAGATAGAAGATAAATGTTATCATGTTTCAGCTTTATTTATTCAGGAAATCTCATTGATTTATCTCAAGATCTCTTTTGCAAAAGAGAGAGGACAGGTAACATATTATATACATGGGATCACAGTGAGATGGTTCATTCACATCACAATCACAAAACAATTATCTTACACACTCGCAGACATTGCTACTTATAACAATCACAAACATTATAAAGAATGTCAGTTAATGTAATAAAACTTTAAGGTCCCTCAGAGGAATAACTGTCTTTGATTTCAAGGTGTTTTGCAGTTCTAAAAATTTAAACAGTCTTTAAAAACATATTAAAAATGTTATAAAATAAAGTGATAGCAGAGTCTACAGCCAAGCAACAGCTCTGCAACGTGACAACCCAAATCAATGATTCATCATCTAGGGGTGACGAATGTCTGTACCTGTCATGGCAAATCCAACAGCAGTTAAGATATTTTATTCAATGTTAATATCATGGCTGCAGCAGAGGAAAAGACAGGGGGTCATCAATGTCTGTAGGCTTCATCTTCAGCGTACCATACATGTCTGTAAAAAGGTGTATGACAATCCATCCAGTATTTCTTGAGATATGTCAATCTGAGCCAGAGTGATTGTCTGATAGAACAAAGCAATTTTATTTCTTGTTTCTATCCACAGGCTCTATCAGTGTGGGAAAGCAAGGAAACAAACTAATTTAAAGTCCATCACTCCACGCTGCCAAAAATAGTTGTCATTGTGGTCATCAGCTCTTTGACCTCTGCATACTGTAACTAGGCCTCACTGAAATTGTATGTACTTAAGTACAGGCTCATTGTCTTGTGATCAAAATGCAGCCATTACAGACTTGGGAATATCAATGTAGATGCATTAATTTCATTCTCAAGGTTCTCTATAAGTGGGTTCCTACAGTAATAATGTCAGGGGGACACATACAGTATGGAGTGACTGAAAATAAGTGAATGTTTGGGTGGAGATATTGGTGCTAAAACAAACCATGTTACTGTAGGAGCTAGTTTGCTTCAACATATCACAGATTAAAGACATCTGTTTTATGTCTATGTGAATGTCAAGAGTTTTAATATGATTTTTTTTATTAGAGTAGTTTTTCTTGCCACTGCTCTCTTTGTGCTGAGAGGACATATTTCTACACTTTTTATGCAGTTAAACATCTGATTCAGTAAAGTACTCTGAATTCCACGAAATGTAACATGCAGTGACTTCTCAGAGCATTTTGAAATATATCTACATGTGTGATGCAATAAGAGTGAAGAATCATGCTGCTTTAGTATGTTTGTGTGTGTGTGTGTGTGTGTGTGTGTGTGTGTGTGTGTGTGTGTGTGTGTGTGTGTGTGTGTGTCTGTGTGTGTGTGTATGTGCATGAACAACAATATGTATCTTGCATGCCAGGAGACTGTGATAGAGCTGCTTTGGTGAGTAGATTTCACACAGGAAGCAGAAACAGAACATTACATTAAGTTTCAATGCTGTTTTGGGCGTTTCATGCTCAAGTTCATCTTTCACAGAAGAGAACAAACCACAAGCCACAAGTGTTATCTTAATATGTAACAACAGAAGCCTGATGTCTACTGAGTTGCAGAGCCCATAAACCTCTAAAACGGTTTTCTTTTTTCTTTTTCTTTTAAAGATAATACTCTTAAAATATACTCAATCTCAGTTCTATATTTAGGGTTCCAGAAAATGCAAGCCTTCTTCCAATAACCTGTTTTTGAGAATAAAGTTGCAAAAAGATGTTCACATAATTTTTGAGTAATAAAACTTAAAAACTGGTTTATGATCAATTTGGGGATAATTTGCTCTGCTCGAGATTGAAAGTCATTTGGTGTTATGAAACTACTCAGGGATCATGCAGGTCAACTCTCTGATTGCTCAGTCAGCACAGTTTTACAACGAAACATCTTACTGGCAGTTTAAAAATAGGTTCTCCTTTTGGCTCTGACACTTCACGGCCGTCGGTTAGATCTAACTGCAGCTGTGATGGAAAATAACAATAGAACTTTATTAATAACTTTTACAGGCATTTTAAAAAAAAGTTTTGAGTTCGAAAATGGCTGTTGTTAGGGTTTGTTGCTATTTGCCTCTCTTCTTCTTCTTCTTCTTCTTCTTCTTCTTCTTCTTCTTCGCTGCTTCCACTGATTAATCTATAAGTTTTCATAGCCATTCTCATTCTAGCTCTGATTTGCTCTCTACCAGCTCCTAAGGAAAATACTTAACTGGTAAATGCTAAATGATCCACAATGTTCACTAGCTAATCTGTAACTTTGTTTGCTGTTTGGTGATAGGCAGTGTACAATAGGTCAAAGGTTCATAAAACCAAAAAATTAGCTGCAGAGTTGATGACACAAAGAGTGAGCCCTTTCACATTACACATAATCATTTAATCCACTGTAGTAATAAAAAAACAACATTGATTATCATGGGTTGTAGTGCAGTGAACACACCACCCTCTATCTAAACAGACATGATTTATTTAAATGCTTACAACAACATGAACTAGGTTTGTTTCCTATCTCACTGATAAGGGATTGTATCCCAGAATTTATTTGGCCTAGTTAGGATCAGTTTGCTGTAAATGGTGTAGCATTGCAACCCAAAGGCTGCCCTTGGCTAGACTGCGTCAGAGGAATTATGGGATCAAGTGTGCACACACACAGAAAACCCCTCTGTGCCTCAACCGGAGGAGGGGAAAATTTAAAAAGAACCACTGACAGCGGGTAATCTTTGCATAAAGCTCTTGTTTCTCTAAGTCTCTGTAAAATCCCTGTGTGTGCCCACAACTACAAATATAAACATCTAGTCCATGAACAAGCACACAAAAATAGAAATGGCTTTTATCCAGAATAATCTAATCCTCATGTCATCCACACTTCTACAGTCACTTACACCTGTAAATGCAGAGGTTAGCGCCAATACATGCATGCACATTCTGGTCTCTGTGCAGTGTTGTGAGGGATTGGTGTGTATTCTGACACCCCGAGTCAGAAATAGCCCGTCATGCCCAGAGACACACAGTCGCACATAAAGCTCTTGGTGTGTAGGATTTTCCCTACAAGTACTGTTGACAATGCCAGGTCCCAGTCTACTACAAGCATTCAGGATGTCAGCCGGAAGAGAATCTTTATTTTATATGTTGTATATCTGTGGATCCACTGGTATGGGGCAGCTGGTGAGTACATTTCTCAATCACTGTTATAACATTTCATACGATATGAAAAGCTGTGCCATGAATTACTCACACACTCTGCCTATCTGACTGAACATTTAAAACAACACTGTCAAGTTTCTTATTGGTTTAATCTTGAGTCACTAGTTCTTGTGTTGCTGTTTGTCTTGTTATCTCTGTCTTGTAACTTTATTGTATCTTTCCCTGGAGACATGAACTCAAGCTGAATCTTTTGTTATTGATTCTTTTAAATAACTTTCTCTCTTTTGTTTGTACATATTTGAATTCAGAAGCCAATTCAAATCCACAATAAAATAGCTGGAATCATGATGTATTTAGCCAAGCTTAACCTTAAGACTGGAAGAAGTGGAGAATGGCTAACCTGCTTATAAAGCACACCTCTAAAATGTTCTTATACAATATATCATGGTAAATCAACTGTAAAAATGTCATGTTGCAGTTTTAAGGAGTGATTTGTACTGACAGGAAGCAGTAACCCCCCAGAGTCTTGCTGTCAGATGCATTTGTTCATTAATAAGATTTCGAGGCTCTGTTTGCTTGCTTGCAAATAGTTTTGTATATAGACAGAACCAGGGTGATGTAACCACCTGTTGTCTGTAGCTTCATATCCAACTGGTGGATATGATAGTGGTATTGATCCTCTCATATTACTGTAACTCTCTGCAAGATAATAAATAATAATTTACCAAAATGTCAAACTATTCCTTTAACACAACAGACACAAGGACATTATTTAGCTTCTTGTTTCTCTTTCTAAACAACAATAAAATGCTCACTTACTCCTTTCAAATCACAAAATATGAAGCTTGTGTTGAAAATCCATTACAATTTATTCAAGTCCAAACTTTTGCTTTCTACCTCAAAGCTCTCCCTTTGTGTCACAAATGTTGTATCTTGTTGTATCACTGCTCATGTTCAAACAAACATTTAAACTTGAGAGCTAGCCACTGCGTGATATCAGGTACTTTGACCACAGCTGAGCCTCGGGCAAAAGCTGACCAGACTGGCTTCAACCTCCTGTTTCTCAATCTGTGTCAGAGATAACAGCCGTGGTCATTTTGCAGGGTGCAATTTGCTGCCCATTCGACCCGTGTGGTTCATTTAAAACTAAGGAGTGCAAAAGGTGAGATTATGGTCACAGACATCTCCATGGTGATGAGGGGCCTCTGTACTGTGCTATTTACTCAGTTGGACCTTTAGGGCTGAATTTACACAGGAGTTAAACGTTGATTTTCATGTCCACTCTGCAGGCCGGGCTGTTGGACACTAAGGTCTTGTCCTCAGTAGTTTTTTTTTCTGTGCAATTTCAACGGTGAGCAACTTAAATAAATAGTGTGTGTTGTTTTAGGCATATTCCAGGATGTGTATGCTCAGTTTATTAATCAAATTTAAATGTGATACATTTTAGGGACCAACAAAATAAAATTTAAAAAGTACTTCTCCACCAAGATTTAATTATACTCTGTTCTCTATTTTCTTATAATTTTCTGGAAATTACTAATCTTCTGGTGCTGATTACAGTTACAGGAAAATGGTGAAAAACATTATAAAAAATTGCTTGAGAAATAGTTTTGTTAGTTCAGTTCAATAAAGACAGATCAATTGGGAAGGCAATATCAACAGATAAAGATTCCATTGATGGCATCTTCATTAAGTGGAATTTCATATAGAAATAGCTGACAGCATGGACGCTCAGGATTCTAGATGCAGGTGGTTGATGGAAACTTTCAGCTGGACATTGTGGAGGTCACACTGTTAATGGCGAGGCGATGGATTGAACAGTAGTAATAGGTATCTGCCATTCTGATTTCCTGAAAAGAAATTCAACTGAGGATGTGTTTTGACTTAGCTCCATGATGACCTGGTTAGTAAATCATGGTTGCAACTCTCAACTTGCTTGTCAAAAAGGATGGTTATTCAATATGGAAGATTAAAGCTTTTATCAATAACTAGGTCCATTTATCCATTCTCTGTGTACCTGCTTATTGCCATTCAAGGTCACAGGGAACTGTAAAGTCTACATTTTAGGCTGCATGTTCTTGGTCTGACAGCACTTAACCCCCCAAGCAGCAGATTACATTTAATGCTGAACCCATTCCCAGGTCATCAACCCACGCTTTGTCATGCCTCTTAGTGTCTGATACACGTGTGTGTGTGTGTGTGTGTGTGTGTGTGTGTGTGTCAGTGTGTGTGTGGAGGGGGTGAACTCCATGAACCAGCTGCACACACAAATCCTAATCAGTGTGGAATAAATTCAATAATTACAAGTGGATAGTTAGGTAGAATAGTAAAAGTTTTGTAAGGTGGACTCCAAACTGGACTGTTCGTCTCCATAGCAACGCTGGCTGAGGATCATGGGTAATGTAGCCTTCTGCTATCAGTTATATCTGTGCATGTGTCTGGGTTTTTATTTTGTATCCGTCTGTCTGCTTTCCGGTGAATCACCAGCTTGGTTCCACACCATTAACGCTCATAATCATCGCATCATGACCAAATGTTCTGGCGCTGTGGGTCTGTCAAGAAAGTGTTTTGTCTCAATTGTTGTTTCGTGGTATAGGATAATTTAATGCTTTTAAATATAATGCAGTGACTTCACCTGATTTACACTGAATGGAAAATATCTACATCATGGACTTTCAGTAAAAATGAAATTCTCTTACTTTGTTTAATTCAGTGTGTTGCTTCCTCTCCATTATTGCTGTCCTCTTCATTATTTAAATCTTGATTTATCCATCACATAGGAGCACTCTCTTACCACTGCTGTTGCTTTCACACTAATTCATTCTCAACATTTAGGTTATGTGTCATGTTTTGTATTTTTTGTTTTGTGGTAACTTATTCAGTTTAGGAACATAAAAACACACACTAGTTTCCAGCGAAGTGCTCATGTCCTCAGTGCTTGATCTGTAACAGTCATCAGAAATGTCACAGCTAAGGGCCCTAATGGTCCCAGCCTCTCACTCTGTTTTCAGTCTGCTTATCTACTATCAGCTGTCCATTAAAGGCAAACATATATATATATATATATATGTATATATCCTAAATAATCTCTAAAAAAAAGTGCATCATTGTAATGTTGCTGGAATGGAAAATTGGAAAAGCACAGGGCTGGATAAACAAAACTGTTAAAGAAACCCAAGATGAACTGATATACTGGCATTATGTTTAACATTCTTTCAATTTCTTTTGCTTTATTAAAAACTTAATTTGGGAAATTTTTTGCCTTTATTTGTAAGTACAGTAATGGCAGATAGGCCGACAGGAAACAGGATGAGAGGGAGGGGAGTGATCTGCATAAAGGTCCCTTTCCAGATTCGAACCAGGGAGGCTGCCACTCAACTTTCCAAGCGCTCCAATCTCTTTTGTTTTTTATATCCTACCTTTCAGTGTTTTGTTAGACATCAAACTTTTTCCTCAAGACAGCTAAAATGTCTGCTCTTAGGCTCGTGACAAGCCATAATGTAGGAGCAGTTTGATTACAAAGAAAATAAACAACATTGTCAATTATTTATGGAATCAGGTGACTGATTAACCCATACTGACTAACCCATAAACTCAAACCACATTTGCAAACTGTTTCCTCAGAAAACATTTGAATGCAAAATAAACTAATAAACTAAGTAATATATGAGATTATATGGCCCCAGACAGCAAAAAGAGCACTTTCAATCAGAAAAATATTGAGAAACTTTGCTTCAGTGCAACTCAGATGACACTTCCCTACCAGGTGTTATAACCTCAGAGCTGTCATTTAGAAGAATAAGACAATTTGATTGGCTCAAGGTGCAATCTGGTGCTCTGTCCTGTGCTGGATTCAGTGAGACATTAAGGTAGAGAACTGAGTATGACTAAAAGAAAGAGCTAACTGGATATTATTGTCTGATGCACACTGCTTTAGTGCAAGTGGGTGCTGAATGAAAACATCAACTCATGCAGACAGGAGTGGCTGGTTGGGGAATTAGGGGCATTATATAGAAACATGATACTCCCAGTGGCTTGGAAACCCAACATGTTGCTGCTGTCGGTTGCAGTTATGAACCTAAAATTTCAAAGTTATTATTGCACAACAGGACATGTGTATTGTGATGTGCACAATCATTATAACTGTGAAAACAACAGAACTGGGATTTTGGACATCCCATTGTATATAAAATGTTTAATTAATATCAGTAGATAAAGACAATTTGCTAAAAATACTTGCAATAATTAGCTTCCAAGCAGTCAAAAACTTATATCAAGCTGACAGCAGTTTGAATGTAACCATGACAGGTCACCAGATATCGTTGATATCAGTCCCCTGCACTACTCCCTCACTATGTCTTTATTGTTCTGGCTGGAGGAGATGGCTTTACTAGATTTTAGATAATAAAATCTGATGACGTACAGACTTGGCATGGCACCTCAACATTTTCTCTCCTTCAGTCTTTCTCTGTAATTCTTTCCATATTTGTTTTCTCTCTGGAAAGATGGAAAGAAGAGGGATACTCCTTTACAATTTCATATTTTCTCTGTCTCAAAGGGGAAAGAGAGAAGCTGTGTGAGTAAATGAGCACATAACTTAGTGTGGAACAAGTGACAGAACAGTTGAATGTATGACTGTGCTTGTGTCTGTGTGTAGAAACAAGATGGAGATTGTATCCCAGGGTAAGGGTGTTATTGTGGTTTTATGAGTGACTCCATCATGCTTTGATGATGCAGTTACGGCAGTACAAAGAACAAGCCGACAGTCAATACTTTGCTATCATTTCATCACATCATCGTTCACACACTGCCGCAGGCTGTGTGATGATGTGTGCTTATGTCAGAGTGTGTGTAAGACACAGAGAGGGAGATACGACAGAGAGGGAGATACGACTACAAGATGAATAAGAAGAAATAATATCAGCCTTTTGCTTTGGTCTCTGATGTTACAGTAAGAATCATCCCACAGTCCTGCTGGTGGGTAGAGTATTATTGCTAATTCATCTATTAGCTTTGTTAAGTACTGTGAGACATAACAATCATATACTACTGCAGGCAGCTTTTGCTAAGTGCATTCACAGACACACACACACACACACGCATGCATACACACACACACACACACACACACACACACAGTGATTGGGTGGGTGGGTTTATTGCGTCATAAATGTACACGTCACCTCAATTCAGCTAAAAGTGTGTTGCAACACATTAGCAAAGCTCTATGCAAGAAACAGAGCAAGAAAAATATAAACTAGGGTTCAACTAATGATTATTCTGATTATTAGGCAATGATTTAGCTTTTAATAGTAAAAAATCCTCAGGGCACAAGGTGAAGTGATCAAATTGAAAAACCCCAAAGACATTACATTTCTAGGTGACTGGTGCAGTGCCCATTCAAAACATGCCTGTTCAGAACAGGTCGATAGCTTATTATTTCTTGAGAACTGCATATATATCAACTGACAAGCACATTAATTAAAATGATAACGTGTTAATAAATGAAATGGAATAAACAGGGATTGAACTTCCATTGTCTGATTCTACCATAAATCAATTGGGTCTGTGCTCCTATTAGCTTTTTAGTTTTAGTGCCTCTGCCTCTGTTTTTTTCCCTCTGTGTGAACAACCCGTCCAAACAACATAACAGACAGACCGACAGACAGACAGACAGACAAACAGCTGAAAGGTTTGTCCTGTGTTGTAATTTCAATAAGACATAAACATACCATAAGTGGTGCTACTGGCATCAGCACCCCTTTAAAATGTTATTGTGCCACATGCTGGTTTGCTCATAGGCTACCTTGACTCACTCTCTTTTTCCTCCGCCTCTCTGACACTTTCCCCGTCTGCCTCTTCTCTCCCAAGACTTGATATTTGGCAGGTGTTGCTGGGTCTTCTGTTCAGCTGTGCAGCTGAAAAGCTCCTCTGTTAATTCAGTGGAAAAATACTGTGTTGTCCCATGAAAATTCATAAAATTGGTCACATTTCTTAAAATGTATATGCAGAGGAGGCAATGACAAGCCTACTTTATACTTTTTGACAACTGTCCATTATGCAACCCTTTTCTCTCCTGTGAGTGAAGATTGAATATTTAGGTAAGCATTTTCCTGTTTAATCATAACTAAAGTATTTATTATTACTATTTGTTAGATTACATTTCTCAGGATGCAGTTCTTCCTCAGCATTTGATATTTTCTTGTTTTATTTATGTATTTATTTCAGCAGTCCTTTCTTCAACTCCAAACATAGTCTACAGTCAGTAGTCTGAATGCAACCTGTCAGCTAACCTGGCAGGTCACATGACTAGTAGGCGTAACTGTGTCCAGTTTATGCTGTCGTCACAGAACCTCCCTGTTTATACTCATTTCACAGAATTTCATGAGGCAGATTTGCAATTGGATCCCATTACCTTCACAGAATGGCACAAGTCAGCAGGTTTTATTGTTTTCTGGCTGATTGGTCCACACATTTGGTCAGTTTATGTATTGGCTGCATTAACCAGATCTATTGAGAAACTCAGTGTCAGCCTGTATTTCAGCAGGCTTGGCTTTTGAGAAGACGTGATACAGCTGTGCTCTGGTAAAGCCATCACATTCAGACTTTGTCAGCGCACAGTATTGCTTACACAATGATAAATTCATCATATAAACAAGCATGTGCACTCAGACTTAGGCCCATCCTCAGATACATGGGCTTAAAAAAAAAGAAAAATCAGAGCCTGAGGTGATAGCAGCTTTGTTTGCACAGGGGTGTTAGTTTGCTCAACTTTTAGACACAGTAATAAAGTTTTCCTCTACTTGACATGTGTCTTGTTTTAACATTTCTTTCAGTGTGGTAGGAGGGAAAGCTGCACTTCTCAGTAACACATTCACATTCATAGTGTGACCCTGGGCACACTGCCAATGGAAATAAGACTGTGGATATTCAGTACATAGACCTTCCAAAAAGATGAAAATACAAATTAAGTATAACCAAACTAAAATAAAGACATTAAAAATAAATAAATTAGATGTTATGAATAGGAAAATAGCAATTTAAAGTTTGACTGGGGAGACCTGAGAACTTTATCCTGATACAGAAAGTGAACAGCTTTGATCCAAATGCTGTGCTGCTCTAAGAAAGGAGTGAAATTAATTTACAAAAAGTTTCCCTTGGTCTGATTGTTCACATTTATTTACTGGCCCTGTAGATTGTCAAATAAATTGCTACTGAACTCTGCATACTTTAGTCTTTTCCCCTCACTGTCTCCAGAGATGGGTTCTTCCATGCAGTCCTCCCAGAGGAGAGTGAGCGGACAGATGACCCACTTTTTTTTTTAGACATCAGTGGACGAGTGGACATCCTAACAGTGGGTGTTGACTTTTTCCTGGCTCTGATTAAACCCTTTTTTTGGTTAAGTGGAACTGTTTGTATCTGTGCTTAAGACAAAAAGTATTGGACTTGCTATTTGGGTTTGTGTCAAGAATCCACATGAACACCCCCGTTTATCACGACTTTGGAAGAGGATATTTTCTTAAAGCTCCACGTTAATGAGTTGTGATGTTTTGTTGAAAAAAAAATGGCGCAGACCATGGAAGTTTATTGTCATTCTAGTCATATAGAGTGTTTCAAAATGTTGATATTATTTTGTTTTCTTCTGTCGTTATGCCTTTGCATTTCCTGCATTACATTACCTGCTTGCTCGCTAGCTTAATTGTTAGCCTCAGTGGCCACTACATGCCAACTGTAACTGTAATATTAGCTAATGTAGCAAACTTTGTCATCCATGTTGCCCAGCAATGACTTAAACACTTAAACGCCAAGCATATTGTGTATGTGACTTCCCATTTTATAACCATAAGCTTTGAAGGCAGCTCAACAACAGATTTCTTCAGATATTGAAGCATAAAGACTCAATTTCCCAAAACACTGAAACAGCTAGCCTGGCTGTGCCTACTGTATACCTGCATCTCTAAAGCTTCCTGGAGTCTTCCTAGGGAGTAAATTGTTATTTTCACACTTTGTTTTTTGTGTAGATTAAACAAACAAGATACAATGTGTTAATTACTAAGCTTTAGAGGTATTGGTTATCTTTGGACAGAGCTACAGTCAGGCCCGTCGCAACAGGACAGGCAAACCAAGCAATTGCCTTGGGCCCCGAGCTGGCCGGGGGCCCCCAGACAACTACTAGTTATGAATTGAATGCAACGACAAACTGTGTGCGTGTCCCTTTATATGCTGTGATGGTCAATGCAGGAAAGTGCAGCGACACTGTTATCGGAATCCCCCTCAAGGGGGGCCCCCTCAGTAGGTGTTAGCTTGGCGGCTAACTCGGCTGCTGGCTCGGCGGCTAATTCGGTGGCTAGCTCGGCGGCTAATTCGGCGGCTAACTCGGTTGCTAGTTCGGCGGCTAACTCATCTACTAACTCGGCGGCTCTTTACAGTAATTTAAGCATTGCCTTGCGGCTACTCCTGACTCTCCCTGTGACTGTGGCCTCAGGTGAGAGGAGCTTTTCAGCTTTGAAGCTGATTAAGACATACATGAGGTCCACCATGAGCCAAAAAAAAAAAATTCAGATTAATAAATTGAATACAATTCGTTTCAGATCCATTTGTAGAGATGTGTTTTCAATTCGACTGTTTTTGCTTTTGAAAAAAAAAATACTTTTTTTTTTTCATCAAGCTGCGGTTATCATCAGTTGGACTCACTTGCCCTCATCAGCTATTCGCAATTTGTACGTGTGACCAGCACCACCCATTACTGCACACTGGCATCCTGCAATTTGTGAATTCCCACAGATGTTTTTCTATCAACAGATGGTAAGATGTGCAACAAGTTTGTAGAGCCACAGACAGCCACAGTACCGCATTTTAATCTAAAGGTCAGCATAACAACACCCTGTTCAACTTGTAAGGGTGAGGTGAGAAATGCTGGTGTGAACTCTCACTCTTGATGCATCGCCAAGTTTTTGTACATTTTGTTTTTGGGTGTCTTTTCACTTGTAAACAATGTGTGATTGAACTTCAACAGTGTGTCCATGCTGTGGTTCCTGTAGGCTTTGGTTGGGCGGGGTGTGATGGTGAGGCATAGGTTTTTTTGCTGTGGTCCAGGGGTGTCGGCGTCGGCGGGCGGTGGTGGTGGGGGGGCCTCCAAGTCCATTTTGCTTGGGGCCCCCAAATTCCTTGAAACGGCCCTGGCTACAGTAGGCTTGCTTTTTCCCCTAACTGGCTATGGTAAGTGGGTGCTGGCTTTAGCTTCATATTTACCACACAGATATGAGAGAGGTATTGATATTCTCCTCTAACTTTCGGGAAAAAAAGCAAAAAGGCATAACATTTAAAAGAAAAGTGATGCACACCTGAAAGAAAGTTATTCTTACAGAGCATGCTCTTTTTATGTCCCTTCATCTGTTCTTATTTCCCACCTTATTTCCTCCTTTTTATAGATGGGTTAGGGTTATGGTTAATAATGTGAAATAGGGTTACACTACGTCCTTCAGTGATCATAGAGATGTAATATACATGTGAAACAGGCTGCTGGCAGGGGAATCACATTGCAGCAGACTCATGCAGGGATTCAAAATAAGGGGATGACGACCCCTTCAGTGACATCATTCCAGCCAGTGGGCCAGCATGACATCATGCTCTTGGTATGTAATCCCCCTCCCCCTCCCGGGAGGATTTTCTTTTCTGGCATACCGTGCAATCTCATTAATTATTCATGAGCACCTTTCACACAGCAGTGCACAGGGGGCCGTTAAAAAGAGTAAAATAGGCTCTTAATAATAAGCTTTGTTGTTATTATTATCAATTTATTTATTTTTTTGCACCACACCAACATTTTGACTTGAGGATGACTTACCACGAGGATGATGTCATTCTCTTCAGGCTGGTAGGGGATGATGCCATTGCAGTGAATGATGTCATCCCCTCATTTTAAATGCGCACGTGAGGATGCTACTGCAGATGCGCTTTTTCCCCTCATGTCTCTGATCAGTGAACCTTACATTTTAACCTAATTTTTGTGAATCTCATATTTCCCTTTAACCCTGTGCTATGAAAGATGAAAGAAAGAAATATATTGGAAGGCAGGAATTAAAAGGCAGCTGAGGAGGCGTTAGTGATCATGCTTTCCAGAATTAACTTCACAAGCTATCAGCATTGGCTCAAAGAATGGCTCAAAGAATGTTGATGTGTTATAATTGAAATACATAATTTTAGAAAATGAGTTACTCGATCATCAGCGCCAGTTTTCCACTGGAACACAGATGGTAGCAACATGTTTGCTATCACAATTAATATTGCACTTTGATAAGAACAAAAAATATAAATATAGCACCAAACATATATATAAACAATATAGCATAGAACTCACTAGTACAGCACGATTTAACCAAGAATTTGTTAAATAGTAGAAATAATGAGTTAAATTGTGTTTTAAAGAATATTTCATGGTGGAGATCTTTTTCTTTGCCTTGCATAAAAGGTTCAATTGATGATATTCATTAAAAGTTATCAGATCAAATAAAGTTAATTGGCTAAATATGGCATGTAAAAGTAATTTGACTCCAGTTATCAGTCGCTCAAAAAGTGCTCACACACACAAACGCAGCTGTATTGCTGAAAAAAAGATAACATGAAAAGGACATTAGAGAACATTAAGACATTAAGAATCCAGACTGAAAATATGTTGTCTGAAAACTACCAAAACAGACTTCTGTGACTCTTAACTGCATTGAATCAAATGCATGTCAATAAGAAATTTGCTAGCAGTAATTGTTGCCCTACATTAGTGAGAAGGTCCATTGTTACTGAAGCATAAAGCAATGCTCCAAACAAAGCATGACCACCTCATTAATCAAACAGAGAAATTTACATCTACAGATTGGATCATTATGGTCCAAAACAAGAAATATCAAGATTAGGTGATTTTCCAGCCTTCAGAGGTGGTAGCTCTGTCACTTTTATCTGAACCATGTCAGCTTCTATTGCTAATCTAACAGTGAGGGTTTTTTTTAAGGATTTTTACATATTTATCTCAGAAGACTTCATCCAATATGTCTGCTCTTTTTTATTTTCTTTCTTTCTTTTTTGACTATCACTCTCTGCTTTTTGCTGACACCCTTTGAAGTATTGAAGGGCAAAACAATGCCTGGCTGCTGACAATGAGTCAAATCCATCTCTGTAAAAATCAGTGGGCTGTAAAAGTAATGTGCCTCCGTAATGACGCAGATTGAGGAGATCCATCTGCAAATTAATCTCCTCCCCCTTAAAATATATGCAAGCACACAATGACGCATCTTTTCTACGTCATAAAGTTTGATTGTGACTGCAGTAATAGTAATATCTCACTGTGTCTCTGAAGCACACACAAAAATGTGTGTGAGGGACCTGTCACTTGAGGGAGGGAAATTAATTGACTTGCATTCATTCCTTTTGTTCCTTATTATTCTAACTTACTTCAAACTTCGTCCTGCCTTAACACAACCTCAGCCTACACATAATTCCTGGGCATGTTGCTACATTGCAAGAATATCCTTCTGTCGGCCAGCTGTGTCCTTTCTGTGTGAACTTGCAAGAATTGCTTTCATGTTTCCAACAGATGTTCTAGTTGTCTCCCTCAGTCTAAAGACAGCCATGTTGGATGAATGGGAAGCTCTGAATAACCCATGTGAATGTGAATGTGAATATTATTGGGCTTGTTATGAACCGGTTACCTTTCCAGGATGCTCTCCAGATATATAAAATTGATGGATGCTTCAAACCTAGACCACAAAACCAAGTCTAGCCTTAAAATAAATAGTTACCCATGTGGGGAATTTTTATTCCAACAAATCAATAAATGTACTAATATTTAACTATTCTTGTGGGGACATTGTACTGATTACATTAATTGTCTTAACTTAGTAATTTTAACCTCAATCCTAAAATGAAATATTATCAAAATAATTGATATACAGTACCTACTCAGGGACCAGAAATTAGTCCTTGTAGAGATTTGGCAAGCACAGGGTATTATATTGCATAATGGAGCACTACGCCTATGCCTAATGCCTGTCTTTAGCTATAATTTCCTTTGTTGTTGTCTCGTGTGTACTAGTACTACTAAAACACTGTGGCCATCTAAAGCCACCTTTCCAAATCCCAGCAGCATGGATTGTCCAATGGCAGCATAATTAGAAGCATTAATTAGGATTGAAAGCTACTTCCATAGTACACTTATTTGCTTTAATCACAGTATTCATAAATTCTGACCATACTTTCCATAATGCCACAAATGTAGAACACTCACATCTGTCGTTATAGTACATCTGTCTATCTATCACACATTATCACACAATGACAATGGGCAGACAGTTATTTACAAAAAATGTGGTGTAATGGTATTTTGTTTACATGATGATGTAACCTGCCTTATTGAATGAGAGAAGTTAATATTCAAAGCAGAACTACACGGTGTCGTTATTGTAATATAAGGACCCACAGCAACAACACAACAAAAACAAGTTGTCTAATGTGTAGGGAAGCTTTCTGCATTGATTCAGATATGAGAGTGAAAGCTACATGACCCTACAGAACACCAGGAGAAAAACTGTAATAAATAAGCATTTGCACATGGATATTCATTCTTGTTAGAAAGTCAAATGACTGTCAGTTAATTTATGGAGTTGAAATTGTTAATTACAGCTGTAAAGATACTGACAAACCAATTTAGCTGTAGTCCTAACTTGTTCTTCATTAGTTTTCTTAAAGTGTCGGAAACACAGATTTAAGAAAAAGCCATTTCTCTGGAAATTACCATCTTTACTCTGATCACACAGACACCACTTGTGTTTTTCAGCGACATGGATCATCTTGTTCATCTATGCAGCATTCAGCCTTCTCTTGTTTATGTTTCTATTTGACCGTACACTCAACATCTGCAATTGAAAGGTGTATTTTAGGGGACACCAGACAGCATTTATAAAGCATTTTCTGTCATTTTAACTGGTGAAAGTTTTGGGAATCATGGTCTGATGTATGGGCCACATCACCCAGGACAACAAAATCATTCACTATTCACTCTACAGACCTATAATGGGGAACTCCCAGTATGGTTAACAGATATACAGACATTCTTTCCATTCAAATAACGGATTATTGAGCAGGCTCACTGTTTGCGTTTGGAAAACTAAGGTTGACTTAGTGGTGTGGCCAAGGATCCACATCTGGATGGAGACTTTTTCCAGTGCTAAAACAGTGGGCTACTTGAATTTAAAATTAAAGAAAAAAGTTTAATGTCAGCAGAAGTGTGCATGAAATCACTAAACTGTCCTGTGCACCATACAAATACATGTTTGTATCATAGACCTGTGAAAGTAGAGTGTTTTTAACAGATAGTGCCTTTTCTTGAAAGTCAGTTTTTGTCAATAGGGAGATAGATACAGCAGAACGGAGGGGGATTCGGAGGAAGAGAGAGGAACCTGTTGATGCTGAAGCATGCATTTAGCTTCATGTTGCCAACTGTTTACTTATCACCAACATGCAGTCAGCAGGAGTGGCAATCCCAAAGATTAAATGAACAGCACATTTTTATTTTTTTAGAGTTGATTTATGCATTAGGAACATACATACAAACTTTAACAGTGCACTGTTATCTGTGACTGTTTTATTTATGCAGTATTGTACAAGGTTCCTCTTATGCATCTGAAATAATGCATGAATACATAAAAATGAAAGAAATGGTGTTCAGTTGTTGATAAGAGTGTTTATAACAAAGTAACATTTCAAACTGTGCAGACCAACTCAAACTTCACAGATTGCTTATAGTATTTATTCAGTCCAAGCTATTCATAAACTATTGCCCCAGAACCACCACAGAGTTATGTACACAGCTCCTGACTCACTTATTTGTAAAAATGATGTTTGAAAATCACCATCAAGAGGGGAAGGGGGTGTCTATGTGACTAAGAAGCAGAATTTTGTGTTACATTCCTTATGATAGCTGAAAGTGGGATGTTCTTTAGACAAATGACGAAAAAGATTGTAAATGTCGTAGATATCCACTTGATGTAACTAACTCAGACAGCTGAAGCCTCATATAAGCTGCAGATAAACTTTTAAATATTTTTTTTTACAGAATGACTGTGTGGATTTTGGCCCCAATCACTGAAAGCACATTTGAAGGAAACATAATTTAATAGCCAGTATGAACAGGAGGAATGATTACAGTGGGTAAAACCTCTTTCAGTGTTCATATGGGCACCAGACTGCTGTTTTAAGACTTGAATATTTACCTTCAATAGTGCCTCCAGCTGCCAAATAACCTGAATAGTTGAGTAGAAATACACCGAAGTAGCCTATCCTAAACTGAGGGTACAAATAAAAAGTGAAAACAGGCAAAAAAAACACTATCTGTTTGCTTTCCACCACCAGCCCAGTAAGCCCACAGGTTGTACCATACGGGTTGTTTTTTTTAACTTCCTAACAAATGGCCTTTTAATGTGTGCTATGAGATTCATCGCACGTCTTGGGTTTACGGAGGTGTCCCTGAACGCAACACAGTGGGCTGGGCGCTGTTGTGACTGAGGGAGCGTCTCTCCTCTCTCTCAGCTCCAGTCTGTATGTAGTTTTATCCTCAGCAGGTCAGGTCGACTATACGTCAAGGAAACCTCAGCTGCGTCTCGACTCACAGGGAAAACCTCCTTATTGTTGTTGCGCTCAAGTCTCAGACATGGACACTCAACTGCTACAGAAACGCGCACATTTCCACTGAGGATTTAAACTTACCTTGAATGAGTCTGACTCGGACAAAAGGAAACCTGCGGCCACAAGATCAGAGGACAGCTCCCGGAGCAATGTAAGGTCACAATATTACCGGTTAATCTCACCTTTTACGTTTCTAATAACCAAAATGTGTGTGTGTGTCTGTATTTTGTTCCTTCACACTCGTCCCTCTTTCTTCACAAGGAGATGCGGAATGTTTAGCCCACTTCAGTCAAACTGGCAGCTTGAGTGGTTTCACCCCTCATGTACTTTCCTCCCGGTGACATTTTCCCATCTAACCTCTATAAGTGACAGCACTGTTATAATAACGCTCTTCTTTGCATGGTCTATTGTCCAACAACTGCAGTGCGTTTTTTTAGTAACTTATCTGAAGGTGAGATGTGTTGTTTAAAAAAAAAAAAAAAATCTCATATTACTTGTTCTTGGTGCACTTGTCATGAAACTTGTCAGTATCAGAAAGTCATTAGAAATGGTAACTTAACGACACGTGTAATTCAACATTTGCCTTAAAAACATCTAAAACTGACTGCTGCTTCTGCTTCTGCTGCTGCTGCTGCTGATGATGATGATGAGGGGGGAAACAAGCTGTGGCGCGCCTCCTGAGCGCAGACTGGCAGGGCAGTGAGTCACACCAAGATGAATAGTTGGCGAGGTGAAGTCCTCTGGGAGGACAGAGCTTCCCTTGCATGTGGAAAATAGTTTCAAAATGGCCTAATCTAATTGTTTCCAAAGCAGATGAGGAAGCAGGACTCTGAAACATATGAATGGAGCATCACTGCTGGTCCTTTGTGAGGGTGTTGTCTTAAGATTTTGTTGGTGAATCAAAGGTGTTGACTTTGACCATATCAGCTTCATGAGATCTGTTTTTATAGCATAGCAATGCCTGCAGGCTGAGGTAATCAGACTTTTTTTGTAATCAATGTAAAAGATATCCTGAGCAGAGATTAGTCATCCTGTTCTGGACTCTTTTTCTTTCTTTTTTCCTCTCCCCTCACTGCTGTTTTGTCTCAACATGGTGATTGGTTGGAACATCTCATTGGCATGGGGCATTACAGTTCCGGGATCCTGCTTCTTTCAGTCATGCAAATTAGAATTAAGATGAAACCTTTTTATTACCACCTGGGGCTAAAGTTGACATTTCTGCCTGTGAGGTTAAAAAGGGTAAGGGTAAAGTAGAGAAGTAATTAATATGTGAAATGCTGAATGCAATAGCTTCAACATGCAGTATTTTGTTCACTGGTTTCAAGAAGAAACAGTTGAAAATGACTCCAGAAACCTCTTTCACTGGAGAAATGGCAACTTTTCAGTATAACTGATTTCAAACTTTAATGACCGGAGGTTACTGTCACTGAAGAATATGTTCAGTTATTGTTCTTTAAGCATTTACCAGTTCTGTTTTTTAAAGCGACACCAAAGTCCACCAAAATGTGCAGTTTTGAGTTTTTCAGTTAATCAGTTGTTCAAGGTAAAACAGAGACCTTTCTTTGTGGTGATAAAAACTCTGCTCGACAGTTCATTATGTCTCCCTGCTGCTACTGATGCTGTCAGACTCAGTCAGCTGGGTGAGTCTGGAAAGTGATTAGGTGTGTGGCATAATGTACATGAGATGCTGTTCAGAGTCTTCTTCACATGTTATTCTGACCTGCAGTCTTTGCTTGTGCAGGTGATGGTGCATTGCATCCAATTCATTGTGTTGTTTTGTTTATTTATGCATCATATCTGGCAGTTGGTTACTCTTTCCAGGGGATCATATGACATGTTGACAGACTGTTCTACATATTCACAAATTTCCGTTCACATTTAGAAACTGATTTGCAAATGATCACCTTTGTGCATGTACTGAACACACAGTTCCTGGTTTGAACCCCCACACTAAGCCATCCAGGAGCTGTGTACTGTGTTTGTTTTGGTCTAGCATATCAATGAATTAATAAGTGTTGCCGCTGGCTTGTTTGAAGTTGCTGTCACACTGTATCAATTAATTGCATCGGTGCTTTTGTTTGGGATAAAAATTCAAGCAACGGAAAGCTTTATTATGACATGCAGTATCAAAATAAAGAAAAAACCATCTTATTAATACTAGAGATGTTTGGGTTAGACATGGTTAAAATGCCCTAAGAGAATTGAAGGTTGGATTTCAAGTTGCAGAGAACACTAATTGGAAATATTTCTCACATATATCGTTGACCTCTAGAGAGCAGAGACATGTTCAAAATAAAAATGTAATTTCACTGCAATATCCTTTCCTTGTACTTCGTACTGTGTGGCAGAATCTTCTACTTTCATGAATGGACAGCTGTTGTAGATGATCTATCTACTGTTAGAGTGGGAGGTGCTCCGATCAGTGAGATCTGCATCTGAAATTGTCTGATTAATCCTTTGCTGTCTTCTTATGCCACTGCTGGGGGAAAAAATGCCTCTGTCATCTTTGTGTTTTGCATTTTTTATGAGGATATTTTTTAATTCAAGTGCTGCCCCTTAATGTGTTACCCCTATTTATTCCAATCACGACAGGGGCCGGGCCTTTCATTCCTGCTGGAGTCAAAATGTACTAACCTGTAGCACTGCTGCAAATCTGTCTTTTTAATCACCTCAAGCAAAACTTCCTCTGTTTCTTTTTTTTCTCTCCTCAGTGAGATTCACCTCAGGCAAAGCCCAGCTAGGCCATGCTCATGTTATGAACACAACAATGTAAGTATTGCAGTATACAGACCAATATACCCACTATAGATGAAGGTGATCTGTGTGAATGTGGGTGTCATTCAATCTCAAAACAGTAGTTTGAAATGAGTTGTACTGTATTTAGATTTGGGGAGATTAAATTACACTAACATTGTCCAGCATCCAAAGCATTGTGATTAGTTATGATCATAAAGTAACCAATTAACAACATAAATCGTATGATAAAGCATATGAAATCTCCAAATTGATGCAGATTAAAACTTAACTAAACATTGTTGAAAAGTTAAACTATATTAGACAATATTTATTTCAGTTGCACTTCATTGACTGTAGTTCAATGTACATGTAGATTCAACACAGTTTCCTGGGAATACTTCAAACTCAGACACTTTCACTCTCACTGCAATGTTAATGATAGGGTTTACAAGTGAGATGTCACTGGAGTAATGCCTTGTTGACTTACACCTACAACATACACTTGTTAATAACCTACTGGAGGTGTGGACAGCAGTAGACAAGACATTAATGTGAACTAGTGTCCGGTGTATTGTTTCAGAGTACTTCACAGGAAAAGCGCTGTGACAGATGAGTCATTGCAGAGAAGTTGGTAAACCAGTTCTTCAACTGTACTGTGGAACTGTGGTATATGGGCTATTGCTCACAGTGGCATACACACCCAAACCTCCCACTGTTTTCTCATCAGATTTGGATATGATAATTCAAATTGAATTTCTTCAAGTGTTGATTATTGTGATTCCTTTATAACATCTATAATCTGCAGAGTTAGACAAGTAGACACCTATTTACCAGCTAATTCAAAAGGCTGCTTCAAGTGTATTCTCCATAAAGACTGCATTATGTTTATATAGTAACCTTAAATCAACTACTGTACGACTTACCTTGATACCTGACTCATTCAAATTCTGTCTTTTTTGCACAGCTATTTTCATAGTATTCGTTTTCACTTCTTAATTCATGTCGTACCGTTGTGGTTTCTCTCTTCCAACCATCCATTATTGCTCATGTCCTCTTTCTCTCTCTACAGGGTTTGGTCTGTAATGTTGTCAGTCCTGATGCATATTTTCCTGGTGTCCCATGGTGAGTTTCACATCCAGTACAACATCTGTGACGTCTAAGTGTGTGTGTGTGCTGTTTTCCCCTCGATTGTTTTCTTTTTTTAAATAATAAATGTGAATATTATAATAATGTTATGCTCCAAACAATCCAACGTCACTGATCACATTATGGAATTATTAAGGCTTTAGTCCCAGTAGATAGAGTCTGACATTATGGTAACAGATAATAAATAACGTAATCATTTTGTGGAGAGACACAAAGTATACAGTGGTGACAGGAATGGTAGAGATGATGTTATAGCAGCTTACACAAGGAGCTAATTTTGCGCTTCTCTTGTATTATCTGCCATCATGTCAGTAAGTAATTTGAATGCACTGTAATAGATGTCAGCTTTGCATGCATGCAACACCCCGCTGACATTTGAACTTGTCTTTCAGCCATAGCAGTGTTTCTGCTGCTACCTCTGAATTAGATGATATAATTTTTGATAAAAAACAAAACATGTGTCAGTCATCATTATAGTTTATGTAGAAGGTTGTTTTAGCACTGCTTTTGCTATTTTAAATATCATAATCAGTTAATCTATAAATCAGTCTACGTTTTCTCTTATGCGGATGACACATCATTCTATGTCTTAGATTATCCCCAAAAAACCTGCAAACTTTTACTGATCTCAAATCAGAATTTAATGCCAAATATAAAGAAATAGTTCTTAACAAATCTAACCCATACCTTACAGATTGAACAGTTTGACTCTATTATTTTAATCTGTCAAAACACATCAATATGATTTACCAGTGTGAATGTCAGTCTTCTTAGATAGAGGTAGTATTTGTGTCCAGTCCTGAAATGCCTAATGGCTTTTCAGTTATTGGTAGTAATTCAGCTTTCAACTAGCATTTCATTCTGTGATCGCACTCAGCTATTGAAGAGGTGACAATGGTTATGATGTGTTAGTCCATATTATATCCCATGACATTGGACACATCAGTCTCATACCATTGTTGACATATGGCTCCTTGAGATGTATTGTGTTACAGATGACAGATTTCCCCTGTGTATGGCTTGTATGGTTAGAGCAGTCAAAATGAAAACTTCTCCTTTGAAAATAGAGTACATTATTTACTACCAACTGCCAAACCTACGTGATGACTTTCATGACCTTTCTCCAACTCTCTGTTTCAAAGCATGGGCGTTACATACTTCCTAATTCTAAATAAACAGGAAAAGCCGTTCATATTACAAAACCATTTGGGGAATAGAAACCAAAATGAAAAAATAAAGTTTAGAAATGTAAACTTAAATTTGCTACCATCAGTTCTGCTTTTTGTCCATTTACTTTCTGGAAATCTGATTACTGTAGAATTATCGAATTATGTTTAATTAATGATAAAATCTCTGAAAACTTGCTGGTACATTTTAAACAATTCAACTTAACCTCAGGCAAAAATATAGATTTGTACAAATAGATTTTTACATAAACAGAAAACCCTTCCATTGCTGTTATTCCTTTGCTCACATTGTATAAACATTGATTATGTTGTACACAGAAAAATAAATCATAAAGTTTTTGTGAATATATTCTGTAGTTCACATCAATGTGTTGAACCCGTGTTAACCCCCCTGCCTCTGTCCGAGCAGGTGCCCTGTGTTTGGAGCCCGAGGAGGTTGCCTCTCTTCAGGCAGGTGCTCTGAACCTCCCATGGCAGGATGAGCTGTGCTGTGATTCACCGTCAGCCCACCTCACTGTGAAGGTGGACGGTGTGCACGCACTGGAGACAAACCACTCTGAATCAAGCCTCCCACACTATGCTCACTGCAACTTCAGGAGCCTGACAGCCACATCACATCCTCACAAGCCCTCTGGTGGTAAATATCTTTTAATAAATGAATCATGTCTGTCAGTAGTGTTAAGTACACAACCACATATTTGCCGTTTTACATAATTGAAAAATGTTGATTAGCTTGTCATGGCTTGTCTGGATGTTTCTGTCTTGGTTACGTGTTTTAAACAAGAGTTAGCACGTAGGCAGTTATTTAATGCCCTCTTATTTTCATTTTCACTTACTGAAGTCATTTTATAAACCCATATAATATTAAACTCTGATCTGAGATAGGTTTTATAGGGGTTGATTGAGGTTTCATCTCAACCTTCCACAATCACAGAGTGTGAAATACCAAACTGAGGCCATCGAGATTAATGAACCAGACTATCTGGCATCTACTTACATGCATTGTGACACGTTGGCAAGTGTGTTTCCTTAACTTTAATCCAAGACCATGTTGATTTAAATATGGAGTGTGGGACTTTGATATATCAGTGACTGTCTGTTACAAGTTAAGCCCTTGCCAAACGAGTTCACACAATGCTGATTAGATAACTCTCTGTTTGATTGTGGTTATGATGAAAAGGCAAATGTTAATTTCCGGTCTTTGATAAGACTTGAACAATTGTTTCCAAAGTTGGATGCGTTACAACACCTTCTCACCACACCTAAACTCCTCACTGTTACTGTCTGTTTAGCTGTGTAGAGAGCACACTACTTTTAGAATTGTCTCTGAATGTTGGATTAGACATGCAGAATCATCCAGTATCAATGTAATTACCATGTTACTGACCTGACTTACACACTGTTACTGAAGCTCAGGGTTGCAATGATTTTAAGGAATCTAGTAGTTTTTGACCACGAGTGCTTTGATGAGTGGGCCCCTGTTTTATTTGTATCCTGTGTTATATTAGCAGGTGACATGATACACATTCCAGCTGGCAGTTTCACGCCATTTAAGGCTCAACTCCAGACAAAATGTACAATAAAAATAGTGCTCAGTACAGGACAAACATGAGTCTCTGTATGAGAGAACACAAACATATTTAACTGTGTATTTCAAAGGAAATCTTTAAGTGATATACCTGTCTAGCAGCAGGGTAGCTGATATGGCTCTTGCTCATCAGAACAAACAGCAGGAGTAAAATGGGAGAGCCTCACGATTCTGTCTGCAATGCCGTCACTTGTCACTGATAGAGACGCCCCCAAAGATCAGCATGACAGGCTCATTACACTTTAATGACTTTTCATTAGGCATCCCTCCTTGCCTCCTGTCAGGGTGGGTGACCATGAGAGTCTTCTGCTTTGATCATTTCACAAGACGTTCTGACTCATGAGGATTCCCTTTTCCTTCAGTCAGCACAATAGAATCAAACTAGATGTTATTACTTCTACTTATCTAGGAAATGGTTCAGCACCAGTTTAAACTGTCCAACTGTGGGCTGGTTAACGTGAGTCACAATCATAAAATGCTCTCTTGATATTGTCGGTGTGGAGGTGAAGATGGAGGTGAGGCAATATTCAGGCGTGAGGGAGGTGAGGAAGATTTGTTTGTTTGCATCGATCTGGGAGGCACAGTGACGCATCCAAATCAATGGTGATTAGCTAAACCCCTTCCAGCTTCAGGTCTAGGCGGTGGTAATTAAACAGTGATGTTAGGTGCTTATGCTGTGCTTTCTCATTGTGTTATGAGGCCTTTTGATTGTCAGGAGTGTGTTTCATCTTCTGTTACACACAATCCAAGATCCACAGAGATTCTAAATTTTAATTTCATAATTTTTCATTGTCATTTTACTTTCCAGATTTGTTGTTACTTTTAGCAACAAAAACATCTCAAAGACCAGAGTGGATTAACAAATGCCTTGAACATAGAAATACATTTTTATAGATATGAGGAGCTCTGGCCACGTCAGGTCCTAGGTAATGACCTACAGTAGAGTCTATAATACGCAGAAATATTTTATATAAATACTAGCCATTTGTTCTCATATAATCTGCAATATATATGTTGTGTATGTGACATTAACTGGTAGGTGTGGTTGTAAATTTTGTAATGTATTTGTAAATGTAATTTTATATCAGAACTATACTGGCATCTAAGTGTAAATTATTTCAGCTTAAGAAAAAAAGAAATAATAACTTATTTGACCTAAAATGGATGAATCTAAGACTTAAAATCCTCTTTTTTACCTCCATGACTAAGTTGGTAGGAAACTTGGACTGTCACCATACTGACAAATAATAATTCTCTCTGTTTATAAAAGCAGAGGATTAGTTCTCAGAATATTAAGCCAGACTGCTTTCTCGGAAGCCTTTATCAGATAATGACAGTTAACTGGTGGAGATGGCACTGTTGGTGCTACTAACATCCAAATTTAATTTCTTGTCAGGCACCTGTTTGGACATGCTGTGCAGAATTGATGAAAAGTGGGAGAGTTTGACTTGTGATCTTCAGTCTCACGACCCGCCTTCAGACACAATGAATACTGCTCTTATGGCAATTAGCTTACAGCATCTGCTGTGAGTATGAAGCTGCACACACTTATTGTTTAATTCCTGTCCTGCTGCTTCTCCACTGTGTGTGTGTGTGTGTGTGTGTCTATGTGTGTGAAGCTTACCCAACGGCGCAGCGGGAGGTTAAGCATGTCTGTTTGCTTTGATTAGTAGAGGGGAAGCTATGTGATATCACACTGACTCCAGGCTCTTATTGTGGTTGGGATAAAGAGACCAATTCTCAATTGGTCTATAGCACATTTAGCAAGACACAGAGGGCAAAGTAAAGCTGTTGTGCAGTCAAGGTTCTGAAAAGTTTGTTTCCAAAGTCAAAATATGACAAAACACCACAAGGTCCATTCATTAGCTTTTCTGGAGTTTTTGATCATGTCACAAATATTCACATTTGAGAAGCTGGAATCAGAGAATTAATGTCTTCTTAAAAAATACTTAAAATAACAAACTAATTATGGTGATTAGTTTTCTGTTGATCAACTTATTAATCGACTGATCGATCCAGCTGCAGTATCACACAATCTTCATTAGCAGGTGTAGTTACTAAGTTGTCCTGGATTTGTAGATGTTTTTATGTCTGTTTTTTTCTGTGCACTTGAAGGTCTTCTCCTCTATGCTGCTGAAGATCATTTGATATGATCAAAAGGAGATTAAATGTGATAGACGTCTGCCTAATTGATTTTAAATGGTCTTATTTTGTTTGCATGTTTGTTTACATCTTTTTTGCTACTTTCTAGATGTTCAGTGATGCTTAGTTTTCATTATATTACATTCACTAAGGAAACAGAGTGACCAAAGTAGTTTTTGTCTTCATTTCTAGCTCCAAGAAAAAGGGCTCAGAGGTGAATTATGGGAATGACGCATCTTATAACCCTGTCGTCTGTGAAGCAGAGGATTCCTTCATGTGCTCACTCCCACTTGACACTACGACAAGCTTTGTTACCATGGTGACTGTCAGCATCGCTGAAGCTGTAGCTCCGCCAATTCTGCTCAGAGTTCCTGCCCGACCTGGTAAGAGAGGGATTTCTTTCTTTTTCACTCTTTGTTTGTTTTGTATTACAGTTATATGTTGCAGTTTGTCTGAGTTTAAAATGATCCATAACTTCTTAGTCCACCTCAGTTAAAACAACTAATAAACTAAAGTCTCTCAGCCAAAATTGAATCAACATTCAGCATGCAGTCATACACGCAGAAATCTGCCCCAGAGAAGGAAGCTTCCTGTTTTCTTTAGGAAAAAAGTACTTTACTGTGGTCATTGCTGAGATGCATAATGGCATGACCTGATGACATTCTGCTGCACTTTTCCAAAGGAAAGGAAGACTTACAACTTACAACTTTAGATAGTGTGCTTATAAGAGGTTTATTAATCTTTACTACTATGATTTAAAATGAGGCATATTTTATAAGATGTATCTAACGGCTGTATTGATAAATTAATTAAATATCTGTTGGAACAAGACTTCAATAATTTGTTACAACTGACAATAGCAATTACAGCTTACACGCAAACTCCATGAAATATGCCTTCAGAGAAAGTACAACCCATTTCGCAATAAGTTAGTAACTAACATACAGTTAGACTTGCCCTACCTCTGGGAAACTCCACCTTTCTCTGTCCTACAGCATAAATCTGTGGTGCATTTTTGTCAGTAGTTTTTTTTTATTTGTATTTTTGAGGAACCATCTTTCTGAGCTTGCCTCATTTATTTGTGCTTCATTAAATCATTTCGTACATTTCTTACAATGCAATCCCTATGATACCATTTAGCAATAAGAGCGAGGAATGCAAACTCGACTGCAGTCAACTGTCCAAGTGCAGTACAGTAAGCCATTAGTCCAGCAAGTTCCTGGCATTCACTTTTGTACAGAGTAACCAAATTACTGGCATTATAGCATCAAGAATAAAACAGCCATGTGTGAAGAGGATACAGCACTACTTAATGTCTAAAAAAAACCCAACCACCACAGCAATGCATCCTGACAGATAAGGTGAAGGAGTTTCATTCGGGTGTGATTGGCAGACGTGACTGGAATACAGCTGAGAGCAGCTGAGCCATGGCCTTCTCTATGTGTGGGTGATTTCGGGCTGTGAGATCTCTGCAGTGATAGACAAGGACTTTCCATGCTGTGTTTGTTCAACTAGACCTCTTTGGTTAAACTGACAGAGCATAACAGAAACTGAGCAGTAGCCTCATGTTGTCCAGGTTGGACATTTGTTCACTCTGTACATTTACCCTTTTGCTCCTGTTTTAGTTCAGTACAGCGTTAATAACACAGCTTTTGTCCCTCTGAGTGCTCTAGAAAAAAAAGTCCAATAATGTTTTCTTCCAACCTTTAGATGATGATTGCCTTGATGATATCTGATGAGAGCCAAGTATTTAACCTTTCAGAAGCAAATAAAAAAAGGATTTTTCTTTTTTTTTAATCTGGATGTCAGAGACTAAGCAGTCTGGAAAATAAATAGTAAAGTAGTTACTCATGATGTTGAGTAATCTCCTCGCTCCCCGTAGGCATATTTGTGGTTAAATGAGAATCAATTATCTCTGACTGTATTTGTCATACATGAGTTGTGTACTGGGATATATTTGCCTGTCTCACTTCAATTAATGTGAAACAGTAATTTAGTCTTAATATCAGGCTCAATACACTGTAACGATAATTAATTAAAAAAGTACATTTCCTAGTTGCACAGTTTGATTCAAAATGGATTCATTGATATCCAAGTACATAAACTTCATATGTATGTAAAGATCCAAAGGTGAAGGGGATTTCTTGTTTGTGCCAAGCAGAGAAATGCCATTATGTGCTGTCTGTATTCTTCATTAAGTCTATACTCAAGTTGTGATTGATTCATTTATTTAATAATCCTGATTATTTGGTAACTCTGGCATGAGGACTAGAACAGTATTGATCATCATCGCATGAAGAAAAGTTTAATTACATCAAATGCCACCTTTGGATGTACAGTACAGTTGCGTCATTTTCTCAGAGACAGTAAATGACTAGCCCTATATATGCTATAAACAAATTAACAATTGACCTTAAGGCCACACAACAGATTCTCAAAATCCCTAACAGGTAGAAACTAATAGTACTTTTATAAGCCAGAGGGAGGAACTTAATCTTCTAATTTTACTTCCTGTTATTGTAATGATCTGTAGGATTTAGTAACCCTTGATAATGCTGTCGGATATTAATGTGGTATTAAAGTGGCTTCATGATTGTGAATAATTTGTGTATTGATTCTGCTGTGGAACATACTGTATACATGATATTCTCTCTGTTTAATACTACAGTGAAACCCAGTCCTCCGGTCAACCTTTCACATATGCAGACTATTGAGGCAGAACTGATTTTACACTGGGATGACCCAGAAGACATTGATTCTGGTCTGCTGAGATATGAGGTCCGATACTCTTCTAACACCAATCATCCAGCCTGGCAGGTAAATACTAACTTGTGCTACACTAAGCAGAGATAAAATACCATATAGACTAAGAGGCACCTTGTAAGAGTTTGCCACTGCACTCACTGGCAGTCATGTGCTCTGACATTTCCTGTAGGTTTCCTTTAGGTTAGGCTTGTTTTTACTTTATCTTGAAACTAAAAGGTCACATTTGTTATTCTCTATTCATTTTTAGCATGAATACTGTAGGTGCCACAGTGCTTTGATTTGGTCCTAAACAGTGATTATTATCTGTGATTTTCAAGAATATTCCATTCAGATGCAAATGATATTACAAAAGCAGAAGGGAAAGTACCAAAAATATGTCTTCTACAGTAGGCCAATTATGACGGACAAGAATTTGTGTCAATTAGTTGTTTGTGAAGCATACAGTATGTGCAGAAAGATTACAGCAGTTTGTGGAGTAAATACTGTATAACGCTTCTATTTTAAAGTGCATGAAAACAAAAAACCACAGGATCTTATACAAGTTATGCGGGTCACACATTGACTGCCTGTATTTGCTTTTCACTGCAGCAGCACTGCTTGCACACAGAACACATTTCCACGGTCATGATCAGGTGCTTATTTAGTATGACTTGCTTGCTTGCAGCAACTGTTTTAATTGCCTCATAGAGTGCTGTTAGAATTCAACAGTGCTCACAGTGTTCAGATGCTGTATGATTCATTTAGAAGTGAGACTCCTATGAATAAAGCATGTTTTCAGTTATTCTCTTTAGATCTTTTTAATAGCTTGGGTGTTAAGAAGAAGTATTGTTTGCTATACATTTGATACTTCTTAAATTTAGAGTGATAATTTAAGGAAACAACCTTAATTTGTTTTTAATATGTGGTATTCATACTAGTAGAAAAAAGAGGGATTATCTACTATTACACTGCTTTGAAAGAGTTTCCCAGATAATGTATTCCTTTAGTTTTTTACTGGAAAGCACAAAGAACCTGTCAGATATATTCATACACACATACCCTCCAGTCAGTCAGATTTTGTGTTAAGGTAGTAATTACACTTGATGACGCAACAAGCAATGACAGATTTTGAGTCAATCATCACTCTATTAGAACATGCCCATCTTTGCTCAGATGAGTTTGTGTAAATGTTTGTTCATTCCCTCCCTGCTGTCGTCAGGTGGTTTCTGTACCCGCAGAGCCCAGGATGCTGCTGGATTTGAAGCCCAGACTGAACTACACTATCCAGGTTCGCTGCTCCGGCTTGGATGAACCCCCACTGTGGAGTGACTGGAGTGAACCCTACCACATTTACCTGGACAGTAAGGAGCATTCTCTTTCAACTGCTCAGACTGAAATAGATACGGACTGGAATAAAATAGAGTAACACAAAAGACACCCAAAAGTGGAAGTTTTTGCTTTTTATTATTTTGGTTCTTTTCCTCATACACCTTTGACAGAAATCACTTAGTAATTGTGTTATTTAATTCAATATTTTGATTATATTAAGTCTGCCTTAAATATTGCAAGTTGGTTCCTCTGTTTTCTTATTGAGATTGATTGATTTTGTTATCTAAATGAAATGTAATCAATGGTAAATACAGAAATGCAGCTAACTTTACTTATTTTCTTTTCATTTTTGTTGTACAAAATATGGTTGGGCCAGAACTAAAAAGAAGACAGACAGTGAGTTGTGTTGTCTCAGAACTAACAGCTGAGCTGAGCAGCAATTGAAAGATTGGATTATCATAAAATTAAGGAACAAAATTATACAATTTCACCTTTTCACTGGCTAACATCCAAAGTCAGTCTTCCTGACTGCAATTCAAATCTTGTGTTTTGAGAGATCCTGTAGAAAAGAACTCATCATTGACTGCGGCGGGTCCAAGAACTAACCTCAATTATCTCAGGTAGATTTATGTCAGTGCTCAACTATTGAAAACGAGGCAAGCTCATTAGCCTGAGCCATTAATGAAGAGCTCATTTTGGTGTGGTCACAACAATAGACTCTGATTCAGAGGTTGGTCTCAAGCTTAGTTACCAGCTATTAATCATACAGTATGACACAATGGCATTAAAAAAGGAGATAGTCACAGGCTGTATAACAGGTTATAGAGGGGATCATGAAGCAGGCATCCAGGTGCAGTACTCTAGTTTTTTAAAAGGATGAAACTGAGAACAGAGAAATGAGATTTGTTGGCACTTCACGATCCTTTTTAAATGCAATCAGAGACTGCAGGTTGGTTGTTAGTCAGATCATTCACGATAGAATGATAGAAGTGTGTGTGTGTGTGTGTGTGTCTGTAAGGACGTGATTTTGTCAAGTTAGTGTAGTTGTTAAAAGTTTGGGAGAGTCAGCAACTTGTGAGTCATCACATTGAAACAACACACAGAAACCTTCCTGTATTACCAGTGGTGGCAGGAAGTCTTCCAAAAACAGCAGAGTGAATTCATTGAAATACTTGGGGAAGGTAAAATAAATACTCTAGGGAAGGTTTAGTAGTATATAAAAAAAACTAACCCTAACTCAACAACTTGTAATGCAAGAACCCATGTACAAACAAACAACAAACTATAACTTTCCACAGAAGTACCACAAAGCATGAACAGTAATCATGATCATGAAAAGGCCTTTCACAGGCTTTTTTATTTATATTAAAAGTTGTGTTTTGTTGAGCTCTTTCCTTTTGCTGATGAGTCACAGTCCTTGCATGACTGAAGGTGTTTGTCTGTGGTTAGATAACCCTCATACTCAGTCCATGTCAGACCATGTGACACATAATGGATTTTAAGAAAGGTTTCTTTTTTTTTCTTTTCTAAAATTTATAATTGAAACTGTGAATGAATGAGAATGACTCAAATGTTTGTTTGATAGAAGGTTTTTGTTTTATTCTCCTTTTTTATGTTCATGAAGCTTTTTGTGTTTTGTGACTCCCTTTCTGGAAGGTACATTGACAGAAAAATACTGCAAAAAGATTTATATTATAATCAAATCATATCCTGATGTTTTTTGTGTATGTTCAGCGGTGAGCTACATCCCTGAGAAAGTGGTGGCGCGCCCGGGAGAGAACGTAACAGTTTATTGTGTATTCAACGACCACAGCATCAATGCCAGCACGGCCATGTGGATGCTCAACTTCCAACAGCCGCTTCATCGCAGCCAGTACCACCCAGTCAACCAGTGGGTAAGAAAAAACTCTTCTTCCAGGGCTTTGCTCTGTTTCTTAGTGTGTTTCTGGGAACATTACCAAAAAGTTAAGTGACTTCCCTGTGTATTTTTAGAAAAGTTCAGTCTGTGTAAATATGTTTATAGATCTGACTTTCTGTTCCCCGAACCAGGTCAGCCAGATCACAGTGCGCCCTTCAGAGACTCGAATGTATGACCTGCTGCAGTGCACGCAGGAGTGGACCATCCCCTACAGCCAGATCTATGTAGAAGGTGAGCTTTGCATATACAGTAACTACAGTTGTTACATGTCCAGTTATTTACAGCTTAAGAAATGTATGATCTGTTTTTAGTGTGTATTTAACTTCTGATGTTTTGAAATTGCTCAAAGTCCATGTTGCTTTTGTGACTGTGTCCACTGCAGTGGACAATGACAGGAAAGAAAGTGGAGTCATGTGATAGCAAAAAAATGTGAACCATTATAATCTCAGTTCACTGAGGTCAACTCAGGGGAAGTTTATTTTTATTTTCCCTGAAAGTGTTTCTTACTGTGATCTTCAGGAGCATCCATTGATATAAAATGTGAAACCAACGGTGATATTGATGCTATGGACTGCAGCTGGAAGAACACACAGTGGACTAAACCCAAATTCCTATCCAGGTAAAGTAGGGTTAATATACAGTAGCTATTTCCTTTGATAATGTGCATTTTTACTGAAAGCTCAAATCAACACCGGGTAATGAGAGAGAAAATCTAGAAGCTATTTATTATTATTATTTATTTATTATTATTATTACTGAATACAGTCTGCCAGACAACACTGGTACAATCATTGCACACAATCAGGAAATACTTGTCCTTAATCGTGTGAAGTGATGCCTGGAGGTTTCTTTGAGTGGTTAACTTCATGTCAATGAGTTCAGTTACAGTTCTCATAATTACAAGGATGTTGTGTCTGGACATGCTTAATAGCTCTTGTGCAGCACCAGAAATGACTTTCTTTTCTTCAGTTCTCCATCTGTTAAAACATAAAAGGATTAATACATTTTGGGGGTTTTCAACTACTGTAAAAAAAAAAAAAAAAAACTATTTAAAGGGAAATTTTCATCTGCAATGAGGAACATTTCTTGTGTGTTCACTTTTGGTTTGTCCTATAATCATAACTTACAGTAATGTTGGCAAAAAATACTGGTACACATCTGCTGCACTTCTCTGGCATGAAAACTGTGCTGATCAGATTGTATTAAGTGGAGAAAAAAGGAAGTGAAATTACATGAGACTATTTTTTCACTGCAGGTGGGCTGATCTGCCATGTGATGTAATGGAGGAAAGGGAGAGAGCAGGTGAGAGTGTGGGAGAGATGGGACCTGTTTGCCTCTCTCAGAAATCCTGTACCATCCAGCCCCTGAGGATGAACTGCTACAAGTTGTGGCTGGAGGTGCCATCCCGTCTGGGCCCTATCTGGTCCAAACCTGTCTACCTGTCACCCATAGATCATGGTGAGTAAGAGTAATTTTCAAAATGGAAAGAAACAGTGATTACCTTGTATTTAGCAATGCTCATATCAATCTCATAAGATGAGAAGAAACGCAAGTTTTTTTGTTTCCACGGTAGTGTTTGTCCATTATCCAGCATTGTTTTTTATCAGATCTTTTATAACAGCTGTCATACTTTCACACAACAAACCTATAATACTGAGGTTTATGAAATTGGTTGAGACTGACATGGTCTAATGCCCTGCTGTTCCACCTGCAGTGAAACCACACACACCGACTAATGTGAGGGCAGTGAGCCGGAGCATCGGGGTCCTGACGATCACATGGGAACCACCTTCTCTGCCAGTTGAGGGGCTCCAGTGTCAGTTTCGTCTCCACTCACTGTCCACTGTCAGAGCTCAGCCAGAGTGGAAGGTGAGATTTTCTGTTTGATTATTAGTTTTGCTAAGCAGTACTATAGATGGTATTTGGCTGACCCTATTATAGGAGGTAAATTGAAGAAAACTGTAACCTCAATTTGATTGGAGATATTATAAAGTTACCAAATGATAGATTGCCACAGAGCACTTTCAATTCACTACTGTTCAGTATTGTATTATTGTTAAAAAAGACAAGGTTCACATTAAAGTATCTTTGGTCTACCAAGAACAATAGAAACCAATATATAGGAGGTCACACAGGTCTGGGACTCAGCTGGTTCAGCTAATTATCTGTCATATCTACTTAAATGATACTGGTTGCTTTGACATAGCATCATCTGGTCAGTTTGACATAAGCTGATACAAGCTGGTTCCTGTCTTCTGATTAAAACATTATTTTGGAAATTGGATGGACACTATTTATAGCTTGTTTTTGCCAAAATTCACTCAAAATGATGATAAGGATGAGGAAACCATTTCCTATTGTTGCACCAGTTAAGTAGATAGATAGATGAACCAGATGTGTACTCCACTCCAAGATATTGGAGGTGGTTTTATTTTTTTGAAATGGGCCTTAAGTAACTGACTGAGAAAAATGTCATGCCTGCAGGTTCATAATCCAGTGCGGGTGCAATGGGCGGAGGTTGCGGTTCCAGATATGTGCCGTGTGTATGTGGTGCAAGTGCGCTGCATGCACACCAACGGCACCGGCTACTGGAGCGACTGGAGTGACTCCATTTACTCTACGCCACAAAATAGCAGAGGTGAAACACCATGAATATCACTCCTGAAGAAAATTTCAAATCACACAAACCTTTTAAAGTAATGACAGCTCACAGTGTGTCTGAGATGCAGCTTGATGCCTCATGTAACCTTTTAAATCACATGTGACCTTCTGACTTTAGTGCTAATGGAAAATGGCACACACGATGCACATGATGCACATCATACCATCACCCCCACCACTAATACAGAGGTGAAAGCTGTCATGTGATGTTATTGTTGGTCTCCTTCTCAGCTCCTGATCGTGGCCCTGATTTCTGGAGAGTTCTACAGGATGATCCATACAGAAACCAAACTAATGTTACTCTGCTATTTCAGGTACAGAACTCACAATATAAACATATTTAGGCGTATAAGTAAAATATATTAAAAAAATGATTTTAGGCTGCCAACTCACACCTGGCCAGGGACAACAGATGAAAACTAGCCTTTGGGCTAATTCTGGCATATTTACAGACATGTTTATTAATATGCACTGTCCCTGACAAATAAACCAATAAAATAAAAATAAATGTGTTGATCTGTTTTTTTCCAGCCTCTCCTGACATCAGGGCACTCCTACTGTGTGGATGGATTTATAGTCCAGCACCAGTCCTCAAGTGGCACTGTGATAAGGGAGCGGATCGAGCTGGTGTCCTCCTACAGCTTTGAGTGGAACCAGGAGGTCCAAACTGTCACCGTGGAAGCCTACAATAGTCTGGGGAGCTCGGCTAACAACATCAATATGACACTGGGGAGACAGCCCAAACGTGAGTGAGCATCAACTTTGATAAACAGTTATTTTGTTATTCACACAAGATAGTAAAGTTGTTGATATTCTGTATTCTTGTCACTGTGGCCTGGATTTGTTCATGAGGATCAGTGAAGACCCACATTATCATTTTTACATTGGTGCTGAAGGACAAATCCATAAACAAACTCTCAATGCAAAAGTTAGAACGATATTTGCAATAATCCAGCATCACACCAGCATGAAAGCTGAAGGCTGACGGAGACAATGAAAGCACACCATCAGAAAATGAATCAACAATTTCAAAATGTTTTCTGCCTCCCTCCTTTCATACAAGTTGAATACCTTTGAGTTTTGGACCGTTGGTTAGAATTTCAAGAAATCACCTTGGCCATTTTTCACTATTTTAGGATATTTTATTGAGTAAATGACTTTTTTCTTGGGAGGAAGGGAAGATGAATAACCGATAATCAATAATGAAACTACACTTAGTTGACATACTCAAAAAGAAAGATGTTTTTTGTTTTGTTACTTCAGTTTGATGTTTGAGCTTCATTGTGCAGAATGGTGTATGTGCAGAATTTGACACTACAAGGTTATTTTCACATTGATCCGCTGAAGTCTCTCTGTGCTCTTCTGCAATCTGAGTTGAAGGTGTGTCTTCACAGTGAAATAGGAGGCATTATGTATCCAAAAGTTACTCTTTTGAAATGAAAAATCTTTGCATATTCATGACTTCTGTATTTTTAATATGAAGGGAGAGGAAACCACAAATCATTATTCAAAACAGAGCACTTTTTATTTATTAAAACATGTCTGGAGGGGATCTTTAATGAAGATTAATTGGCGGAAAAAACTCACATTAAACACAAATATGAACATACAATTTCTAATATGTACATATACAAGAATTCATCACAGAAACACGCCTAAATGGTACTTTAAAACAATCCAGAAGCTGCTTAAAACCATAAAAATACCTGAGACCAATCCAGAAAACATAGCAAGATCTGAGCAGCCAGAAGAGAGAGCAGACAGTTCCCGCAACAGTGATTTGAATTCTGTAACATGCTGCCATGTTCCAGTAAAGACTTGAAAACGGTAGCTGAGATCAGAAGGCTTTGTTGCCTTGTGAAAAAAAACTAAACTCAAATCTCATCAGCATCACTGTCAGATTCATGGTCAGTGCTTTCATTCAAACCATGTATGCACATTGAAAGAGAAGGTGTTTATACCTGTTCATTCTGGGCAAACGACATGAAAACAGACAAATGAGTGGCTCCAGTAGTGTTGTTTATCAGTTTGGTGTGCGAGTGGGAGCCAAAAAAAAGTGAACTGACTTCAACATTTTTTTCAGTTTTTGTTTTTTAATTTCTTCCCAGAAATATATCAGTTTCTGTTTTTGAGGTTGTTGGAGCCGAGACCATTTCATTCATTATACCTGTTTTTACCATTAAAACAGTTGCTATTTTTCTCATTAATTTTCCAATATGGTCAGTCTTCTCTGTCTGTGCCTTACTCAGAAACAGACAGAAAAATGTACTGCATTATCTTTCATCCATTATCTTTAGTGAATCAGCATTTTAACAGAAGTAACAAGGTTCAGTCTTTTAATGACAGTACTCTCTGTGTAATACGGTGAGATGTTTTTGTGAAACAGTTGTATGTCTCTCTCTGTCCCATCACTTTATAATTCAGCATTTTCATTAAACTACTAACTGGCAGAATCAAATAGGTTTTCCATGAAGATAGACAGTTTCTATCATTTGTTTCTGTTGCAGTCTAAATGAGCCAGACAACTGTTATGATTCACATCATTTTTATACACAACAAACCTGTTAATGACCCCGTGTGACATGTCAATAAACATCTGCTCATTTATTCAGCTTTTTGTTTGGTTTATATGTGAAAATCATGCTATTTTAAGTGGATATATTCAGATTTGATATCAACAGCTTTTAGCTCAGTGTTGTTGTTTTCTGGCTCGCAACCTCACTTTTTTGATTTAATCTGATCACTCTCTAAGGGGTTGTTTATGTCTGCAGCAGGAAGCTGTTTTTTTCTTTTTTCAGCAAAAAAATAACTCTAATAAACCCGACTGTAGACTATGTGCCTAGCAATAAACAGCAGACAGAATAACTGAGGAACATAGAGGGCATCAATTTAGCAGGTAAAGAACCAGATATTCCCTCAGAAGTTTTTCAAATAATAGACATGGGGGCTTTAACTGTAGAAATTAACTATACATTTGTTGTGATGAACAAGTCATATGTTAACTATCCCTTGTTCAGCTATAATAGCGAACATCAAATTCAGGGTACAAGGAGTGACTTAGCCAACTTTGACCCTAATTAGCCTGACTTATACCATAGCCTGGGTGAAAACTCTATTCTGACTGGTTGCAAGGTGGACACCTACTAAGTAGTTCCAGTGAAACTGTCCATTCACCATTCTAAATAAATGCGTTGGCCAAAATGAGTAACCACAGCAACAGTGATGCAGTCAAAGCCTAGGTATAATTTATTGCAAGGTTAACAACCTAACATCCAATCACAACAATGAGTGACTTCAACATTTCTTTTTAACTTATTTAGAAAGTATGACAACTCTGATGATTGAGATGCAGCTGAAGAAAGAGAAATTGAAAAGAAAAGGGAGAAACAACACAAGTAGTAAACACTGGGAGAATGACATGGCTGGATAGCTAGCTAGTCTTACTGTTAAATGTACTGTCAAATTATATTTACTGTTTGTAGTGTAACTATACTGAATACACTCTTTTCTTTCTTGTGTGTACTTCAGGCCGCTCTGTGCGTGCGTTCCGTGCGCTGGTTATCAACAGCACCTGTGTGTCTCTGTCCTGGAGCCTGCTAGACAACAGCTCTGTCCCTCTATTCATGGTGGTCCAGTGGTTGCCACAGAGGCAACAGGACCCTCATCATCACAAAGGCCTGAGTGGAGAACCATGGGTCAGAGTGCCTTACACTGATCGTCCTGTCTATTTAAGAGGTAACATGTTCCTCGTATTTCATTTCTCAGTGTATCTATTAACAGAGTGATTCTGTGAAAGAGTGAGTTGTCTCAGCCAACATAACCTCTAACTTGACTATAATTTCAGGTGATTTCTTTGGCTCTGAGGAGTATGGGTTCTATCTGTATCCTGTGTTTGTTGAAGGAGAAGGGGAGCCAGCATACACTACAGGTATGCATAATATGCACTGGTTTTCAGGCTGTAAGGCTTTAAGCATTTGCAAGAATGGCCCTTAGATTTTATAGTTCACCATTATTCAAGGGCTTGATGTGGATTTTCCACCTGTTACAGCCACCAGAGGAGACCCTGCAGCCTACATGATGCTGATGATCATCTCCTTCCTCTCCATCGTCCTGTTTGTCACCCTGGTCCTCTCCCAAAACCAGTAAGAGCTCCTGATTGGTGTACAGACTCTATTTTTACAATGGCATATTTACAGGCAATAAACACTAAGAAATAATTAATAATAATTTTGTATACAGATTTTTGTTTGTATTATGAGCAGTCACAAAATCACCATGTAAAGCTGTTGATATTAAATGAGTTTTAGGAACTTTCAGTACAACAGTAATAAAGTTGTCATATGAAGAATACATTACTTTCTGACATACAGGTGTTGCAGGTTTTTAATATTTAATCTTATTCTTGGTAGAATTTATATAGCATCAGTGTGTACCACATGTAGTTTTTGCTCTTGACAACTGAAAGAAATGATGAATTGCATTAATCTCTGGGGAGCAGTCTAATTTAGGCAGCAGAGACACTGACCATGAAAAATTGGTGTGACGGGTTTAACAGGTCATAAGGGTGTACATACACTTGATGTTTAGCTGATGGGAGGTGGAGAAATTTGAATATATAGAGAGAGGAAGAAAGAAATAGTGTTAGACAGAGAGATACAACCTAACCTATCTGCTGCATTTTGTTTACAGGATGAAAAAGTTTATGTGGAAGGATGTGCCCAACCCAAACAAATGCTCCTGGGCTAAAGGACTGGACTTCAAAAAGGTACAAATAAAAAAAAGCGACTAAAGAGATTTATTTCTTCACACACAAATTCCTATTAGATGTAATTCATTTGCATGATTCTGTACAGGATTGTAACAATCCTGTACAAAAGGTCTAGGGTAATTTAACACAATTAAGTTTTATCTTTTTTTTATCATAGGATTTATGCTACAGATTGATTAACAGTAGTTACTTAGA
This sequence comes from Scomber japonicus, assembly GCF_027409825.1. Classification (NCBI taxonomy): domain Eukaryota; kingdom Metazoa; phylum Chordata; class Actinopteri; order Scombriformes; family Scombridae; genus Scomber; species Scomber japonicus. The sequence continues at coordinate 25,207,585 of NC_070584.1, read as the reverse complement.
TACTGCAGTGCTTTGTCCTAAATGCCAATATCAACTTCAACTTCAACCTTATTTATATAGCACTTTAAAACAACAACAGCTAAAACAAAGTGCTGTACATAAATAGAATCAACTAGCTCACAATGACTAAGCGAACATGCTGATGTTGATGATGAGTAACCAAAGTATTGGAGAAATTACAAAAACGTAAGGGATCACTAAATTGAATGGCAATCCAGCCAATAGTTACTGAGACCAAACTGTTGTTTAGACCAAATGGTGGCACAACATACTGGTTATTTGAACCATTAAAATGATCTTTTAGGACTCAATGGCTACACATTTACGCTGTAACATGTAGGCTATTAAGTAGGCAATGCTACCCCTAGGGAGTAAAGTATTAACAGAAAACACGCAGTTCATCCTTCCCTCTTAAAAATATTCCATTGCAACTTCAGTCTTTGCAGTGTATTTGTATCAGCTGATAATCTGGAAAACTAAGGGTCATATTCAGCACTTTACATCTGTTTTTGCATCTCTCTCTCCAGGCTGACACGTTCGACCACCTTTTCCAACCGCCAGAGGGCCTGCCAGCCCGGCCACTGCTGCTCCCCTCTGAGAACATTTCCAAAGTCGTTATTATGGAAAAGACTGACCTCTCAGCGCTGACCCCGCTTGTGTCCCTAAATCCCGACACAGCTACTGCCTTAGCTATCTCCATTCCTTCAGGGTTTAACTCTGAGGTTGACCAAACCCGATCCATGGACAGTGAGGCGCTCCTGGGTGGAGCTCCTTCCTTAACCCTTGATATGGATGCTTTAACCGCCTCAAGCCTGAGGACAGATGAGTTACAGCTTGTCGACCTCCCAAGAACAGATCAGCTGCCAGGCACCAATAACAACAGTGCACAGTCCTCAGTCACTTATGCCACTGTGCTGCTCATTAATCCAAAGCAGGAGCAGCAGCCCATTCATCTCCACTACAAGGATGGTAGTGGCAGCAGCTCCAGTGATGAGGGCAATTTCTCTGCTAACAACTCAGACATTTCAGGATCTTTCCCCGGTGGCCTGTGGGAGCTGGAGAGCTGCCGAGGTGGGGAGATGGATGACCCACGACGCTCCTGCTCCTATAATTCCGTGGAGGAGCTTTCTGAAACATCTGAGCAAGAAGATGAGGAGGTGAGAGAAGGGAAACACCTGTATTATCTCGGTATGGACTATCCAGCGGAGGATGAG